>NC_140961.1:82415884-82543384 GCF_056783735.1 Eptatretus burgeri | reverse complement strand
AAGATTAGCACAATGAATAATCTAATTTCCATGATGAGATTATATGCACAGGTGATCCATAATTAAGTCCCTATTTTAAACATGAAAATACTTTGTAGTTATTACAGGTAGAGCACTCTGATTTTTAAAAGCTTGTTTATTGCCATGTGATTATTTCTTCTTTGCTTTCAGATTGATCCATTATGGCTGAGAGATGAACTGTTGCGCAAAGAGTGTAAATTGCTGAACGGTATTGTCAAGTGTGTGCTCAAGCTGCAATGCAATTGACATTTGGCAGTTTGACAAGGAAGTAGTTGAACACATCTGGTTTGAGTGAAGATGGTGCTGCAATTGTTATGTACTTCATGGCAATAATAAACATATTGGATCATTCGTAATTGTTGTCGTCCTTCAACCCAAACATTGAAACTTGACATGGTAGCAACAGTGAACATTTTGCCATTCCCTGGACTGCCAAGTTTCTGCTTTAGCTGACATCTTGCTGGTATTTGCCTTCTTTAATCGACCAGAATGACATCAACTAAGGAATCATAATGTCTGCCCCTCCTGTGCCATTCATGAAATTGGATGCTCTGAACTGTGGAAACTGGATTGTTAATTGAATTTATAATCATATAAAATGCAAAATTAACTTGGTTTAGTTCTTTTGAGAAATAATTTCATAAACATACGTGCTGATAAAGCTAAGCATACATGCTGAAGAAACCAGTAAGAAAATACACACAAGATCTTTACTTTAGTCATAAACAAGCTTTGTTAAATCTTATCTGTGTATTAAACCATTGACCTGTGATCATGTAGTCAGCAGGGCAAAACAATTACTCTCTCTTACACCCCCCCCCCACACACACACCATCTGAAACTGTTAACCAAAACCTTTCTGTGTGGCATATTTGAAATCAACAAAGTTTTATCTGATATCTTGGTAAAAACTGTATATAAACACTCGACATGCTATGTAACCTTAAGTCTTTGGCTCGCAATACCATTGAGAGTCAAATTTTTCCTTCTGTGCACAGGAGTGTCTTTTGTTTTACCGAATAAACGGCTTAAATATGAACTTACCTTTCTCTGCCTTGAGGTAGCATGAAACTGCTTCCACAGTTGGGCGATGAAGGACGGGATTTGAGAGCCTCCATCTGAGGGAGAGGGGTTTCTGCTTGGTCGTAAGTGAACGCTGCTTAAACCAAAGGTGAGAAATCTCTGCTGGAACACGTTTCTCCCGGGCAGATGAGCTCTCCACGGAAGGTTGTGCAGTCTCAAACCAGAAATTAAAAAGTTAAGGATATATACAGAGCTGTTTGTTGAGTAAAATAGAAGACATTTATTTATTTTATTTTGGATTTTTTATTTTATTAATTTCTTGTAATTTTAAGGAAATAAGGAGTTTATTCTCCTTGGCACACGATATAGGGGCACTGTGGAAAATAAGGGGGCATATAGCATCGCAAGAACACCAGTCAAAAATGGTAAACTGATAGCAGAACTGTTAGAAGCTATTCACTTACTGAAACAAATAGCAATAGTAAAATGCCGAGCACATACAAAGCAAAGAGATATGGTCTCACAAGGAAATGCTTTCGCTGATTCAGCAGCAAAATCACAAACAATAGCGAATATGCTCATCAAAGAGAAAAATGAAGAAAAGGCGCTAACTATTGACGACATTGCAGCATTACAGGCGGCAACTGAGGCAAGTGAAAAAGCCAAGTGGGAGAAAATAGGCTGCTGTTATAACACAGAAACAAAAAACTTTGGGCCTCAAAAGAGGGTAAGGTGGTTGCCCCAAAGGAGCTTTCACCATGGTTTGCTCGTTTGGCTCATGGAAGTGGCCACATGAGCAAATGGGGAATGCAGAAGGAGGTGCTACGAACATGGCACGCTCCAGGATTTGCAGCTGTGGCAGAAATTTTTTGGTAGAAGCTGTGCGTATTATCACTATCATAATATTGGTAAAGTGTTTAAACAACCGGAAGGAGCTCATCCTCTACCCTGGAGGCATTTCATCCATATTCAAATGGACTTTGTAACCATGCCAAAATGCTGTCATTACCTCTACAATTTGGTAGTGGTCAATATGTTCATCAAATTGATTGAAGCATGTCAATGCAGAACATAATATGCAGACAGTGGCAAAGCTTTTGCTCAAAGAGTACATTTGCAGGTATGGGATACCTTGCAAAATATCCAGTGATAAAGGATCACATTTTACATCAGATATTACCAAGGAACTCTGCAGAGCTTTGCAAATCAAACAACACTTCCACTGTCCGTATCATCCTGAATCAGCAGGGCAAGTAGAACACCACAATGGCATACTTAAAAAGAAAACTTTCCAAAATATATTATGAAACAGGTTTGAAATGGCCAGAGGCTATTCCTCTGGCACTGATGTCAATGAGGTTAACGATAAACAGGTGCAGTGGATTGTCCCCACATGAAATAATGATGGGGAGACCAATGCGAGTACCGCTAACTGCTCCATTAACCATAAAACAGATGGACATACACATGATGGATGAAAACAATGCTAAACTTTTGTATTGCCTTAACAAAGGTTGTCAAAGAATTCCATTCGCAGGTCAAGCAAGCGCTACCAGAACCAGCTGTGGAGGAACATCTCTGCATCCAGCCAGGTGACTGGGTGTACATCAAGGTGTTCAAGCTGAAAAACGCAATGAAGGCACGTTGGACCAGACCCCACCAGTTATTATAGTTTACAAACACAGCTGTCAAGTGCAAAGGTAAACAAACATGGACTCATGCATCTCACTGCAAAAGAGCATACAGCAAGCCATAAAGAGAAGAAAGGATATCCGCAAGTGGAAAGAATGTTACCAGGGGTTCACGACATATATATATATATATATATATATATATATATATATATATATATATATATATATATATATATATATATATATATATATATATATATATATATATATATATATCTTCTTCTTCTTCTTTCGGCTGCTCCCGTTCGGGGTCGCCACAGCGGATCATCCGTATGATCCGCATCGTGATTTGGCACATGTTTTACGCCGGATGCCCTTCCTGACGCAACCCTGGTCGCCTCTTGCGACACAGGGATATGGTACACCTATTTTAACTGGGGTGTACACCGGCCCAGTACACTGGTACTCATTTCGCCGACCTCGGAAGGATGACAGGCTGAGTCAACCCCCTGGTGTATTAATTCAGTGGCCCAACGGGGCTTGAACTCAGGACCTTGTGGATCCCAAGCCGCTGCCCTAACCACTGCACCAACACCAGGCTATATATATATATATATATATATATATATATATATATATATATATATATATATATATATATATATATATATATATATATATATATATATATATATATATATATCAGTGTTTTTGATTAGCATGTGCATAATTGTGGCAATATGGATGATAACAGGCAGTGGGGGCATTATGGGAATGTCATGGAGAGCAGAATGTTTAGTACATCGAGAGCAGGGGAAACAAGGAAAGGGTCGTGACTGGAAAGACAGGGCAGAATAAGGTAAACATCGTGATCAATTGCATGAGAAAGGTGTGTCTGGAACAAATGCTTATTTGACCCTTCCATATAATTATGCACCCCTTGTCACAAGGGATGGAGGGGATGTAGACATTGTATGCCTGAAACGAGGAACAGTGTTACATGAAGGAATAACTGGACATAAATTGAACACCTTTTTAGCAATATCTTTACAATATGCTCAAAGTATGAACAAGAGCAAGTGTTGTGTTTGCTCACCGCTTCCCCTCACATCCAAGCAAGGACTGCCCCTCTTGGCAGTCCCATTTTCAGGGCAATATATATATATATATATATATATATATATATATATATATATATATATATATATATATATATATATGCGTACCTGGTTCATAGACAGGCTAACCTAGTCCCATCTATAATAGAAGGGAAAGTAGGGGAAGAAAGGGCAAGAATACAAGAGATAACAAGTAACTGGAAAAAGGGGGAATACAACTGTACTGACGATTGGCAGTGGTACTATTCTAAGTATCAGGTGAAACGTGACTATGTATATATATATATATATATATATATATATATATATATATATATATATATATATATATATATATATATATATATATATATATATATATATGGGAAACAGATGACGACACTCCCCGGTGCAGGACAGATTTTTGCCTCACTATCAAAGGGGGAAGGATTGGAGAAATACCCACCACATTTTGAGGTGATAAGTAGAAAAGAATGAATCGTTTGCCTAGTAAATAGAAAAGGAAATGGACCTTACTTGGGTAGCTCGACATGCCAATACCATGCCGAATATGGGGAAGAAAAGGTAAGCATTGGGGGATGAATTAATGGAACAAGGATAAATATAAGGATACGAATGAATAATGTCGTGAAACCCCAGGCACCATTAAACGGCACCAATTTTGTATGTGGGCATAGGACATATTCGTGGTTACCAACCGGGTGGACGGGATCTTGTTATTTAGGATATGTAATACCCCAAATTCGTATTCTTGACAAATCACCTTTCATGTCACAAAAAAACAAAAGAGATCTATTTCAGAAACTGTACGATTTTTCATGATAGCCTTTCCATTTTATGGCGGTGGGAAAGCCACTAGAGAAATCATTAATTTGGCAGCCTCTTTAGAGAAACTTGCCAATGAAACTGCTGAGGGTTTTTACCAAAGTAAATGCTGAAATGGTTACCATACGGAGAGTAGCTATGCAGAATCATATCACCCTTGATGTCCTATTGGCTGCACAGGGAGGCACATGTGCAGTAATTGGGTCAGAATGTTGTACCTACAGTGGGGAGAACAAGTATTTGATACACTGCCGATTTTGCAGGTTTTCCCACTTACAAAGCACGTAGAGGTCTGTAATTTTTGTCATAGGTACACTTCAACTGTGAAAGATGGAATCTAAAACAAAAATGCTGAAAATCACATTGTATGATTTTTAAATAATTAATTTGCATTTTATTGCATGAAATAAGTATTTCATCACCTACCAACCAGTAAGAATTCCAGCTCTCACAGACCTGTTAGTTTTGTCTTTAAGAAGCCCTCCCATTCTCCACTCATTACCTGTATTAACTGAACCTGTTTGAACTCGTTATCTGCACAAAAGACAGCTGTCCACACTCAATCAATCAGACTCCAACCTCTCCACAATGGGCAAGACCAGAGAGCTGTCAAAGGACATCAGGGACAAAATTGTAGACTTGCACAAGGCTGGGATGAGCTGCAGGGCAATAGGCAAGCAGCTTGGTGATAAGGCAACAACTGTTGGCGCAACTATTAGAAAATGGAAGAAGTTCCAGATAACAGTCAATCTCCCTCGGTCTGGGGCTCCATGTAAGATCTCACCTCGTGGAGCCTCAATGATCATGAGAAAGGTGAGGGATCAGCCCAGAACTACACGGCAGGACCTGATCAATGATCTGAAGAGAGCTGGGACCACAGTATCAAAGAAAACCATAAGTAACACACTACGCCGTCATGGATTAAAATCCTGCAGCGCACGCAAGGTCCCTCTGCTCAAGCCAGCGCATGTCCAGGCCTGTCTGAAGTTTGCCATTGACCATCTGGATGATCCAGAGGAGGAATGGGAGAAGGTCATGTGGTCTGATGAGACCAAAATAGAGCTTTTTGGTTTAAACTCCACTCGACGTGTTTTTTTAGCAAATTTTGATTTTCAGCAGGTTTGTCCTTACAGAACAAACCCTTTGGTGGTTCTTTCTGAAAAAAACGGGGAACCTGTGGAAACTGGTTTATTAATTGAATTTATAATCATCTAAAATGCAAAATTAACTTAGTTTAGTTCTTTTGAGAAATAATTTGATAAACATACATGCTGATAGAGCTAAGCATACATGTTGAGAAAGCTAAGTATACATGCTGAAGAAACCAGTATGAAAATACACACATGATCTTTACTTTAGTCATAAACAACCTTTGTTAAATCTTATCTGTTTAGTAAACCATTGACCTGGGATCATGGAGTCAGCAGGGCAAAACAATTACTCTCTCTTACCCCTCCCCCCCCCACCCCACATCTCCTTAATGCTGAAAAACAAACCAAAAACTTTCTATGTGGAATATTTGAAATCAACAAAGTTTCATCTGATATCTTGGTAAAAACTGTATATACACACGAAACATGTTATGTAACCTTAAGTCTTTGGCTCTCAATACCTTTGAGAGTCGAATTCTTCCTTCTGTGCATGAGTGTCCATTGTTTTACTGAATAAACAGCTTGTATATGAACTTACCTTTCTCTGTCTTGAGGTAGCAGGAAACTGCTTCCACAGAACCCAGCCAGCACTTTACGGTTGTTCCAACAACACTTGGAGTAATACTTAGTTGTGAAGGGCACTTCTGCCGAAAACACTCACACATCGTTTTCCATGTCAGAGAAAGTATCCTTCATAAGAGCAACTTCTGGACCCTGACTGATGCACGGAAGGATATGGACAACATATTTAACTGATTTCTCGAAGAATTGGAACCTGCCGACAACTTTTGTGTGTCATGGCTGAAACTATGCCATTATAACTCGGAACCTGATGAGAAATTGGATTCCTTCTTCAGTCGCTGTTGTTTGTTAGCAAATAAATTTCATTTTTCTACAATAGAACAAATGGATCATAAAACAAATTGTTGTAACTACTCCCATCCCAGAGTTTCAAAAATAATTTAATTCCAAGGATAAACAGTTTACTGTGGCGAAAGCTTTGGAGCTGGGTTGAGCCCATCAAGCTAAGTCCATGTACCTTGCTCAGTTCCAGGCTATGACCACTTTTAGTATTCCTACAAGTGACAGTGTGATGCCTGTCAACAAGGAATGTACCAACATCTATGCTTTCAGCAGAAAACCGGCCTTTTGTAAGAATTGTGGAAACCCTCACCTGATTGGAAGGGATCATTGCCTCACTCGAAATTATATATTCTGGGAATGTGGAAAATTTGGTCACTGGGCCAAGCTGTGCTTGTCCACATGAATCAGGCAGGAACAACAAGAATGGAGATACCAGACAGGGATATGCAGTGCCCCACCTTGTGAAATGCATTTGATTGAACAACATGAGTCTCAGCACTATGAGCAGTCACAGTCTCAGGACACACGTATCAATATGCTTGCTGTGAGTTGTGTGTTAGCTCTCATACGAGCCTCGACCAAGGTATACAAAAAAAAAAAATAAAAAAAAATATATAGACAGCTGACCATGATTGTTTTACTTTTAATGCCATCAAAGTTCCAAATATGCCTTAAGATGAGGTATTCACACTGGTCAGCATAAATCTTCACCAACAGACCAGGCACTCATCCATTGTCCCGAAAGGTTGGCATGAGTGCCCAGGGGAATAACCTCCCTATGCAGATATTCCATCAGCAGAGGATAAATGGGGCCTCTGAGGCAGTCATTCAAATGAATGGGGAAAAAGGAAAAACTTTCTGACTCAGCCCCAAAAACCCAAAATAAGAGACTGATTTCCTCCCCCTCCCATACAAGCAAATGTAAAATAGGAGACCGATTTCCTCCCCCTCCCATACAAGCAAATGTAAAATTGAGACCGACTCAAGCCCCAAAAGTCCAAAATAGGAGACCGATTTTCTCCCCCCCTCCCATACAAGCAAATGTAAAATTGAGACTTAATAATTAAAGCACTTCTTTCCTTTCATATTTTCATTCCATTAAAAGAGCGAACCAATGAATATTTGTCCAAGTTCTACTTCAGGGAATAACTTAATTTTTCTATTATATTAACTTTATCGCTTCAAGCATGAAAGAAAAGGCTGTTAGGGTGAGTTTTGGAAAATGGGGAAGTGTTTTTAGAACACAGTCGTGCCGTGAAAATGAAGAAGTATTCTGTGCCCTTGTCTCTCGTGGTTATATTTTAAATCATAAGAACACTAACAGAACAAGGTTTAGTTAAAAACAGCTTTTAAACGTAGGTTTTATCAAAAATCATTCAAAGCAAGATGTTTTATTTTAGTGTGAAAACGAGTCAGTTTTGAAGTCAGCCAAGCTGCCTCGCCCGAACCAAGCCAACATAATTCCGAAGTCATTTCCGATGTGGAAACACACCCTGGAAAAACCATTGTTGTGAAATCTCCCATTACATCATCAAGTTGCTTATTTAAACCAACTTGTTTGCCATTCGTGTTTTATTATGAAAATGGAGCATTCAGATTCTTACTACAACCTTGCAGATCAATCGTTTTCACAATGTGACAGGTGAGATATCAACCCAATTATTTGGTGTTTAAGACAGAATTAAATCACTATACAACCAATAATTAATGTATGTATTTTTTCAAAAGGGTGTCCCCAATAAGAACATCGTTAATAACTGATGTTGAAAATGAGTAATTTGAATATCACGAGGAATGGATAAAAATGAACGACTTTCTTGAAGACATTTATTTGTTTCGAAAAGAAGTGAATGATGTTATTGTTGGTTGGAAAGAAATTCTCTCACGTCCTTTGATCCCGAGTTCAAGGTGAGGAATTATCACTCTGTCTCTGTCTTCGTGTGTGTGTGTGTGTGTGTGTGTGTGTGTGTGTGTGTGTGTGTGTGTGTGTGTGTGTGTGTGTGTGTATTTCTCTGTCTTTCTGTCTCTCTATCTATCTGTATTTCTCTGTCTTTCTGTCTCTGTATTTATGTCTCTCTGTCTCTCTATCTGTCTCTGTCTTTCTGTTGGGATTCGCTAGATATCCGTTATTGTCAGGTTTTGTGTGTGCGTGTGCGTGTGCGTGTGCGTGTGCGTGTGCGTGTGCGTGTGCGTGTGCGTGTGCGTGTGCGTGTGTGTGTGTGTGTGTGCAACACGAGGCTCCACAGCCCAAACCAGCAAACCAATGTCGATGAAACTTGGCAACCAGGTGCCATATGCACTGGGAGTGTGCACGTTTGAGTTTCGTTGCTGAGGAACCACCCGTTGGTATGCAGAGGCCGAAAAACCGCGTTTTAAGAACCCAAACGGTAACTGACGTAACGTGATTTCTATGATAGGTAGAGCGACCGGACCAACTCCTGCCTATTCCTTGCATCCCCATCTAGTTATTGCGACAGCATAACGTTCCTCTATCTCTCATAGTTTCCAAATGGCAGCCCTCCAAATACGGAAAGGTAGTGAACCAGGGAATATGTTAAGTGACCTTGACCTCGGAAACAGTCGACGGCGGAACGTTCAAATTCGGTGTATGGATAGAGTTAAATAACTACTACAAAACTGAACCGCAGCATTTTTCCAGATTCGATCACCAAGGGTGTCGGGGCTGAAATACGCAAAATTCGAAGAAATACTTTTTCTCGACATATGTTCACTATTTTCAATACTTGTCCTACAGTTTTGAATGTGGAGAAACGAGACTTCGGAATTAAACATTGAGATATTTAGAAAATTCTACTCGAACCGATTTTGGATTTAGGTTTTATTTTTCAAATGGTAGTCCTGTGAGGAGTACCAGTTGGCAAAATACGCAATAGGAAAAATCTTGCCAGGCAGAGGAACAATTGCATGTGAACCAATACGTCTTGGCAATGAATCTTCGTCGGTGGATCGGTCAAAAGGAAAAACATCGTATCCAGTGCTTCGATCCTAGCGGATCCCTCGTTGCCTACCGGCTAGTCTCTCTCTATGTCTCTGTCTCTCTTTCTGTCTGTCTGTCTCTGTCTCTGTCTCTTTCTGTTCTCCTTATGCACAACCTTTTATTTGGCATGGTGGTAATTAATTTAAAAGTAATACCACAACTTGGTGGTAATTTTGACTACTTGCTTTTTATTTTCAGCATTAAAACTAAATCATACATGGGTGAATATCGCAATCTTGAATGGGAAGATGTTGAAATTCCACGGGGTGATGACTCATTTTCAACTTGTTCCAGTTTAAATGCTCATCTGGATGAAATGGACACAAAACTAGATTTCTGGAGGTAAATGTTATACTTATTATTTTATTAATATCATAATATAATCCTCTTTATATACCCTAATTGTTCTTCACTCTTTGTTTTGAACAGAATATATTGATCGAGTTTCAAAATCACAAGACATCTGAAGCAGACTGCTGGGAAAGATCGTTCATTCTCACAACTGAATATTTACCCAAAGAAAAATGTTGAATATTTTCAATCTTGATTAATTATATTTGCTTTGCATTCAATTATTTAATTCTATATTATAAAAAAAGAAGAAAGGAAGTACAAAGGAGGGGGGGGTTAGGTGCACTCCCCCAATGACCCATCACCCCCCTCATCTCACCCCTCCTCCCCTCCCCGTGTGTGTGTGGGGAAGGGTGGGGGTGGGATGAGGGGGGTGGTGGGTCAAAGGTGAGGGTGCACAAGGGGGGTGGGGCTTGTGTGGGTGGGTGGAGCTTGTGTGGGCGGGGCTTGTGTGGATGGGTGGAGCTTGTGTGGGTGGGTGGAGCTTGTGTGGGTGGGTGGAGCTTGTGTGGGTGGGTGGAGCTTGTGTGGGTGGGTGGAGCTTGCGTGGGTGGAGCTTGTGTGGGTGGGGCTTGTGTGGATGTGGCTTTTGTGAGTGGGGCTTGTGTGGATGTGGCTTTTGTGAGTGGCGCTCTTGTGGGTAGGGTTTGCGTGGATGGGGCTTGTGTGGGTGGGGCTTGTTTGGGCGAGGTCAAAAAGGGGTGGAGTGAAAAAGGGGCAGAGTCAAAAAAAAAATTTCAATTAATCTTTGTCTTTTGTAATTCCTGTGAATAAAATGAACCTAAAATCTCTTCCCATTCTAAATCATATACCTTATAAGTCCAAGGAACTGTATCTATTGCATTAATGATTTTAAAAAGTTCATTTGTCCATCGCTTGGTATAACCTTTTTCAAAATGAGATTTCCACCTATATATTCTTACTATGTCACAAATTTTGAACTTAGACTTTCTGACAATCTCTTTTTCATATTCTAATTTTGTAAATGTTTCTGATGGTTTGGTATTCATTGAGGTGTGAATCGTATCATTATACTTATCTACAATATCCTGAATTAAAGATAACCGTTGTTGAGAACCGAGTTGGGTGAATTTTTTAATTTAGTCTCTCTTTTAAAGTGTGATTGAATCGCTCAATAACAACCGCTTTTCCTTCATTAAAGGTGCTGTATAATATCATGTTATTTTTCAGAAAATTCATAAATGTTTTGTTGTAGAACTCTGTACCCTCATCAGTCCACAATTTTTTAGGTTTTCTCTTGCTTTTATTAAATCTGTTGGAAGGCAACATTTGTGTATTCCCGGTTTTGTTTTTCAAAGGGAGGACCCATGCATATCTACTCCTCAAATCAATAATGGTTAAAGCGGACTTGTACCCCTTATCATTATCGAGTTCAATTAAATCAGCAGACCAGATATAATCAACTTCCTTGGAATAAACCTTCCTTCGATGAAACTTTGTAATTATTGGTTAATGTAATTCATTGGCTAATTGCTCTTCAATCTTAATGACATCATTAGAGCCTATAAGTTTTTTGAATTTCCAAGCCCAAGTTTAAATTTAGCACTGATCATCTTCTTCACAATTAACCAAACAACTTTTTCTCTCAAGGTTGAATTTTGTATCAGAGACAAATTATACAACATTTCTCTATTGGCTTCATGTTTTTCTTCCAACGTTGTGATATTTCCGGAATCAATATTGTGCATCATGCACACTTCATCAACCCAATTAAAAGGTTTGCTCCACGGTTTAGGATTGTCAGACTCATCCAATCTTTTATTCAAGTTTGTTCCTGGACCACAGAAAGAATACCCTGGAAGATGGATTCCTCTGGTATTCCAGTAGTTGTAAATTTACTTCCTGAGAAAAAGTTTTGTAAATCTCCCTCAAGTTTGTATTTTGGGAATTCACTCTTTTTTGAGCCACACACCGAACATGTACCTTTTTATATAACCCTATTATATTTACTTTTAACATAAGAGATATTTTTACTCTTGGTTTTCTTTTTACATTTTGGAAAATAACTCATTTATTTATGAGAAAAATTCAAACAGAGTGCGAAAACCTCTGCTTTTCAGAGAAAACCTCTGAAAAGGTATGCTTGGACAAAAAATGATAATTTTCTTGAAGCCTTCTTGCTGTCATTTATGCATTAGAAATATATGACATTAGCATAATGACAGGAAATACCTCCCCAACTTCTCAGAGTTAAATCAATTTGTATTTCCTTACTTATTATATATAATCCTGTTCTTTGTGTTTTCATGATATAAACTATGGCAAAACCATGATTGATTTTACCCTTATTAAATTCTTTTATTTGTTGTTTGCAAATCGTGCTTCCACAAAACTCATTCTCGGCACCAAGTGGATAATATTCTTCCTTACAAGACTGATTTAATTGTTCCAAGTCTTCTAAGTTAATTTTAAATGACCAATTATACCCATTGTTCTCCTCTCCAACAAATGATATGCCATTCTTTATAAAATTTTATTTTAATTGGAACTGTGAATTCTGTATGACCTGCAGATAAAATCAACACTTCTGTATCTTTGGAATCCACCGCCATTTTATTTAAGGATATATATATATATATATATATATATATATATATATATATATATATATATATATATATATATATATATATATATATATATATATATATATATATATATATATATATATATATTGTGATAAATCACTTTATTTCACCAAGTCATTTGCGTCAGTTGGGCTTGGATAATTTATTAATTTAAAAGCATTTTTCATCTTAACATTTTTTTGCTACACTATATTTCTGTCGGTCAGTCTGTGCCTTTGTGTAATAATTTGATAAATCAATATCCAGTTCTTGGGATACACCAAAGATAGAAGCATCTTTACCAACATCAGTCATTTATATTACATTTAAAATAACGTCATTAAAAATTTTATTTTTGTTGAGTTGAAATAACACATATTGACACAATTGACTACAACACTTGGAATTTAATTCTTGGACTTGAAATTTTTGATAAACACCATTCTCAAAGAATTTTATTACTTCAACAGGTGGTGGAAGACCAAAACTATCAAAATAATATTTATCTTGACTATTAAAAATAACAACCCAATGATAACCGTTCCCATTATCTTCTAAGTTCATAATAATATTTATCTTGGCAAAACGAAGTTTTTGCAAGATATGTTAGTCAGCTTGTAAGTTTTTTTTGTTTGTTTGTTTGTTTTTTGTTTTGTTTGTATGTAATCATGTATCGATCACTCTGCAGAGCACAGTTATCATTGGAAATTTTTGTAACTTCGCATATCAGAGTCCTATAGAGGTCCCTTTCAGCACATAAAATTTTCAAGGTCAAGGTCAAAGGTCAAGGTCACTGTCGCAAATCAAGGGAGTCGACGAAACCCTTATTTTTTGAGAAATTTTGATCGGATCGTCTTCAAATTTAATGGGAATATAGTTCATGGTCTGGCGCTCAGCTGATTAATTTTTGGTGGCGATCGGTCTTGACCTTCATGGTTAGCGCTGGAGGTCAAAAGTTGTTGACCCCAAGGTCAAATTTTGAAATCTTAGGTACCATATCGTGTAATACCTCAAATTGAACACCTCGATGAGTACTTTCTAGATATGTCAAGCGTGAGACATTATGACGTCATTTGGTGACGTTATGAGGCAAACGCATATTTTTCATGGTTACTCTGTAGAACGATTCTCATCGGAATCTCTCGTAGGCAGATATTCCTCAAGGAGTCGCTCCTGGTGGATAGCAGCTCTGTTCACCTCAGTGTGACCTTAAAGAAGTCACACGTGGTCACCTTTTGGCAAGATACGGGTCACCCTGCGGGTGACATTGGTTTTTTTATCTTTGTATGTATACGCAAGTTTGTTAATTAATCTCTCATACAAATAACCACATTATGAATTTTTAATTTCTTACAATATTTGACAAGTTATAAATTTGATGTATTCTTTAAAAAAAAATTTAAACCACTCATCAATGCTCATTTATTTATTAGAAAAATATAATCCATTACCACTTTTAGTTCATTTTACACCTGCTTCTTCGATAGAAGAAAGCATATCTCCAACTAACAATCTTGCTTTATCAGGCAGACTTTCAAGTTTTTCAGCAAAATCTACAATTACACCACTTCCACTAATTTGTTTCTCCAACTCGTTGTTATGTCTCTCCAATTATTTTTGAGCCCTGAGTTGAGCCTTCCTTTCGTTGGCAGTTTTCACCTCTGCTGAAATGCCACCCGTCAATGCTCCAGCCGCACTTAAACCAGAAAATAAAAGAATTAGAAATGGGAGAAATCCTCCACTCGTCTCTCTTATTGAATATTTCTTCAACATTGGTTTTGACATTATAATTTTAAGTGAGCGAGTATCGTTCAAGATTTTCACCTGTTCTCTTGTGAGCAAAACATGAATTCTTACTGCTCCTTTTCTCTGAATTGTATTAATGTTAATCATACAAGGCTTTTGATTTTGAATACAAGATGGTAGTTTACGAAGATTGATTTGATTAGCATATACCCCAGTTGGAAATTTACTACTCATTTATTTATCAAAAAAAATTGGTGAGACTAATCCATCCATCCATCCACTGGGACCATACTCTGTGCAGAGCGTTGGTGCTGCCGAAGCAGTCTCCTTGGCTATTGGGTACAATTCTGGACGGGTCGCCACTCCGACACAGGATACCAGCATGCTGGCACTCATTTTGCCGACCTCGGAAGGATGACAGGCAGAGTCAACCCCACCTGGTATTAATTCAACAGCCGAGTGGGATTTGAACTCAGGATCCTTGGATCCTAAGCCCACCACCCTAACCATTAAGCCAACACCAGGCATTGAGACTAATCATAACACCATTATCTGTATTCATCTGTAATTGTGTTTCTTCCAAAAGCAAACAATGTGTCAAATTCTTCACTATCTCCTCTTTCAATGTATAGGGAAGTATCCACTCGATTTGACTTTATAGTTTCCTTTGGAGCACTCAGGTCAATCGCATAGATTGTATACAGAATTTTAAATGCTGTCATATGCAAAATGGGTTCTTCATTTCCATTGCTTTCACACACCTTTTGGGAAGACTTGTATGGTTAAGCATAATCATTTTCTCCCAATTAATTTGAAATCTATCTGGTGGATAAAATGTTTCATCTAGAGAAATGCAAAGTTGTTTCACCTCAGCATTATCATTCAATGCATTATTCTTATCAGTAGCAGTATCAGCATCTGCTTTTTTAAAAAATGAGCCACAGATATCGTGGCTTTCCTTCCAGAACACCCAAATTCCACGTGTAAGTGGTTTGGTTCAGTTTAACATGTTGGCATCTTCTTTTGAGGTATGATACATTGAGTGGCTTCTTTGAGTTAAGTCTTCTATTCATCATCTCTTCTGTTTTAAGATTAGGAGTATATTCCCAAATGTACCAACTAATTTCATCAATTAGAAATTTATTCTGAGCATCAAAAGCATTAGCCACACCAAAAAGCAATCTATATTCATTATCATTTCTTTGCAGTTGAAATGTAATTTTAAGACCATACAGAACTTTATCATGATGACAAAATCCAAATATACCTTTAAGAGGAACTGCCACAGTAAAACTATTACCTGTTTTGTATCATCATTTATACAGTCCTTTCCTTTGACTATGTCCAGAGTCTGTGTTTGTTCCCGTTGACATATCAGGAATAAAACCTTCGACAGCCCCCCTTTCCCATTCTATCACCAAATGAATATAGTGTAAATTTCATCATTTCAGATGTAGCAGAGACATAATCAACCGCTTCAACTTATTGTATTCCAATGTACAAATGAACACCAAACATTTCCAGAAGAAATCATTTACGAGTGTTGCGTTTGTGTTGGTCACAGCCTTAGTGAATGTAAATTTACACAACAAGAAACTTTTGGCGAGATTCAAATAAGTTTGTTGATTATTTATTTCAAAACTTTTTGTTCCATTTGCATTCCAGTCTGTTCCAGTTATTGCATTGAACTTGAAGTAGTCTTCTTTTTTAGTCGAGTTTGAGATGACAATGGTATCATCCAAATCATAGATACTATCAATTGCTTCCACACATATTTTTTTCAGGAAAAAAGATGTTAAAACTTTTGAAACCCTGACCCAAATATTTGAATTATTTTCTGCCTTTCTTGGGGAGACAACTGAGTTTTTCCTTTCTTAATTTCTTTCATTGCTTGTAATTTATGAGATTCGTTTTGGGCATCTTTTATCCTGTTTATAGAACGTGCTACATTTCTAACAGGAGAAGCAGTTGAACCAATTAGGTCTTTATGTTTAAGAATAGTTGAACCGATACGATTTAGAGTTTCAATTATCCCATCTCCTTTTTTTATAAATTGATGTCCGACACCCCTTTGTCTCTTTGGTTTATAGTATCCTCGACCAAGATACATACCTTCACCCTTGTAGTTTGGGGAAAGGAACATCCCATCCCCTGTAATTATTTTATATTTTCCCAACTCGTGTTTCCTCACAACAACCATCGTATTTATTTATTGGAAAACTTCACGTAGGTGAATTCTGATGCATATAATTTCTCCATTCAAAGAAATCATGCGATTATCTTGGTCAGTTATCCTAAAATTTACTCTGTATATGGTTTTTCCTGACACAGGTAGATAAACCAGATTTTTTGGTTCCATGTTGAATTTATAACCAATTGGGGTTGAGTATGTACTGAATGAAAATATTTTATTTGTTCTAATTCCATCATTATAAGCGCCATCAATCAAGTCATAGTGAATTAATACCAAATTTATGCCTGAGGATATTTGAATGACATTATCACTAAAACGTCCCATTCGTTTAAATTCTTTTTTAGGAGAAACCCAATAACCTCTAAATGAATTATCAATTGTGAAATCAACCGTGTAGTTATTTTAAAGTTTAATCGTTGATTTTGAAGTATGTTTTTGAGTATCCATAACAATATTTTTTGGTTCATCACCCTGTTCTTTCATAAGACGAGCAATTTCGGAATATATTTGAGAAATCTCATATGCTCCGGGTGAAACTATTATCGTTTTGTATCCACTTCCCAGATTATAACTAAACTTGTCATTTTTCTCGATGATATTAAATAAGGTATTAAAAGTTCAGGACAATAAAGACGCCTCATATTCTTTTGTTGTGTCAAGTTGTAGTGGGTATGGAAATGATGATGTGTGGTCGCTTGTTGTGAAATTAATACTCAGGATTGTGCTTCTCATCTTATTTAATATGAGATAAAATGACTTTGTGTTGACATTTATTAATTATTTTCATGTTGATCAACTGGTCTAAAATGGCTGATACTTCATTAAAACAATTATTTCCAGCCTTCTTACTACCAAACAACAATAACAGTCTATTAATTAATTCTGATGGGTCATTTTTGAAGAAAACCAACACCTGAACCAAGGATACTTAAAGCCTGAATAATTAATGTGTTTCTCCTTCTCATTCTTGCCATGTTTACCATAAAGACTAACCCTATAATTAAGAGAGTCCAGTAGATCAATATATACTCCATCATCATTATTTTCCATGTCCAATGGTTGATCAAAATACTTTGATTCATCCTTCACAGTTGAACCTTGTCTTCCATCTTCTGTGAGAAGAAACATTAATCTCAGAGTTTGTTTAACAGTGGGATGAGCAGAACTCAAGAACCTTAATTCATCATTAAATATCACTCCTTTTTCTTGAACAAGATGGAATATTGCTGGTTGTTCTGTTGGAATGAGACCTGCTATGGTTTTTGAATCTGTTGAATATTCTTTGTTTTGGAGAGCATTCATAACATAATCAGGGGATTCATCGATCTCTTTCATTTGTTGAAATAATCCTTCATCATCATATTCTAATTCTCCTATATGCTCTAATTCTTTCTCCGTCATTTGACTGAAATCTTTTAACATTTGAAGTTTTTTAGGAGTATATTCTATTGTGGGAACTGTGGAAGCATCAATAATTTTTTTCTTGGGAAGTTTTTAAAAGTGGTTTAAAAAATTTATCTTGTATTTTTCAAATGCATCTTCACTGTTTAGTTTCTGTCTGCGTTTCTTCTTTCTGTCTTCCTATTGTGTTACAACTTTTGAAACCAACTCTTGATGATCCTTAAATCCTCTTGCTCTTTCTTTCGCATCCATTTATTTATTGGAAAATATCATTTAATGAATTGTAAAGATCAACAGGGAAATTTTCCTTTTCTTCATCATTAAAGTAGATGTGTTCAAATGAATCCTTTTCTTTAAATATTTTATGAAATTATTTATTAACATTAATACGAATTGTAATTTATTTTTCACGAATACTTGTATCGCTGCTTTTCATATGTTTGCGTTGAGTTTCTTCATCAACATCAAAACAGAATGATAAAATCTTAACCCCATTACCACTCAGATGTTTAATAATTTGTCTCATTCCTTCTGGATTACTTTCTAATATCCCAAGACCACCAGATTTTAATTTCTTTAACTCACTCTTACAATGTGAATATTTTGTTGTACCAAGAGAAACCTCCTCAAATATTTGGCCATCATTCCTCAATCGCATATGTTCCTCGACTGAAATATAGTAATAATCTTCACCTTCTACTTCTCCAGTTGTTGTTGAATCAATACAAACTACATGCTGCTTTTGAAGCAAATTAAAAATATTCTCATTTGTACTTTCCAAGAACCTTGATTTATGAAAGTTTTTTTTCCAGAAGCAGATTTACCCACAAGATTGAAATAATAGTTGTCATTTATATATGTAATTGTTTATAAATTAAAAAATAAATCTTTTAATATCTCATCTTGTTTCACAACAAGATGTGAAAATATTTATATTTTTCCATCGTGTGCTCCATATAATCCCTAAATAATTCCTTTTTGCTACATAATGCAGAACAATTGCCTCTCCAAAAATTGTTTATATCTATTGAATTTAACTTGAATAAAATAAAAGTATTAGCATTTTTTCATATTGAGTGACGAGGGAGTTGAAGGTATGATTGTCAAAGATAAATACAATTACAAGAAGAATGTCTCCCTCTTGTGTAGTGGCTGTCCATTACCGTTTGGTTTCTCTCATTAACACAATCATCAAAGATAACGAGGATCTTTTTTGATTTATCCAAATCTTGGGGAGAAGATATATCATCCGTATTTTCACTAAGAATACAAGTTATCAGCTTTGATTTATTTTTATATCTCTGTGTATCACAAAATAGTTGTATTATATCTTCAATGTTGTAATAATTTAGTTTGTTTTGAAGTTTAAATAAACCGATTATGTCTTCTTTCAGAAGACCAGCATTAAAACCTTGTGAGAGTAATTAATACTGAGGTTGAAAACTCGACTTTTGAAAATTATTAAATTATCATAATCCAAATAGTTGGGAGTAAGAAGCATCTTTAAAAGTAAGCAGGTTTTTCCACACCCGCTTGAACCAACTATGAGACATTAATGAATTTGGAAGATTTTTATGATTGTTAAATTTTATCTTATTTTCCCAAATATGTAAAAAAAAAAATCATTCATTTATATATTTGGAAAAAAGGTTATTTAATTTATTATTGTCTTTTTTAGAAACTCGATATTTTATCCTCAGTTCGGGTGTAATTTCAAGATAATCCATTATTTTATTTATACAATATCTTGTGTTGATATTTCCCTGAAAATGGCAATCGTGAATAATATGCAACAACAATCCTTTGAACATTTCTCCAATAAGTTCAAGTTTATTCCATTGTCAGGAAATGTGTGTTATCACCCTCATACTTTACATTCATTTCTCTAATCAATCTTGTAAAGTAATTAATTTTTCATGTAAATCTAAAATAATTATATTCCTTTTTATATTTTTTTATTATCATTAATTAGAAGATGATCACAGAATATACATTGTTTATCGGCTTTTGACTGCGTTTAGTCCCACTTCATCACATGCAGGACAATTCTCAAATTTGTCATGTGGAGAATCAGGGAATTCAAGAGGTTCAAGATCTCGTCAACAATTCATATTTATAAAGTAAAACATTACTTCAACTAAAATTCATCTTCAGTATCATCTTCGGTACTTTCACAATAATCTATAAAACTACTTTCATGACTATCGTTTGAACACAATCTCTCGGTATCATAACTGTGTTCTGTTCCAACAGAGATACTATCAACAATCTCATAATCTTCAGTTGAACAATGACTCGTATTTAATTAGTCTAAAAAAACATTTAAATCTCTATCGATATACTTTTTTTATTAACAGATTCAACGACTACATTTTTTATATTAAAAGTAACTTTAAAATGATCGTTAACTACGATTGACCGAAATGTCATTTCACCTGATATATTAACATCCTTTATTTCATCAGGATTTACATCTTTAGGGTTGTTGAAAAAAATTCAAATTTATCCTTGCATATTACAGATGGTCTTATCTTTTCTTTCTAAAACTTCATCCATAAGGTTTTTCTTTTTTGATACTTTTTCTTGTTTCATTGCTTTTTCTCATTTTGAATATATTGCCAGAGGGAGAGGAGAAACTTTTGTTCGAGCGACTTTCATTGATGTTCTTCCAGGTATATTAAAAGCCCTTCCACTGAAGGAAATTGAAGAACTCATATTATTCACCATAATTGTTTTATCCAATCGTTGTTATATTTCTCTTTGTTCAATTTTACATTCTCAACATATTTCTCAGTATCTTTTACAAATGAAGAGATTGATTGAAACTTGTCTTTTGTGTCTTGATATATTGTAAATATATTAAGTGAAAAAGTAGGAGGATAAAATAGTTTTAAGCACAGATTAACCTCTAAATTAAACGGAATTTTCATCAAGAAATTTTATTTCAAGCTAAGTTTTGTTCTATAAATATGGTGAATATAACGGACTGCGGTGTTTGTAATCATGACTATAACTGTTATAAAAAAACACCTTCAAACCAACAAACACACATTCAATCTTTTCAGAGAAATATCTCCACTTGACCAAGAAACAAAACATTGTGATAGATGTGATAATGATATTCTTGAATTTTTTTTTATAATAAACACCTTCAATCACACAAACACAAGAACAATGAAGAAAGGGTGCCACTAAATTCTCCATTGAAAACACTAATGGGGCATTTAAAGGGCATATAAAAATAAGATTGTTTCGCTTTCAAGACCCTGGACTATCTTCAATCATGGAAGCTGTTGATTTGGTTAAACAAAGTACTGAAACAATAATTAAAACACATTAAGTGAAAGCAAAAATTTTAAGTTTTATATGGGAGTTAAATTTAATATGGTAAGAGAAGGTAATGAAACTACAACCTATATGAGGACAAACCCTCACTTTATCTCATCATTTCAAGATTTTGTAAGATGTGATGTTTATGATGAACTCCAGAGACAAGTACAAGATGTTGATAACACTGCAGTAGGTAGTGGATTTGCTAATACAAAAACAATCTTTTTAGACATACACATCTTAAAGTCAAATCCTCTTCAAGCTTCTTCTTATATTGATATACCAAAAGAGATAAAACTTAAGAAAGCAGTTGTTAATATTCAAAACAAAGTTAATAAATGTTTTCTATGGTCTGTTCTTGCTCACTTACATCCTCCACAATGGAATCCTGAAAGGGTTGAACATTATAAAAAAAATAAAAGAATACATTAGATGTTAAAGATTTAAAGTTTCCAAGGTCATTGAGAGATATCCCTAAATTTGAGAAAATGAATAATATATCTGTTAATGTATATGGATAAACGGATTCAAACAATTTCAGATATTAAAAAATTCAAACAACTATAAAAATGATGAAACACACATTGACCTTATCTACTTTACTTCAAAGGAAAAATCACATTATGCTTTCATCAAAAAATTATCAAGATTAACCAAATCACAGCTATACAAGAGAAAATGTAAAATGTATCCTTGTAACAGATGTCTCAACTGGTTTCACACAAAAGAACGATTAAATCAACATTGAAAATATTGCAGTAATCATAAATCGACCATAATCAATTTACCAAAAGCAGGTTCAAACATATTCAGAGATTTTAACAAAAATATAAAACATCCGTTGGTGATATATGCTGATTTTGAAAGTATCCTTGAAAAGATAGATCCTGTTTCTCTAAATCCAAATAAATCGTACACAAATAAATATCAAAAACATACTCCTTGTGGTTTCTGTTATTATATCAAATCATCTGTTGGTGATAAATACAACAAGGTAGAACTTTCTTGAGGAGAAGATGCTTTTGAGGAGTTTGTAAGATGATTGGAAAAAGACTGTATAAGACAAAGTGAAATAATGGTTGAAACCTATAAACCAATGTCATTAACAAAGGGAGAGAAAAAGAAATTTCGAAAGAACAGTATCTCTCAAATTTGTGAGGAGAAAATTGAGGGAGAGATCAAGGTTCGGGATCACTGCCATCTTAATGGTAAATATAGAGGTCCAGCTCATTCCTGTTGCAAACTTAATTACAAGGCTCCAAACTTTATTCGTCTTTCTTCACAACAACGCTCACGATGACACACATCTTTTTATGAATGAACTTTCAAAGACATCTGGAGATCTTTCTTCAATTACTAACACAGATCAAAAATACATCTCATTCACAAAAACAATTCATACATCCCCCATAACCCACATCAGATTTATTGACACATACAAATTTATGGCAAGTCCATTATCTAACTTAGCATCAAATATTCAAAACTTACCGAATCTTAAATCACATTTCTGAAATCAAGAAGAGATTGACCTCTTATCACAAATGGGAATATATCCGTATGACTATATGGATTCCTTTGAGAAGTTTAAAGAAACACAACTTCCTTCAAGGGAAAGTTTCTATGGCAAGTTGAATAAAACTCATATTTCCAAACTCCCTCTATCGAGTGCAGCCTGTGGCTGCTGATTGCATCATTGGTTGGGATGTGGCTATGCCACTGATGCAGTGTCCCCCTTACCAGTACACTGGTGCTCATTTTGCCGACCTCGGAAGGATGACAGGCTGAGTCAACCTCCTGGTGTATCTTAATTCAGAGGCCAACGGGGCTTGAACTCATGACCCTAGGGTCCCAAGCCACCAACCGAACCACAAAGCCAACACCAGGCTTATATTTCCAATAGAGATTATACACAAGATAAAAAGGTTTGGGAGAAGTTTAATATAAAGAATCTTGAGGAATATCATGATTTATATCTTAAAACTGATGTATTGTTATTGGCTGATGTGTTTGAAACTTTTCGAACAGTCTGTCATAATAAAAATTCTTATGGATTAGACCCCGTTCATGATTACACAGCCCGGTTTGGCTTGGAGTGCGATGTTAAAAATGACAAAAAAGTTGGAATTAATCAGTGATATAGATATGCTTTTAATGACAGAGAAGGCTAAAAGAGGAGGAATATCTCAAGTATGTTCCAAGAGATATGTTAAAGCAAATAACAAATATCTTCCTGATTATAATAAGAATGAGGACAATTCTTACCTGATGTATTATGATGCTAACTATTTGTATGGGTGGACTATGTCCAATTTTTACCTTATGGAAAACTTAAATGAGTTAAAGAAAAACATTATGAAAAAGTTTTACAAGACATTGTTGTCTCCTCTCAAAAATAATTGGATGAAGCTGAAATTGGATATTATGTTGAGGTTGATTTAAAATATCCAGAAGAACTTCATCACAAACATAAAGACCTCCCTTATAACCCTGATAAAGAAAGTCCAAGAAAAGAATGGTTCAGAGATTACCAACAGTCATTGAATATAAAAGGTAAATTTCCAGAAAAACTACTTACTACATTAAATGATAAAGAAAGTTATGTTTTGCATCAAAGGAACTTGAGACAATATATATCTGCTGGGTTGAGAGTGAAGAAAATTCATCGGATTTTGAAATTTAAACAAAGTCATTGGTTAAAGAAGTATATTGATTTTAATACAAAATGGAGAACAGAAGCAAAAACAGATTTTGAGAAGGACTTTTATGAATTAATGAATAATGCTGTATTTGGAAAGACTATGGAAAATGTTTGGAATCGACAAAACATAAGACTTGCTACATCTTGGAAACAGGCTTCAAAGTTAATTATCAGACCAATTTTTGAATGAGCGGAGGTGTTTTCAGAGAACTTTTGTGCTATTCATTTGAAAAAAGAGAGTATTGAAATGGATAAACCTCTTTATATAGGAGCATCAATTCTTGACTTGTCAAAGTCATTAATGTTTGACGATTACGATAATAATTTCAAATCAAAGTATAAGGATAATGTGTCATTGTTATATATGGATACAGATAGTTTTGTATTAGAAATGAAGACAAGTGATTTATATGAGGATATAATTGATAATAATGATATATATGATTCAAGTAATTATAAGTCTGATAGTATGTTGTTTTCATTAAAGAATAAAAATGTTATTGGTAAGTTTAAGGATGAGTTGGATGGAAAGGTCATGAGTGAATATGTGTGTTTGAGATCAAAGTCTTATGCTTTTACGTTTATTGATAATAATAACATTGAAAGGTGTGATAAGAAGCTAAAGGGAATAAAGAAAAATATAATCAAGGAAACAATTAACTTTAAACATTATTACAACTGTTTAACCTTGAAGAAGGAAGAGTACAGAAAAATGAATACAATAAGAAGTTATAAACATCAATTAGATGCAGAAGAGATAAATAAGAAAGCATTAGGAGCTTTTGATGATAAAAGATATATTTTAGAGAATGGAATCAATAGTCTTCCTTATGGTTATAAGTTTAAGTGTTAAGATATTGGGTTGGGAATTTTAACAGGATACCGCCATGTTTTACTGATTTATAAATGATAGAACCAAGCAATAACCAAACCAAAGAGTGGAGATGTAATCAACATTGGTATTTAAATGGAAAACATAAAGAATGTGAGAAATATCAAATAAGTCTTATTGAAGAAATAGCCGGGGTAAAAGTAGATAAAACAAATTAGCGGATAAATTTAATTACAAATAACTTGGAGGATGAACATAAAAAAATTAATATCCTTGAATGGACTGAAAACTTTGATGATTATCAATTGTACAATGGAAAAACAATTTACTACAATCTCAAAATGATGTGGCTCAGGAGGTGGTCAAATAAGAGCATTAAGAGAAGTTTATCATTTCATTTCTGCTCAACAAAAATACTTCAACCAAGAACTAAGTTCCAAAGTAATCTTTGTGAATATACTCGATGGTGATGAATGTAATGGGAAAATTAAGTTATTCCCCAAAGTAGAACATGGACAAATATTCATTGGTTCACTCTTTGAATGGAATGAAAATATGAAAGGAAAGAAGTGCTTTAATTAGAAAGTCTCAATTTTACATTTGCTTGTATGGGAGTGGGAGGAAATCAAGTCTCCTGTTTTGGGCATTTGGGGCTTAAGTTAGAAAGTTTTTCCCTTTCCCCCCATTCATTTGAATGGCTGCCTCAGAAGCCCCATTTATCCTCTACTTCCATCAGATGTTCCTGGAAGGATTCAGCAAAAAATATCCTCCTTAAATGAAGGTTCTTTACACAGTTGTTCACGTTATGCTTCCTGCCCACAATGGAACCCTTTCAACTGTGTCAGTGCTGTTCACATCTGAAGCAAGTTCAAGGAGTCACCTTGGATGAACACTCATTTCTTTATTGTTGATATCCCAGGCCCAGCCATCCTTCCATCATGTGAGACCATGAATGTTGTTGTTATCATGCACTGTGCCAAACAACAACAACCCACATACAACAGTGGAGAGGACATAATTACTGCAAATCCACAACTGTTCGACCATATTGGTAATTTTTGGGCCACAAAAAAAACTTATTTTTGATCCGAATGCGCCAGCTCATGTCGATGCTCCTCACCAAACAACCATTGCATTGAGGGACAAAATTCAGTGTGAGTTGCACAACATGGAGTGTATAAGCATTATTTGGCATTCAGAGGAACCAAGGGAAGGGTTAGTTCATTAACATACATCACAAAGAAGGACGGTGTCATCCGTGTCTGCCAAGATCCTCGTCACATAAAACCGTGCTTTGACCCACAAACATCACAGAACTACACCAACTGAAGAGCTACATCAACGTTTTGCCGCAGCTGAATACTTCTCGAAGCTGAATGCAAAGTCCAGCTGCTGGGCCATCAAACTTGATGCTGAAAGTCAGCATCTGCTTACATTTCAGACCCCATTGAGGTGATACCGTTTCTCGTATCTTCCATTCGGGCTGTTCATTAGGCAGGACATTTTCCAGCTTGAGAGGGATCATGTACTGAGGAACTGTAAAGGTGCTGTTAATATCACAGCTGACATTGGTGAGACCAGGGCCAGAGAAAAGGAGCACGATCAGAAACTGCACGAGCTTTACATACTGCACCATGTGAATGACTCATATTCAATTCTTTCAAACGCTTCATTAAGTGGAGCAGTATCGTATTCTTCAGGAATGTGTACCAGTGCTGTAGTCAAATCCACATGGTCCGAGTCCAAGTCCAAATCAAAGACCAAGTCCTGTGGTTTGTTTGGTATACCAATTATAGAAAGATTCCCAGTTTGGAGGTGATGTGTTGGTATAATTTATGTACATGATGTCACATGGTGTCATAATGTCAGTGTGCTTCTTTGGTTATATTAAATGATATATATAAAATTTTTTACAGAAAAAAATATATACATATATATGTATATTAGGGTGGTCCAAAATCATAAGGGAAAAATTCAAAATTTGAATATTCTTGGGGCATGTTGATTATTTTGTTCGACCTGACTAGAAAATACTCCTGGCCAAATTTGCCACAGTTCCAAAAATATTTAGGGGTCCATCAAGAGGAAGGAAGTTGTTACATCCGGTGGGGGTGGGCTTCATCCGGTGGGAGAGAAGAAGACGTCAGTGGGAGAGAGGGAGACGTCAGTTGAACTTTCGGTTCGCTGTCGGTCGGTGTTAAAAGTACTTTTATTTTTCTTTTTTTTATCTCTAATTTTTTTCTTCTTTTTTATTCCCAGAGTCAGTGAGTATGGCGTGTTCTACACGGAAAAGCACGGAACTGTTCCTCTTGGATCAACCATTGGAGAAATTCACCGACCGTCAGTTGCCCACTGCCCACTGAGAACATTTCATGCTCTTTCCTTTCATTTTTCTTATTAGTATTGTGACATTATAATGAATCCGTTGAGAGACTTTTATGGACCCCTAAACCACCTCCAAATCTGCAAATTTTTTGTTTCTTTGCGTTTTTCAACGTCAGGAACGATTTGGCAAACATACCCGCGAGAAATTCGAACTTTCATTTTTTTGGACCACCCTAATGTGTGTGTGTGTGTATATATATATATATATATATATATATATATATATATATATATATATATATATATATATATATATATATATATATATATATATATATATATATATATATATATATATATATATATATATATATATTATACACTGCCCAATGAAGGTACTTTGATTCTCATATTATGCAGAGGAAAGAAAATGGTGATATTTCATTTGAAAAAAACAAAAAACTGTGGGACATCAAATGCAGTTACCCAATCTGAGAGACAGTGTCATGTCACTTATAACTCAATGTTAGTGAACCAGAATTTGCAATGACTGTTACAAGCAAAAATATCCAGCGTTTCCTTCTGTGCAAAGTATGAAAAAAAAGACATCCATGCACATGACATCAGCATGCAGCGATGTCGACAATAGCAGGAATGCACGAATAATTGGAGCCTTTTTTTTGTAACATCCTAAAACTCATTGAAAAATGATATGATCGAGAATAGAGGATAGAAAGTTTGTTTGCTGATTACTGAGGTGGAGGAGGATAAGGATGAGGATGAGAAGGAGAAGGAGAAGGAATGGCAGTTTTGCAACATGGCATGCAAACATGAATATATATATATATATACATACATATATATATATATATATATATATATATATATATATATATATATATATACATACATATATATACACATATATACATACATATATATATATATATATATATATATATATATATATACATACATATATATATATATACACATACATATATATATACACATACATATATATATATATATATACATACATATATAAATATAAATATATATATATATATATATATACATACATATACATACACACATATGTGTATATACATACACACATATGTGTGTGTATATATATATATATATATATATATATATATATATATATATATATATATATATATATATATATATATATATATATATATATATATATATATATATATATACATATATATATATATATATATATATATATAAATATACGCTCGGAACCGCATGCATACAACAGATAGTTGTCCCAAGAGAGTTATTCCATTAATATACGTGTGGATATTTTCCGCCCTTTTGTTTTGCAGGACGACAGGGAGTGCATTGCGATAGTCTAATAGTTAGGGTTATTAAATCATTTTCCCCTCCCTTTCATTCCCACTCTTCTCTTCTTTTCTTTCGTGGGATAAATCAGTCACGAAAGCTTTAGCAGCAAGATGGGCGGGCTGCACCAACGTCTACCCAAAACCCGACATGTGCGGTGATTCATGTACGCTTTAACAGTCAGGTGGGCGGGCTGCACCAACGTCTACATGAAGCCTGACATGTGCGGTGAGTCACGTACGCTTTAGCAGTAAGGTGGGTGGGCTGCACCAACGTCGACCCAAAACCCAGCCCAAGCTGGCGGACCACGTGAGGGGTCAGGGCCAATCAAAGTGCCCGATTCAGGCGATGACGTCGAATTCGGCATGATCCAATCCCCCGAGCTTCGGGCTCTATAAAAGACGGAGAAGCTCCTCCATCTTGTGTGTGTGATTCAGGGTGGTGTTTTCACATGGTGTGTTCCTGCTTATTGACTCCGCCCACGTCTCGCCAAGACGATCCACATCCTGCTTCTCGTTTCCGCCCACACGACGTCGACCTCGCCTCCTGCTTCTAGTCTCCGCCCGCTACTCCACGCTCGCACTCTGGACTCCGCCCTTCTCCACTCAAGCTCCAACTTCAGAACACAGGCTCCACATGTGCGGCTTGGGCCAGAGTCAACGCGACTAGTCGGGTACCACACCACAGAGCATCCCCACCCCCAAAACGCCAAGGTACCGAGAGCGTAACCTCAACCCCCTCCCTACCTGGCTGTAAAAGTCCCTTCTCATTGGGGTTTCTTTTTCTGTGTGTGTCTGAGTGTGCTGGCACCTGTCTGTTAAGTAAGTCTGGAGAAGTGCATTATTGTTGTGACTGTTATTAATCTCGCGTCAAGTCTGCACTGTGTCTGCTTTCTTATGTTGCTTGAATTATTGTCGCACCACACCTCTCTCCTCTTTCTCTGCATTACATACACAATAAATCTTTGTCATACCACATACTTTTCCTCGCTTGCTTGTTCATAAATAATTATCATTACGAATATTCCATGCTCGTTTTTGTCTTTTCTCCCATTGGTCCAGCATGGTTCGAATCTAACTTTAGCCGGGTCTTTATTCCCAACGATCTGTTCCGTCCAGCCGTTACGTTCTTGGCAGTGTCGCTCCGCTGCATCCGATCTGGAGAAGTGATCCGATCCAGTTCGGACAAGGCATACCGAGAGCGTGGTTCCCCGGTAATTAAAACATGTGGTTAATTAGGGAACCCGATTCCATATCGGGAGGACCCAAGGTCACGCGGTTGAGTTATTGGCATCCACGATCGGTGAAGCGACCCGCCGCGTCACGGAAATATCCGTGAGCGACAGCCTACAATTCCGTGGAGTCTGGTGGGAATCGACGTAGCTTCCCCCACATAGTGGTCTTCTCACCCGACCCCGCGACAATATATATATATATATATATATATATATATATATATATATATATATATATATATATATATATATATATATATATATATATATATATGTATATATATATATATATATATATATATATATATATATATATATATATATATATATATGTATATATATATGTATATATATATATATATATATATATATATATATATATATATATATATATATATATATATATATATATATATATATATATATATATATATATATATATATATATATATATATACATACATACATACATACATAGATGGGGTGTGCTCAAAAAGTATCCAACCTTAATTTTTCGTGTGTAAGCAAATGAAGCTAGGGAGGTGTGATTTAGTGCACGTATGTAGGCGATCCTAATTTGTGTGCGTGAATATTTTCCTGCCTGCAGAAGCTGTCAGTCGTCGACAGACCGCCGCTGAGTGAGGAAATGTCAGTGAGCGCTGTTGGATTTTCGTTTTTTACAAAATGGCGGAAAAACTTGAACAATGCTACTGCATCAAATTTTGTGTAAAGCTTGGCGATTCCCAAGTGGAAATGATCCGCAAGATTCAACAGGCCTTTGGGAACGAAGCAATGGACACCACACGGATAAAAGAGTGGTACAACCGCTTCAAAGATGGTCGCACATCAGTGGAAAGTGAAGCACGTTCTGGTAGGCCCTCAACATCCCGAAATGAGATCGTCATTGACCAAGTGAGGACCCTGCTGATGCAAGATCGTCGAATCATGATCAGAGAACTTGCAGACGAGGCGGGCGTCAGCATTGGATCCATTCATTCCATTGTGACTGAGGATTTTGGCTTAAGGAGAATCTCAGCGAAGTTCGTGCCAAAGCTGATGATAGAGCAGAAGCAACTCCGTTTGGAGATCGCACAGGACATGCTGGAGACTGAACAGCGATCCCAATTTCTTCAACACAGTGATCACTGGTGATGAGACCTGGGTTTATGGGTACGACCCAGAAACCAAGTTCCAGTAATCACAATGGAAGCATCCAACATCCCCGAGGCCAAAAAAAGTAAGGAAGGTCCGCAGCAATGTCAAAGTCATGCTGACTGTCTTCTTTGACTCCAGTGGCATGGTTCATCACAAGTACGCACCACACGGCACAACTATCACCAAAGCGTACTACCAAGAGGGACTGCGTCGCCTTCGTGACGCTGTGCGACAAAAATGGCCGGACCTGTGGGCAGCGGTCAATTGGCAGCTCCATCACGATAACGCACCCGCTCATTCTTCACATTTGATAGTTTCCTGGCCAAACACAACACACCTGTGCTTTGTCAGGCTCCCTACTCTCCTGACATGGCTCCGTGTGACATCTGGCTTTTCCCCAAGCTGAAAATGCCCCTGAAAGGGACCAGATTTCAGTCCAGAGAAGACATCATGCGGAATGCAACGGACCAGCTGCGTGCCATCCCAAAAGAGGCGTTCCAGCGCTGCTTCCGACAGTGGCAGAACCGTTGGGAGAAGTGTGTGGCAGCCCAAGAGGACTACTTTGAAGGCGATTAGTGGAAGTTTGTTGTATCTGGATACGAGTAGTTTTTTTATAAACAAAGGTCGGATACTTTTTGAACACACCTCATGTGTATGTGTGTATGTGTGTATGTGTGTATGTGTGTATGTGTGTATGTGTGTATGTGTGTATGTATATATATATATATATATATATATATATATATATATATATATATATATATATATATATATATATATATATATATATATATATATATATATATATGTATATATGTATATATATATATATATATATATATATATATATATATATATATATCCTGGTGTTGGCGCAGTGGTTAGGGCAGCGGCTTAGGATCCAAAAGGTCCTGAGTTCAAGCCCCGTTGTGCCACTGAATTAATACACCAGGGGGTTAACTCAGCCTGTCATCCTTCCGAGGTCGGTGAAATGAGTACCAGTGTACTGGGCCGGTGCATACCACGGATAAAATAGGTGTACCGTATCCCTGTGTCGTAAGAGGCGACCAGGGTTGCGTCAGGAAGGGCATCCGGCGTAAAACATGTGCCAAATGACTATGCGGATCATACGGATGATCCGCCGAGGCGACCCCTAAAGGGAGCAGCCGAAAGAAGAAGATATATATATATATATATATATATATATATATATATATATATATATATATATATATATATATATATGTAAACACATATATCCCTGTGTCGTAAAAGGCGACCAGGGTTGCGTCAGGAAGGGCATCCAGCGTAAAACATGTGCCAAATCACTATGCGGATCATCCGCTGTGGCGACCCCTAAAGGGAGCAGCCGAAAGAAGAAGAAGATATATAAACACATATATATGTGGGGACACGATATGTGTCTTATAAGTCATCAATATTTTCCTAGTGTTGTATAATGGAAATGTGGAACAGATAATCTTGTTTTCTCTGATCAGCTAAAGGGATTACTTGTGAAATGTCACACAGCTGGGCTTCCCAGCCCTTAGGGCACAACAACATGTGGGTGGTGACCACTGAGCACGGGAGAACATCAAGCTGGTGGAAGATAAGCTGGGAAAGAGGGGCGACCTTTCCTTGAACTATTCACCACAGGGACTTGAAATAGTAAATGGGTATACCACAAGTTTAGTCTTGCTTAACATTTGCGTGCAAACAGTCGCACAGGGGTCAGAGTAAAAATGTATATAAACAGAGCTGAAGCTTAGCTTTTCAGAGTTGGTCGATGTGAACTATTGTGCGTTCCTAGCCACTCTCCATATGCGCATATGTTTGATGTGTAATAAATTCTTCTTTTCCAAAGATCGGTGTGGACAAAACTCTATCTCGACATATATACATGCATATATATATATATATATATATATATATATATATATATATATATATAAATATATATATATATATATATATATATATATATATATATATATATATATATATATACATACACACACACACAAACACATCCATCTATATTTTCACATATACATTAGATAAACATCAAACAGAGCCGCCTGTTTGGAATTTGGCCTGATTTGCCTTCATCAAGACAGCATACTGATAAAATATTTAACCAATAATGACATTAGTCGTTCAAACATCAGACACAGCTCCTGACTTATGGTGAGAATCGCCGTGGATTATGTCTCACATGGTAAAACCACATAATCCACAAAGAACAACCGTCCGTCTGTGACTGAGGTGATTGTTCTGGTGAATGCAACCATTCAACCAGAAGGCATATAATGTTATCGGCGGGTAAATCGAAACATGTGGAGTGTGCCGAGCACTCCCACGGTGTCCAATGGTGTCGGACTATGTAGGACTATACACAGTGAGTACATATATTCAGTGGCAGTCAAAAGTTGGACACACCTCCTCATCCAAGGGTTTTTCTTTATTTTTACTATTTTCTACATTGTAGAGTAATAGTGAAGACATCAAAAGTAAGAAATAACGCATATGGAATTATGTACTAACCAAAAAAGTGTTCAACAAATCAAAATATATAAATATTTTTTGGATTCTTTGAAGTAGCCACCCTTTGCCTTGACAACTTTGCAGTCTCTTGGGATTCTCTCAACCAGATTCATGAGGTAGTCACCTGGAAGGCTTTTCCATTAACAGGTGTGCCTTGTTAAAAGTTAATTTGTGGAATTTCTTTCATCCTTAATGCATTTGAGCCAATCAGTTGTGTTGTGACAAGGTTGGGTTGGTATACAGTATGTAGCCATATTTGGTGAAAGACCATTATTTTGTCTGTACCATAGTAGTCCATATTATGGCAAGAACAACTCAACTAAACCAAGACAAACGACAGTCCATCATTACTTTAAGACATGAAGGTCAGTCAATCCGGAAAATATCAAGAACTTTAAAATTTCTTCAAGTGCAGTCGCAAAAACCATCAAACCCTATGATGAAAATGGCCCACATGAGAACTGCCACAGGAAAGCAAGGCCCAGTGTTACCTCTTCTGCAAAGGATAAGTTTATTAGAGTAACCTGTCTCAGAAATCACGAATTGACTGCACTTCAGATTGCAGCCCAGGTAAATGCTTCACAGAGTTCAAGTAACAGACACATCTCAACATCAACTGTTCATTCGAGACTGCATGAATCAGGCCTTCATGGTCGAGTTGCTACAAAGAAAACACTACTGAAGGAGACCAATAATAAGAAGAGACTTGCTTGGGCCAAGAAACACGAACAATGGACATTAGACCAGTGGAAATCTGTCCTTTGGCTTGATGAGTCAAAATTTAAGATTTTTGGTTCCAATCGCCATGTCTTTGAAAGACGAAGAGAAGGTGAATGGATGATCTCTGCATGTGTGGTTCCCCCGGATAAGCCTGGAGGAGGAAGTGTGATGGTATGTTGGGGTGCTTTGCTGGTAACACTGTCAGCGATTTCTTTTGAATTCAAGGCACACTTATCCAGCATGGCTACCACAGTATTCTGCAGACACGCCATCCAATCTGGTTTGCACTTATTGGTACCATCATTTATTTTTCAACAGGACAATGACCCAAAACACACCTCCAGGCTGTGTAAGGGCTATTTGACCAAGAAGGAGAGTGATGGAGAGCTGCATCAGATGTCCTGGCCTCCACAATCACCAGACCTAAACCCCATTTAGATGGTTTGGGATGAGTTAGACCAGAGAATGAAGGAAAGGCAGCCAACAAGTGCTCAGGATATGTGTGAAATCCTTCAAGACTGTTGTAAAAGCATTCCAGGTGACTACCTCATGAAGCTGGTTGAGAGAATGGCAAGAGTGTGCAAAGCTGTCATCAAGGCAAAGGGTGGCTCCTTTGAAGAATCTAAAATAATAACAAAAAAAAATTGATTTGTTTAACACTTTTTTCATTTCTTCATAATTCCATATGTTTTATTCAAGAGTTTTGATGTCTTCCCTATTATTCTACAATGTAGAAAATATTAAAAATAAAGGAAAATCCTTGGATGAGTTGGTGTCCAACTTTTGACTTGTGCAGTATATATATATATATATATATATATATATATATATATATATATATATATATATATATATATACATATACATATATATATATATATATATACATATATATATATACATATATATATACATATATATATATATATATATATATATATATATATATATATATATATATATATATATATATATATATATATATATATATATATATATATATATATATATATATATATATATATATATATATATATATATATATATATATATATATATATATATATATATATATATATATATATATATATATATATATATATATATATATATATATATATATATATATATATATATATATATATATATATATATATATATATATATATATATATATATATATATATATATATACATACATACATACATACATACATACATACATACATATATATATATATATATATATATATATATATATGTATGTAGAAGCCTGGTGTTGGCGCAGTGGTAAGGGCAGTGGCTTGGGACCCAAGAGGTCCTGAGTTCAAGCCCCGTTGGGACACTGAATTAATATATGTATATATATATAATGTGTATATATATGTATATGTGTATATATATATAATGTGTGTATTATATATATACCGGTACCGGTGGTCAGCAGGGTACCAGTGGAAATTGTGCTACTGCTGGGCGAAGGAGGAGAAGGAGACGGGGAAGGCGAGTCCGGAGGCAGTGGGAGAGGGGGAAGGGTAGAAGTGTGGAGGTGAGAGTTGGAACTCTGAATGTTGGGACGATGACTGGCAAAGGGCGAGAGTTGGCTGATATGATGGAGAGAAGAAAGGTGGACATACTGTGTGTACAAGAGACCAAGTGGATGGGGAGTAAGGCGAGGAGCATTGGAGGTGGTTTCAAACTGTTCTACCATGGTGTGGATGGGAGGAGAAATGGTGTCGGGATAATCCTGAAGGAAGATCATGTCAAGAGGGTATTGGAGGTGAGGAGGGTGTCTGACCGAGTGATGAGTGTGAAGTTGGAAATTGAAGGGGTGATGATGAATGTCATCAGTGCATATGCCCCACATATGGGGTGTGAGATGGAGTATAAAGAAGATTTCTGGAGTGAGTTAGATGAAGTGGTGGAGAGTGTATCCAAGGATGAAAGAGTGGTGATTGGAGCAGATTTCAATGGACATGTTGGGGAAGGGAATAAAGAGGATGAGGAGGTGATGGGGAGGTACGGTCTCAACAAGAGAAATGTGGAAGGGCAAATGGTGGTAGAGTTTGCAAAAAGAATGGAAATGGCAGTGGTAAACACGTATTTCAAGAAGAAGGAGGAACACAGGGTGACATACAAGAGTGGAGGAAAGTGCACACAGGTGGATTACATCTTAAGCAGGAGATGCAACCTGAAAGAGATTAGTGACTGTAAGGTTGTGGCAGGGGAGAGTGTAGCTCGACAGCATCGATTGGTGGTCTGTAGGATGACTTTAGAGGTGAGGTTGAGGAAGAGAGTGAGGGCTGAACCAAGGACCAGATGGTGGAAGCTGAAGGAGGAAGACTGTTGCGTGAAATTTAGGGAGGAGGTGAGACAGGCGTTGGATGGTGGTAAAGATGGGTGGGATGATTGGGCAACGACAGCAGAAGTTGTGAGGGAGATAGCTAGGAAGGTACTTGGTGTGACATCTGGACAGAGGAAGGAAGATAAGGAGACTTGGTGGTGGAATGAGGAAGTACAGGAAAGTATAAGGAAGAAGGGGTTGGCGAAAAAGAAGTGGGATAGTCAGAGAGATGAAGAAAGTCGGCAGGAGGACAAGGAGTGGCGTCGAAAAGCAAAAGAGAGGTGGCAAAGGCCAAGGAAAAGGCATATGACGAGCTGTATGAGAAGTTGGATACAAAAGAAGGGGAAAAGGATTTATACCAATTGGCAAGACAGAGGGACCGAGCTGGGAAGGATGTGCTGCAGGTTCGGGTGATAAAGGACGCAAATGGGAATGTGCTGACGAGCGAGGAGAGTGTGTTGAGAAGGTGGATGGAGTACTTTGAGGAGCTGATGAATGAAGAAAATGAGAGAGAGAGAAGGTTGGAAGAGGTGGAGATAGTGAATCTGGAAGTGGGGTGGATCAGTAAGGATGAAGTGAGGACTGCTATGAAGAAGATGAAAAGTGGAAAGGCGGTTGGCCCAGATGGTATACCAGTGGAGGCATGGAAGTGCTTAGGAGAGATGGCAGTGGGGTTGTTAACCAGATTGTTTAATAAAGTCTTGGAAAGTGAGAGGATGCCGGAGGAGTGGAGATTAAGTGTACTGATTCCGATTTTCAAGAATAAGGGTGATGTGCAGAGCTGTGGAAATTACAGAGGGATAAAGTTGTTAAGCCACACCATGAAGTTGTGGGAAAGAGTAGTGGAAGCTCGGTTGAGAGGAGAGGTGACGATCTGTGAGCAGCAATATGGGTTTATGCCAGGAAAGAGCACCACTGATGCGATGTTTGCTTTGAGAATGTTGATGGAGAAGTATAGGGAAGGCCAGAAAGAGTTACATTGTGTGTTTGTGGATTTAGAGAAAGCTTATGATAGGGTGCCAAGAGAGGAGTTGTGGTATTGTATGAGGAAGTCGGGAGTGTTGGAGAAGTATGTGAGGATCGTGCAGGATATGTATGAGGACAGTGTGACAGCGGTGAGGTGTGCGGTAGGAATGACGGACCGGTTTAAGGTTAAAGTGGGATTGCACCAAGGATCGACTCTGAGCCCTTTCCTGTTTGCAATGGTGATGGACAGGTTGACGGACAAGATCAGACTGGAGTCTCCATGGACCATGATGTTCGCGGATGACATCATGATCTGTAGGGAGAGTAGGGAGCAGGCTGAATCGAGCCTTGAGAGGTGGAGGTACGCACTGGAGAGAAGGGGAATGTTAGTCAGTAGGAGTAAGACGGAGTACATGTGCGTAAATGAGAGGGAGGGTGGTGGTATGGTGCAGTTGCAAGGAGTTGAGGTGGGGAAGGTGGATTGGTTTAAATACTTGGGATCAACTGTCCAAAGTAACGGAGAGTGTGGGAGAGAAGTGAAAAAGAGAGTGCAGGCAGGATGGAGTGGGTGGAGAAGAGTTGCAGGAGTGATTTGTGACAGAAGGGTAGCTGCAAGAGTGAAGGGGAAAGTATACAAGACGGTAGTGAGACCAGCTATGTTGTATGGTTTGGAGGCGGTGGCACTAACAAAAAGACAGGAAGCAGAGCTGGAGGTGGCAGAGTTAAAGATGCTGCGATTCTCGTTGGGAGTGACGAGGATGGATAGGATAAGAAATGAGTGTATTAGAGGGACAGCGCAGGTAGGACGGTTTGGAGACAAAGTGAGAGAGGCGAGATTGAGATGGTTTGGACATGTGCACAGGAGGGAAACGGAGTATATCGGGAGAAGGATGTTGAAGATGGAGCCGCCAGGCAGGAGGAGAAGAGGAAGGCCAAAGAAGAGGTTCATGGATGCGGTGAGGGCGGACATGCGGGTGGTTGGAGTGTCAATGGAAGATGTGGAGGATAGAGCAAAATGGAGACAGTTGGTCCGCTGTGGCGACCCCTAACGGGAGCAAGCCGAAAGAGGAAGAAGAAGATATATATGTATGTATGTATGTATGTATAATATATATATATATATATGTATGTGTATATATATATATATGTATGTGTATATATATATATATATATATATATATATATATATATATATATGTATATTATATATGTATGTATAATATATATATATATATGTATGTGTATATATATATATATATATATATATATATATATATATATATATGTATATTATATATATATATATATAAATAATATATATATATGTATGTGTATATATATATATATATATATATATATATATATATATATATATGTATATTATATATGTATGTATAATATATATATATATATATATATATATGTATAATATATATATATATGTATGTATATATATATATATGTATGTATATTATATATATGTATGTATATTATATATATGTATGTATATTATATATATGTATGTATATTATATATATGTATGTATATTATATATATGTATGTATGTATATTATATATATATATATATATATATATATATATATATATATATATATATATATATATATATATATATATATATATATATATATCGTTACGGCTGTGGAAATTCGTAGAACACCATATAGGTCCTGAGTTATGCCAATAAGTCTGTGTTCAGTTAGATTTCTCCACCGTTGTTTAATGGGTATTATTCATGTCACAGGGCTGTCATCTTTGAGATAGCCGGTTTTCTTTCACTATCGTTATTTTGGACCACCAACATCGCTCTCAAACAAGCGCTTCAGACCAACCGTCCTCCCACCACCACAATCACACGTGCCTCTCAACAAACCACGCCATCCTGATCACCTCAACCACAACGCCAACCAAAATTACGCCAATCACCTAACCACCTTCCCCACTACGCCCACTACCGATAACCTTCTCCACACCCCGCGGCAACCCTCTCCGCTTACAAGACCGTCTCTACCAAGGAAAAGGAACAAGGGATTCCAATAACGCCATGGGAAATAAGGAGTTCCAATGGCGCACAGATTTTCCCTCCTGCTTTTCCTGCGCTTTGGTATGGGGGAGGTGCGATTCGAGCCAGAGGTCAAATGTGAAGTTGGGGGTGAGGGCCTGATTTTGGGGGAATTAATGTCCCGAGGCTGCAGGGTCACCGCAACGATTTTTTGGTCCCCCGCGCGCCGCAAGGGGGGGGTGAGAGGGTTGGAAGTGGAAAACGCCTCCCTTCTGGAAGCTTCCCGCAGGAGCTGGAAGGAGGGCGGGGCGATAAGCGAGGTGGAATTTAAGGGCACGCAGAGCGCCAAGTCGGTTTTCTTCTTCTTCTTTTTCTTCTTCTCCTCTGCTCTTCTCGTGGTCTTGGTGGAAGGAGTTTGGGTGGAAGTCTTGGTGGTCTTCGTCTGTGGAGAAGCGGTCCATGGAGCGACCAGTTCGTTGGAGCTTGCAGTCGGTGGAGAGTCCGGGCGTCGCAAAGAAGACGCGGACTGGAGGCGCAGCTCTGCCCGCGGTGTTGCGCGAACCTGCGGGCTCGTGTGAGGAGAGCCGGAGAGAGCTCGCCGGCCACGCGGAAGGCCCGAGCTCAGGCGCAGCTACGCAAGCTGCAGTGGGGACGGGATGTCGAGGCTCACACCACAAGGCACCACGAGGGTGCAGGTAATCTGAAACGGTCTCGTTTGGTCTGCCAAGTCCCACACCATAAAGGTATACGGGCCCAGCCTGACCCCATTGCCTTTGATGGGGTCTTTTCCTTTTCTTTTGAATGAATGTTGTGGCGCCGAGTCCCGTAAGTAAAACTGTGTAGGTGACTGTACATTGACAATTGCTTATAGACGGTTGTAGCGCTTTGCATGTTGGTGTTTTTGAAAACCTGCATGACTGCATGATTGTTCCTGTATACGTGTGTAGTTGTAATAAATGTGCTGATTTAAATGTTAACCCGTTCGTCGTGTCCTCTTTCCCTTATTGAAATGCCATCTTGCATTGCGGAATGTTAGTTGGGTTTTAAATACCCGATAAATAGAATCGGATCCGGCGATAATACCCGCTCGGTTATCTCAGAACGTTATCTTGAGGATGTTGAGAGAGGAAAGAAAGAGAACATAGTGGTGCAGGTTATCTCATGAACCGCTTGAGCGGTTCGTGCCCAAGCAGGCCTCCGCTGAGGTACGGCCCCACGGTAGGTTACCCGCGCGAGTACTTAAGTAGATTGATATTCGGCGATTGACCCTATTTCACGTGGGTAGAATACGCACTGGGCCGTGGTGGGATTAAGAACCCACCCGTGACTGGTTTCCGGCATTGTTCCAGAAAGTCACGACTGAATTGCTCGTTCGGTGGGCGAACCAGCCGCTACTAGTTGACGCGGTCGCTCGCATGCCGGGCGGGCGTAAATTCCAAACAATATATATATATATATATATATATATATATATATATATATATATATATATATATATATATATATATATATATATATATATATATATATATATATATATATATATATATATATATATATATATATATATATATATATATATATATATATATACATGTACACATACATACACGAGGTGTGTTCAAATAGTATCCAACCTTAATTTTTCGTGCGTAAACAAATGAAGCTCGGGAGGCGTGGTTTGGTGCACGTATGGAGGCGATCCTAATTTGTATGCGTGAATATTTTCCCGCCTGCAGAAGCTGTCAGTCACCGACAGACCGTCGATGAGTGAGGAAGTGTAAGTGAGCGCCGTCGGATTTTCGTTTTTGACAAAATGACGGATCACTGTGATCTCATCGCCAGTGATTTACTGTGTTGAAGAAGTTGGGATCGCTGTTCACAGTCTCCAGCATGTTCTGTGCGATCTCCAAACGGAGTTGCTTCTGCTCGATCGTTAGCAGCTTTGGCACGAACTTCGCTGAGATTCTCCTTAAGCCCAAATCCTCAGTCACAATGGAATGAACGGATCCAATGCTGATGCCCGCCTCGTCTGCAAGTTCTCTGATCGTGATTCGATGATCTTGCATCAGTAGGGTCCTCACTTGGTCAATGACGATCTCATTTCGGGATGTTGAGGGCCAACCAGAACGTGCTTCACTTTCCACTGATGTGCGACCATCTTTGAAGTGGTTGTACCACTCTTTTATCTGTGTGTTGCCCATTGCTTCGTTCCCGAAGGCCTGTTGAATCATGCGGATCGTTTCCACTTGGGAATCGCCAAGCTTTATGCAAAATTTGATGCAGTAGCGTTGTTGAAATTGATCCATCATTTTGTTAAAAACAAAAATCCGACGACGCTCACTTACACTTCCTCACTCATCGGCGGTCTGTCGGTGACTGACAGCTTCTGCAGGCGGGAAAATATTCACGCATACGAATTAGGATCGCCTACATACGTGCACCAAACCACGCCTCCCTTGCTTCATTTGTTTACGCATGAAAAATTAAGGTTGGATACTTTTTGAACACACCTCGTGTGTGTGTATATATATATATATATTATATATATATATATATATATATATATATATATATATATATATATATATATATATATATATATATATATATTGTTGCGGGGTCGGGTGAGAAGACCACTATGTGGTGTCAGTCATGCACCGCTTAACGACGTTCCGGGCAATGACGGATCGCATAGATGCCGGATCTGCCAGCTCTGAAGAAAAAAAAAAAAAAAAGTAGCTGAAAAATTCCTATCGCCGAGTGATGATGTCGTCGACGTAGCGCTGCCAATCGTATAAAAGTAGCACGTACAATTATGTACGCTGTACAGTATATAATACTTCATAATGACAATTAATCACCGCAGGTTGGTCGGTGGTCTTTCTGTCTTCTACCGACTCCTCTCCAGCCTTGCCTCCCCTGCTCTCTCTGCGATTTGTCCCAACCACATTTCCACAGGGCGTTCAAGGTCCACCAACAACCCCCTTCTGGTAAAACTACCAAAATCACGAATCACTGCTCATCTTCACTCTTTCATTCCTCTTTTTTCCCGCCTTTGGAATAAACTTCCTCACTCTATTCTTTCCCATTCTTCCCTCCAGGCTTTCAAAACAGCTGTTAACCACCACCTCTTATCTTCCCCCATCCAAAACCTCGACCTCAAAGACCCCCGATAATCCACCCAAGCCCACTTCCTTCAATTCTCCTGCTTTCCTTCCTGAAAGTCCCTGTAATTTCCATCTTCTCCTCGCCATGTTCCCCGTCCCATCCCCATCCCTCTCCCTTCCACAGTTCACCTGTGTCTGTTCCCCAATGTTTTGTCCCTTCCACTCCCGCCCCTCTTGTCTCATGCCTCCTTGCTGTGAGTTGTGTGTTAGCTCTCATACGAGCCTCGACCAAGGTATACAAAAAAAAAAAAAAAAAAAATTATGGTGTACGAGGTGCAGCGGAACACGAGAAGCAAGAGTGTTCGCATCAACTCCGCTTTATTGCGCGTCCGGATGTACATTCCTGCCACACCTAGCGGGCGAGTCATGATGCACGAAAACCCAATCACGTGATACAGCACACTCCTCCCCTCGTAAAATGACAAGTCAAATGATGAAAGGACAATCATAACATGACCAACCGAAACCAATCAACACTCATAATCCTCCAAGTACCGCGGCTGCACTCTGACCCGCCTCGGACGGGCAGCGCCGCCAGACAGCCCAGGCTCAGACGCCTCCCGGCTCGGTCGAGGTGACACCTTCGCCGGACTCGCGCCATCCGCAATAACAACTGCCCCCGGCCGACCAGCCTGCCCGACGTCCCCGGGCAGGACTGAATCAGGCGAAGACCCCCTGGGCGTCGGCACATCCGGCCCTGGCGATACGTCTGGCCACGGCGACATTACAGGTGGGGGTCCCACATCGTTCGGCCCGGGGGAGTGTGGGGGGGTGACGCTGAACAGTGATCATGTATTTGGTCCACGTGCCGCTTCCACACCTCCCCACCATCAGTCCGCACCATGTAATTTGCCGGCCCCAGTACCACAGAGACCACAGCCGGCACCCATTTGGAACCGTGGAAATAATCGCGCACCATTACCCGCTGCCTGAACTTCGGTGGAATCTCCGTCCTCATTCCCCACATAACGCACCGTTGGACCAACGACAGCTCCGATGCGCGCAACGTGAAAGGTTGAAATGCCGGTGTCAAAGGTAGATCGCTCCAATTCCCCGTAGAAATCGCCTGGACGACACGGGCGAGCACCGGATCACGAGCCGATTCCACCGCGACCTGTCTGGCTGTGATCGGCCCGCTTTGGACCTGGCCCAGCGCGAACACATCGACCCGGTCGGCCGACTCAGACGCAGCTGGACCCTCCGCACACGGCAAGCGTGAGAGCCCGTCGCAGTTAGCATGCTTCTCGGTGCTTCGGAACTGAATATCATAATCGTAAGCAGCAAGAAACAGACACCACCGCCGTATTTGCGCGGCCGCTACCACCGGTACCCCGCGTTGGGGTCTCACGATGAATTGAAGCGGTTTGTGATCCGTCTGCAAAGTGAAATGCCGCCCCAGCAGGTATTGATGAAACCTCTGCAAACCCCAGACGAGGCTGAGAGCCTCGCGCTCAATCTGGGCATATTCCCGCTCTGCTGCGGACAGGGTCCGGGATGCAAAACAAACAGGCTGCTCGGAACAATCGTCCATCCTGTGGGAGAGCACTGCCCCGATGCCATATGCAGAGCTGTCGCATGCCAATAAGAGTGGATGCGCAGGCTCGTAGTGCACGAGGACCGTATCCTCTATGAGCAGCCGCTTCACGCGGTCGAACGACGCCTGGTGTGCAGGCCCCCAAGCCCAGCGCTCGTCCTTCCTGAGCAACCGTGTTAACGGCGCAAGTTGTGAGCTGAGCCCGCGCACGAACCTTTGGTAATCCTGGGCCATACCAATGAACGAGCGCAGCTGTGTCTTGTCGCGAGGCGGTGGTATGTGTTGAATCGCCTCCACCTTCCGAGGACCTTTCAACAACCCCTCCGGCGTGATGATGTGCTCGAGGTATTCCAAGCGCTGCTTGAAGAATGCGCACTTGTACCTGTTCAAACGCAGGCCGTATGCTTCTAGCTTTGTCAGCACTTGGGCAATGTTCGCAAGGTGCTCGTCTGCCGTTTTCCCCGCAATGAGCACATCGTCCAGGTCGGTCTGAGCGGGCAGGCCAATGCAAACCTGATCCATGGCTTTCTGCCACAAGGCTGGGGCCGAAGCAATCCCAAAGCAGAGTCGGGTATATCAATAGAGCCCTTGACACGTGTTGATTGTCAAAAGCTCGCTAGTCCCGGGATCCATCGCCAGGTGAAAAAGCTTCGTGAAGTATTGACTCCCCGCCAATCGTGCATATATTTCATCGATTGACCGCAGTGGATATTGCTCCATGCTGAGCCCCGGGTTAACCGTGGATTTGAAGTCCCCGCACAATCGGACGTCTTTTTATTTATTTTTTTTTTATTTTTTTTGTATACCTTGGTCGAGGCTCGTATGAGAGCGAACACACAACTCACAGCAAGGAGGCATGAGACAAGAGGGGCGGGAGTGGAAGGGACAAAACAGTGGGGAACAGACACATTAGGTGAACTGTGGAAGGGAGAGGGATGGGGATGGGACGGGGAACATGGCGAAGAGAAGATGGACATTTCAGGGACTTTCAGGAAGGAAAGCAGGAGAAATGAAGGAAGTGGGCTTGGGTGGATTATCGGGGGAAGAAAAGATCGAGGATTTGGATGGGGGGAGATAAGAGGTGGTGGTGAACAGCTGTTTTGAAAGCCTGGAGGGAAGAATGGGAAAGAATAGAGTGAGGAAGTTTATTCCAAAGGCGGGAAAAAAGAGGAATGAAAGAGTGAAGATGAGCAGTGATTCGTGATTTTGGTAGTTTTACCAGAAGGGGGTTGTTGGCGGACCTTGAGCGCCCTGTGGAAATGTGGTGGGGACAAATCTCAGAGAGAGCAGGGGGGGCAAGGCTGGAGAGGAGTCTGTAGAAGACAGAAAGACCACCGACCAACCTGCGGTGATTGAGTGAGAGGCCCAAAGACTCAGCTTCATTGCGGGAGATGCCGATGATCTTAAATGCCCTGGTTTCGACAGCATGAAGCCGAGAAAGGTGGGAGGCAGGAGCACCAGCCCAGAGGGGAGAGCAGTACTCCATCAGGCTACGGACAAAAGCTTTGTAAGTGGTCAGGAGCTCAAGAGGGCCGAGGAAGGACTTAGCACGACGGAGGATTCCCAGTCGGCGACTGGCTTTTGAGGCGAGGTTGGAAATGTGACTTTCCCAGGAAAGGTCATGGCAGATAGTGAGACCTAGAAGCTTGAAAGAAAAGACTTCTTCCAGAGGATTGTTGAGAAAGTGGATGGGGGGGGGGTTTTGTAAACGGTCCTTTCGAAGAGACATAGTAAGAGTGTGAGATTTGTCTGGATTGAAAGACATGTTCCACGTGTTGGACCAGTTTGTGATTTTATCCAGATCTGCAGTGAGTGAAGAAGCTGCTGCTTGCCGGTCTGAGGGATGACAGATGGTACGGCAGAGGGTGGAGTCGTCGGCAAAGAGAAATAGAGGATTTTCCAGAGAGTCCGAGAGATCATTGATGAAAACCAGAAAAAGAACAGGGCCCAGAACGCTACCTTGAGGAACTCCAGCCTGCACAGGAAGAGGGGATGAAAGAACTCCATTTAGGGCCACACGTTGACTGCGACAGGAGAGGAAGTCTGCGAGCCATGAGTGGAGATGGCCTTGAATACCATGGGAAGAGAGTTTGGTGAGTAGGGCAGGGTGCCAGACTGTGTCAAAAGCACGTGATATGTCCAGGGATACGGCTCGGATTTCCTGTCTGGCATTGAGGACCTCCATCCATTGATGGGAGAGCAGAAGCAACATATCCAGGGTAGAGTGACCTGGTCTGAAACCAAATTGATGATTGGAAATCAAGCCATTGGAGAAGAGGAAGGATTTCATATCTGAGGCGATGATGGATTCCATCACCTTGCTGATGATTGGGAGAAGGCTGATTGGTCTGTAGTTATAGGGATCTGTTTTTGCACCTTTTTATGCAGGGCAGTGATGTTAGCAGATTTCCAAGCAGATGGCAGATGACCTTGGGCAAATGAGAGGGTGAATAGAACAGAGAGAGGGTGAGCAAGAGCAGAAGAGCAGGCTTTGAGGACACGTGGGCTGATGCCGTCTGGACCGGTTGCAGAATCTGACTCGAGGTTTGAAAGCAAGCTCTCCACCTTGTCAGGAGAAAAGGATACAGAGTCCAGGGACAGTTGGGTGCGACTGGGTAAAGTGGGTAGAGATAGTGATGGGTTTAGGACACAAGATTTAGCTGCAAACACCGAGTTTAGACATTCAGCTTTATCACGTGTGGAATCAGCAGTGCGGCCATTTGAGGTAAGGGAGGGGATGGAGGGGGAACATACACCAGTAACAGATTTGATTAAACGCCACCAGGATTTTGAGGAGGGAGAGAGGTATGAGAGTTCAGACTTGAGATGAGAAAGATGTTGTTTTCTGGCTCTCCTGAGGGTAGATACACACTTGTTCCGAGCTTTGTGGAAAGAACTGAGATTGCCCTCAGTTGGGTTTGCTTTCCATGAGGCAAAGGCAAGTTGTTTCAGGACGACTGCCTCGCCACAAGCTTCAGTAAACCAAGGGCGGGAGGAAGGGTAAGACAACTGAACACGAGAGGGGATAAATCTGTGCATGAGGGAGAGCAAGTTTATTTGAAAGAATTCCCAGGATGAGTTGATGTTTGAGAAAGTAGTGATAGGAGACCAGTCTGTAAGTTTGATGGCTGCTCGGAGACCCTGCCAGTCGGCTTGAGTGAAATGCCAGACTCGACGGCGGTGAGGTGGTTCTCTGATAACAGCCAGAGAGATGTCCACTTTAACAAGGACGTGGTCAGAAGAACCAATTGGAGCGAAGGAAGAGCAGCAGATATTGTCAGGGAAATTTATCAAAATCAGATCCAGAAGAGATGGAGTACCATTGGTTGAGATCCGGGTCGGGAAGTTGACCGATTGAGTCAGTCCCAATGAGTCGCAGAAAGCTTTTGCAGAGGTGCCATGGCAGGTGAGAGGTACCCACACCTAGCCAACTGGCGTGATGACAATTGAAGTCACCACATAAGAGGAAGAGAGAGTTTGGATGAGAAGATAGAAGATGGTCCATGTTTTCGGATAGTGAGATGTAGATGGAGTCATCACTGTTCGGTGGACGGTACAGTACACATATAAACATGAGGTGGGAGTGGAGGGGAAGCCGAAGCCAGAGGTATTCCTGGGGGTGTGGGGGAGTGAGAGCAGTGCATGGAGAGTGAGGAATAGAGTCTTTGATGAAGAGAGCAACACCTCCACCAGGACGAGGCTCAGGTCTGTCATACCGTAAGAGGGAGTAGCCAGGGAGAGATACTTGGGAGTCAGACATGTCTTGGGAGAGGAAAGTTTCGGTTAGGCAGATAATGTCTGGTTTGTCAGTGGCAACCTGTATGGAAAGTTTCAGCTCCATTCCGTTTCAGCACCGTGACAACCGGGGTGGCCCAATCTGAGTACAACACCCGTTCGATCACTCCACAGGCCTCCAGCCTATCCAGTTCACCCTTCACCTTGTCCCGCAGGGCATACGGCACCGGTCATGGTTTACAAAAACGAGGAACCACCCCCTCCTTCAGGAAGAGCTTTGCCTCCACGCCCTTGATTTTCCCAAGGTCGTCGCAAAACAAACCTTGATGTCTTTCTTTGAAGAATCTTCTCCAACTGATCCTCCCACCGGCTCGGTACGGGTTGCACAAGGTGAACTGCGGCCCAGTCTAGCCTGATGCGGGACAGCCAGTCTCGGCCGAGGAGAGACGGTCCCCTCCCCCGCACGACGTACAATGGAAGCATGGCGACCTGGCCTTGGTACTGCACAGACACGTCTGCCATCCCGACTGGCGTTATCTTCTCGCGGGTGTACGTAAACAGCGTGAGGTTTGACCTGATAAGCTTCAGGCCGTTGAGTCGACGCGCGGTCTGTTCGCCGATGATCGCCACAGCCGCTCACGTATCGACCTGAAACGTGATCGGCATTTTGTTCACTTCGATTTCCACCGTCATCAGGTGCGCCGCCACCGGACCAATTGAAAACAGGCTCAACAACGGCCGCCGGTTCCGCCCCGGGTCGCCTCGCACATCGCCGTCCATGACCTTAACGGTGGCCGGCTCCCCACGGCACACATGCTTCAGATGACACACCTTGTGACAATTTAAACACACGGTGCCTTTATACGGGCACGCACGGCGCAGGTGTCGACCTCCGCATCCCAAACACGTCCGCGGGATCACCTCGCCGCACGTGCGGCCGCGCGGCGACGTCCGACCCGCACCGAAGGTCATGCGCGCGTCCCGGGGTGCCCGCGACCCCGCGTGGCCGGTGATGGCCCGAACATCCCCGCGAGTCTGCTCGACCGCTGTAGCCGTGCTGACCGCCGAGTCGAATGTAATGGCTTCACCCTTCAGCCGTAGAACCGCCGCAATCATCTTCGCATCTTGTGAACCAACAATAAAACGATCTCTGAGCCGAGCTGGACGCTGCCCCGCCGTGAAGTGCATGCCACGGAAGAATGCTTAATCCGCGCCACGAAATCAGCGACGCGCTTCTTTCTACCTTTCGAGAGGCGATCGAACTGGTATCGAGCGAGCTGTAATGACTTCTCCGGCGCCATGTGTGCTTTCATCTTCTCCACAACGTCCCGAAACGACAGCCCGTCATCACGGGGCTTGTCCGGCGCCACCAACTCACTCAGTAGTCGATAATGCTCCGCCGAAAGCGAAGTGAGCAAGATCGACTTCTGTTTGCTCTCGTCGACCACATCATTCGCGTGGAAATAGCATCCCAATTGCTCTGAAAACAATTCGAAGTCGTCTCCGACGTAAACGGGCACATGTCCGTTTTCAACCATCCTCGTCAGCCAACTATGGTGTACGAGGTGCAGGGGAACACGAGAAGCAAGAGGGTGAGCATCAACTCCGCTGAATTGCGCGTCCGGATGTACATTCCTGCCACTCCTAGCGGGCGAGTCATGATATAGGGAAACCCAATCACGTGATACAGCACAATAATAAACGACAGTGTGGCCCTGTTATAATGCGATCGTTGAGGTCCATAAAATGTCATCGAGAAAAAATCAGGGTCGTGCTAAATCGGGATTCAAGGAAATCGGCTTTCAAACTGAACCAATGTTTCCACGTTTACCTTCCAGCAAGTAAATTACCTTTGAATTGAAGAATTCCGCGAATAAATCGTTGTTACAGTCGAAATTAAAACACGAATTTCTTTTTGGTGAAGCTTTTCATGTTGTTAAAACAATCGCACTGTTCCGAAAATATATATATCACAATTGACAGGAGCTCGTTTCTTCATTTATAAATTATAACATCGATGCAATGATTACGTATTTATAAAATCCAAATGCTATTTATTCATCTTTCTATAATCGATGCGAGAGGAGATTGTAAGCTGCTGCGAACAACACCGATGGCCGTCATGAACAGCACAAAGGTAAAACTAACTTGTCTTCAGTCTCTCTTGGAATGTGTGTTACAATTGCCGACAGTATTCAGTAGAGTAGCATTCTGTACAGGTTTGTATTCAAGGAGCAATAGGCTATACCATATAGCCAAGGTGTCTAGTTTTGTGTAAGTACGATGTTCGAAAACGAAAACGAAAAAAAAAAAGATGTTCGCACAACGACGACGTCGCTTCACGACGCGTTTCTCAGAACGTAACCCCTTAGTTAAGTGGCGCATGACCGTATACATATATATATATATATATATATATATATATATATATATATATATATATATATATATATATATATATATATATATATATATATATATATATATATATATATATATATACATATTGTGAGAACATGATGATGTGCCAGTGCACACCATCATGTTTTCGTTTTGTGCCAAGTACGAATAAAATCGGTCCATACATGTTCAAGATGTGGTTGCGGATGCACGCACGCATGCATGGACACGAAAATCGAGACGAAATCCAAAACCCCCCGGTTCGGACTAAGTCCAATGGCGGATAATTTATGTGCAGTTGATGAGAAAAGAAAATGGATCGACTCATTTAAACAACAATAGTAGTCAGTCAGAAGCATCTTTTAAAGCTTACATCAGAGTGAACAATCATCGAGTAACTATTTCATTGATTTGTGTTGTGCAACTCACCAAGTTTCTTGATATTTTGTGCATCATATGCTTGGGACATGGTTTCATGGAAAGCCACACAGCCCCCATTCAGCTCTATCTCTTCAAGGAAGTTCACTGTACCACTCTGCCCATATTCACTATCAGCTGCAACTGCACCCACGTACAACCATCCAAAATGACGAACTAGATATGCAAGGGCACGTGCTTGATACACATCACTTGGCATTGTTCGCAGGAAGGCAGGGAACTCGTGCTTGTTGCTCAAACATTGACAGGAAGAAAAGTCACTAATCTGCATGGGAATACAAAAAATTCATCATTTACCACCTCCCCCAATTTATTTTATGAGATACTCCCTTTTATTTCTCTCTTGTAAATATTATCATGTTGAATCTCAACTTATTTTCAAAATAACTGACCTGAAAAATGTGATTGTTATTATCATAACTTTGTTCACTATTCCAAGTATTTCTGAAAAGCAAAACATTGATGATGATTTCAACCTAAATATTTCATAAGTTGTTAAACCAAACAGCTGTGGTCAATAAGTCAGACTTATTGGCAATGAGTGAAGAAATCATGAAGAATCTTGACTCCATTTTTAATGAAATGAAGCACAGGCAGTGTATGCATTTGGCCTGGCAAGGCTCTCTGGTCCACACTGATCCAGATGATGCCCAAAAGAAACAAACAATCTGAGGGCAGTTCAAGGCCCTGTCACACATTGACGTTTTAGCCAGCGTATGACAAGGTCTCAAAATGTATGTAAAACGCTGGCATACACTGAACTATTAGTGGTTTTTTTTAAGTTTTGGGCATATAATAAAGTGTTGGACATATGAACAATGTATTAGTAACGTACACAGAACGTTTTAATCACATAATGATAACTTATACCAACGAATGCTGAGCATGTTGTCGGCGTTCACAACCTATGCCCAACGATAGTCTAACTTATGCATAGCGCGCGGCAGCGTATCGCCGACGATCACGTGGCGTAGCCTATTCATCGGCTGCGGCTCGACGATTCAAATCATAACCGCACGAGACATCGAAGTGTCAAGCCGCTGTCACACCTTGACGTTTTAGCCAGCGTATGCCGACGTATGGAAAATTTGCTGAACCAAGCTGGCACACGTCGAATATGTTATGGGTAAGTTTTGTATTCGTTAAGAGCACGCTGGCATACATCGTAGTACGCTGGCATATGTCGTAGTACGCTGGCATCCGTCTTTGTATGCCGAGTACGTCGAAATTTTCAGCATGTTGAAAATTTATCGACGTACTCGACGTATGACACACGTTCCGCATACGCTGGCATAAGTTGTAGGCACTCTACGCGATCGTTGACACACGTCGACATACATTACTTGTAAGGTACTCATAAGTCAAAACACATCAAGGTAATGGTTAGCGTCAGTGTTCGAGACTCCCTGGTTTTTTTTTTTTCTTCGGAATGACGGTGATGTTGACACTTCGATTTCTAGTGCGGTTATGATTTAAATCGTTGAACGGCAGCCTATCAATTATATTATATATTCTTCAAGTTAAATGGCTCAATTAACCGACACAATTGCACCTACTGGTCTCCTGAAAGTGTGCGTGTGACTATGGAACACCATTTAAACTTACCAGGGGTTACTGTGTGGTGTGGGATATCAGCATTGCGCATCCTCGGGCCATTCTTTTTTGACCAAACTGTCACTGGGGATGTTTACTTAAACTTGCTGCAGGAATCCGTTGGTCCACGTGTCGAAGTGATATTTGGTGACGAAGAGATTTACTTTCAGCAAGATGGAGCACCTCCCCACTACCAGCATGATGTAAGGGCCTATCTCGAAGCAACTTTTCTGAACAGATCGATTGGGCAAAGAGGTAGGGTTGAATTCCCTGCGCGTTACCCAGACCTCACTCCAATGGACTTCTTTTTATGGGGATATCTCAAAGATAAGGTTTACAGCTCAAAACCAGCAACAGTCGATGAGCTGAAAGAGGAAATTGAAAGACAATGTCTTGCAGTTCCAAATGAAATGATTCATAACGATGTTGAATCCATTGGTCCGCGTTATCAGGTGTGTTTGGAACATGATGGTCGTCAGTTTGAACATTTGTAAACATGCATTTATCCATTTATACATTTTACCATTAATCTTGTTTCTAAGTCAATAAACAACGCATTTATTATCATTTAAAGAGTGAGTACATTTTTTGGGACACCATATATATATATATATATATATATATATATATATATATATATATATATATATATATATATATATATATATATATATATATATACATAAAAATGTATTATATAATATATATAAACATATCACTATGTATAAACATATCTAACTATATATGTCTGTGTATATATATATATATATATATATATATATATATATATATATATATATATATATATATATATATATATATATAGTTATGTATATATATATATATATATATATATATATATATATATATATATATATATATATATATATAGTTATGTATATAGTAATAGAAATTGTTTGTCCATGCTCTATCCTTTTAAAGGTGAATCACATTGGCATTCAACCTTAAATCTTCAACCCATATTTTTGATTCACTCTGTTAAATCATTCACTTATGTCCAACAAAATGTAAACTCTAACTTCATCCACAATTTTTTTTGCTCCTTCCAACATTGTGAATCATGGATGAGTGCAACAAGGAAGAGTATGAACTACGATTGGGGCAGGGGACATCAGTATAACAATAAGAAAGGAATTAACAAACAGAAAGAGATAGAGAGACTGAGACTGAGGAAATGCACCAATTTATAAGTAAGATAGCTGGCCTGAGCAGGGTCAATCGGGGTAAAATGTATGTGTGATGTGTAAAAAGATTTTGGAGGGCAGTAGGGGTGGACGACGACAAGAGATGGTGGTGCACCACCCGATTGAAGTCATGGGAGAAGTGCACGTGCATTCTGAAGTTGTGAGGGATGGTTATTATCCTGAAAAACCATAAATGGCAAGACTGAAAGAGAGACAATAAAAGACATCTTGACCACATCCCTTTCTGCGATGTGAGAATAATATAATTCCCCGTTGATGTTTGATACAGTCCCTTCAATCTTTCTCCTTTACGCAACACTTTAAAATACTCTCTAACCACATTTCCTTTCCTCTGAAGAAGGGCTAATGGTGAAAAGATCAAACACACCTAGTTTTCTGTGGTAGTAAACACACACTTGTCAAATTCTATTTGATAAAATTCATCTATATATTGACTATAAATGCAGATGAAAATTATCATCATCTCAGAGACTCCTATTACATCATATCTAATATTGTTTCCTTTACTTTCCTATTATAGTTTCTTTACTTTCAAAAATGTCTTACAAAATATACAATAAAAAGTCAATTGAAATGTCTTACTTGTGGAATCCAAAAATGTCCCAAAACTCGTGTTGTTGCTGCTGAGAAAACAGAACTGGTTGGTCCAATTACAGCCTTCAGAGGGCAGGTATGTTCTGATTCAATGTCCAAAATATTTTCATGTTGTAGAAATCGCAGTGCAGCAAGCATAGCTCGCCGCCCATCATAACAATCATCATATATAATATAACCCAGTGATATATTTGGAAGCAACTGACTGTTACTATTAATTTCATTGATTGCAAATATCATTGAAAACGCTTGTCCAAAAAAGTCAGACTCAAACCTAATGGCAGAGACAGAGATGCAATAGAAGAAAGCAAATACTGTATGTATATAATTGTATGAGATTGGGGTGATTGGGATTACACATTTTTAATGAAAAAGGCAGCGGTTCCAACCAAAAGTAAAAACTCAATCAACTCCACTAGTTTGAGCAAAAAGTGATAGAAGATCCTGTCTTAGGGCAACGTTTCACTAGTTTCACAGTTGGTTTCATCAGGCACAATTTCTGGTCAAGTGCTGGTGCTCGAGGTCAAATGGCGGGGTGCTTTTTATTTTGCAAGAGCAAAAACAAACGTCGAATCATATCATCAAAGGGGTGCTCTGCTATTTTTTTTTTCTTTACATGTGGTCTGATGTTGCATGTGTGTGGGTCAACACACGTATGCGCTTGTTGTTTTTGTGTTTGTGTTTCCGGGGCACGAAAATGGCTGGTTTTGTGTCTGGGTTGGGCATGATGAGGTGTTGGTTGTGTGGGTGTTGAGCACATGTGGATGTGGTGTTTGGGATTGGGTGTTTGTTGCTCACCTTATCCAGTCGTTTGCACCATCCAGTTTTCGCCATTTGCATTAGAAGTGTGTATTGTGTGGGTATGTCCACCGTCTCCCCAGTTGATTTTGGAACCACAGCACGTGAAGAGCCGGGAAGGTTGCCTAACTGGGGAGACGGTGGCTCATGTATATATATATATAAATATATATATATATATATATATATATATATATATATATATATATATATATATATATATATATATATATATATATATATATATATATATATATATATATATATATATATATATATATCTACAGTAGTTGCTTCCTTCTATTGCATTTCTGTCTCTGCCATTAGGTTTGATTCTGATGAAGCCGGCTGTGAAGCCGGCGAAACGTTGCCCGGAGACCGAGTCTGCTCTCGCTTTTTTCTCAAATTATCGGAGTCCATCGAGTTTTTACTTTTGGTGGTGTTGAAGCGGACTTCCTTTTTAAATGGTAGTTTGATAATCAATCTTCTCAAATGTGGCCATCAATGGATGCAATGTTTAAGAATTGTAGTTCGATTAAATGTTGCACCTGTCAATTACTATTATTCATTTTGATGTATCTCATTTTATTGGAACCTTTTATCAAACAGATTTTATTGGAACTTGTATCTTCTATTTTCTACTGGAGTGAAAGACGTAATGCCAATTGTCTCCATAGCATTCCTGTATTTTCTCTTAAGGCCCGGTCACACCTTGACGTTTTAGCCAACGTATGCCGATTTTTGAATTTTTTTTCTAAAACGCTGGCACACGTTGAATACGTTATGGGTAAGTTTTGATAACATTGAGAGCACGCTGAAAAACACTGCCATACGTCGTTGTACGCTGGCTTTAAACGTTGTACTTTTTGGTTGTCCTCAAATTTTTTCATGCTTGAAATTTCACGACATATGCCGGCGTATGACTCACACGTTCCGCTACGCTGGCCACAAGTTGTGTGCACTGTCTGCGATCGTTGACAGACGTCAACACATGCTACTTGTAAGTTAATCATAAGTTGAGACACGCCGAGGTAATGTTTAGCGTACCCGAAACTTATTTCTAACCTATGATTAACGTGTTGTTGGCACGTTACGCGATCGTTGCCACACATCGACAGACGTTACTTTTAAGTTACTCATAGGCTGAAAGACGTCGGTATAATGGATCGTCCTTGCGTCAGCGTCCACGGCCACAGCCAGGACACTTATTTGCAGCATTCTTCAAACTTTTCTTCGGCATGACGAGGATGTTCACACTTCGATGTCTAGCTTGGCTATGATTCCAATTGTCCATCGGCAGCGTCTATTTAAAATAGTCGAATTTGAGCGTTTTAACACATTCAGAAGAAACGCTTCAAATTTCAAAACCCCAGAGTCAAAAAACAAAGGCGAGTGACAGCAATTTAAATTATTCATTGTAAACAATGAAAATAGCTGAGTGGTACCGTTTAAAAGTCGTTGAGTGTAAAAAAAATCCAATTGTTGAGCGCAAGCGTCTACTTTCAATAGTGGAGATGTAGCCATTTAAATCGTTGAGTGGCAGCCTATGAATAGCAAACCCTACGTCACCGGCAAAGATAAACTGCCGCACGATATGGATAAGTTAGGCTATCGTTGGGCATAGTTTGTGAACGCCGGCTTCACGATAATTATTCGTTGGTATATCGTATATATATAAGTAATCAAAGCGCTCTATGCACATTATTAGTTCATTGTGCATTTGTCCAACCCGTTATAAATAGACCTAAATCGTAAAAACAAGCTATAGCTCATTGTTGAAAAAGCCCCATAAAAAAATTAGCCGCGAAGAACTTCGAACAATGGTGAAAAGATGTCTCCGACCCATGGACACGCGGACGCAAGGACGATCCATCATAACCCACACCCTCCCCCTCACACTCGCCTACTACTGCCAACATGAACAAACTACTACTAATACTAATACTGATACTGATACTGATACTGTTACTGCTGACATGGACATCGACTCAAAAAGGACTCAAACACTGTTGGGTTCCCCTTTTATGAGCAGCATTTTTATATACCAATTCCCAAAACCGCTGGGAACACGTCTTTATATGGCAGTTGTAAGCTAGAAACACGTTAATTTTTTTTTTTTTGTCGACCGGAAGACTTCATTGGAATACATCTACATACGTCGATGTGTGTTGGGACTACGTAAAGAATTGGTTCAAAGCACGTCAAACATAAGTTAGAAATAAGTTTCGCGTAAAAAAGACATTACCGTGACGTGTTTCGACTTATGAGTAGCTTATAAGTAGCCTTTGTGGACATGTGTAAGCGTCCACATATCGTGTGTAAAACTTATCCCCATCGCATGCGGAACGTGTGTCATACGCCGAGTACGTCGGAAATTTTGAACATGTTTAAAATTTCTTGACGTACTCTACTTACTACGACATATGATAGCGTACTTTAGCGTTCTACTCACGTATACCAAACTTACTCATACCGTATTTGACGTGCCCCAACGTTTTAGACACATTTTTCTTAGGTCGGCATACCCTGGCAAGATCGCCAAGGTGTGACCGCGATGTTGTCACTTCCATTTCTACGGCAGTTATGATTCGAATCGTTGTGCGTCAGCCTTTTAATAGGCTACGTCACGACATAGTTGGCGATGCGTGCAATGCGCTATGCCTAAAGGCCCGGTCACACCTTGACGTTTTAGCCAACGTATGCCGATTTTTGAATTTTTTTTCTAAAACGCTGGCACACGTTGAATACGTTATGGGTAAGTTTTGATAACATTGAGAGCACGCTGAAAAACACTGCCATACGTCGTTGTACGCTGGCTTTAAACGTTGTACTTTTCGGTTGTCCTCAAATTTTTTCATGCTTGAAATTTCACGACGTATGCCGGCGTATGACTCATACGTTCCGCTACGCTGGCCACAGGATGTATGCACGGTCTGCGATCGTTGACAGACGTCAACACATGCTACTTGTAAGTTAATCATTAGTTGAGACACGCCGAGGTAATGTTTAGCGTACCCGAAACTTATTTCTAACCTATGATTAACGTGTTGTTGGCACGTTACGCGATCGTTGCCACACATCGACAGACGTTACTTTTAAGTTACTCATAGGCTGAAAGACGTCGGTATAATGGATCGTCCTTGCGTTAGCGTCCACGGCCACGGCCAGGACACTTATTTGCAGCATTCTTCAAACTTTTCTTCGGCATGACGAGGATGTTCACACTTCGATGTCTAGCTTGGCTATGATTCCAATTGTCCATCGGCAGCGTCTATTTAAAATAGTCGAGTTTGAGCGTTTTAACACGTTCAGAAGAAACGCTTCAAATTTCAAAACCCCAGCGTCAAAAAACAAAGGCGAGTGACAGCAATTTAAATCGTTCATTGTAAACAATGAAAATAGTTGAGTGGTACCGTTTAAAAGTCGTTGAGTGTAAAAAAAATCCAAGTGTTGAGCGCAAGCGTCTACTTTCAATAGTGGGGTTTGAGCGATTTTGCACGTTCAATAGAAACGATTAAAATTTCCGAGCGCCAGCATCAAAAAACAAAGGCGAGTGACAGCAATTTAAATCGTTCATTGTAAACAATGAAAATAGCTGAGTGGTACCGTTTAAAAGTCGTTGAGTGTAAAAAAAATCCAATTGTTGAGCGCAAGCGTCTATTTTCAAAAGTGGAGATGTAGCCATTTAAATCGTTGAGTGGCAGCCTATGAATAGCAAACCCCACGTCACCGGCAAAGATAAACTGCCGCACGATATGGATAAGTTAGGCTATCGTTGGGCATAGTTTGTGAACGCCGGCTTCACGATAATTATTCGTTGGTATATTGTATATATAAGTAATCAAAGCCCTCTATGCACATTATTAGTTAATTGTGCATTTGTCCAACCCGTTATAAATAGACCTAAATCGTAAAAACAAGCCATAGCTCATTGTTGAAAAACCCCCATAAAAAAATAGCCGCGAAGAACTTCGAACAATGGTGAAAAGATGTCTCCTACCCGTGGAAACGCGGACGCAAGGACGATCCATCATAACCCACACCCTCCCCCTCACACTCACCTACTACTGCCAACTTGAACAAACTACTACTAATACTAATACTAATTCTGATACTGATACTGATACTGATACTGATACTGTTACTGGTAACATGGACATCGACTCAAAAAGGACTCGAAAACACTGTTGGGTTCCCCTTTTATGAGCAGCATTTTTATATACCAATTCCCAAAACCGCTGGGAACACGTCTTTATATGGCAGTTGTAACCTAGAAACACGTTCATTTATTTATTTTTTTTGTCGACCGGAAGACGTCATTGGAATACGTCTACATACGTCGATGTGTGTTGGGATTACGTAAAGAATTGGTTCAAAGCATGTCAAACATAAGTTAGAAATAAGTTTCGCGTAAAAAAGACATTACCGCGACGTGTTTCGACTTATGAGTTGCTTATAAGTAGCCTTTGTGGACGTGTGTAAGCGTCCACATATCGTGTGTACAACCTATCCCCATCGCATGTGGAACGTGTGTCATACGCCGAGTACGTCGTAAATTTTGAACATGTTTAAAATTTCTTGACGTACTCTACTTACTACGACGTATGATAGCGTGCTTTAGCGTTCTACTCACGTATACCAAACTTACTCATACCGTATTTGACGTGCCCCAACGTTTTAGACACATTTTTCTTAGGTTGGCATACGCTGGCAAGATCGCCAAGGTGTGACCGCGATGTTGTCACTTCCATTTCTACGGCAGTTATGATTCGAATCGTTGTGCGTCAGCCTTTTAATAGGCTACGTCACGACATCGTCGGCGATGCGTGCAACGCGCTCTGCCGAAGTTAGACTATCGTTGGGCATCGGTTGTTTAGGCCGACAACAGGTTCAGCATTCGTTGGTGTAAGTTATCTATAACACAACGACACGTTCTGTGTCCGTTACCAATGCGTTATACATAAGACCAAGTCGCTATGAATACGTCCGAATCTTTAAAAAAAAACATCAAAAGTTCAACGTAAGCCAGCGTTTTACATACATTTTAATATGTTGCCATCGCTGGCTAAAACGTCAAGGTGTGACCGGGCCTTTAGCCTTTCTATGCACCCAATGTTCTTTCCTTTTGCCTCCGTATTCCCCTCCCTCTGTCTCTCTCCTCTTTCTCTGTCTGTTCTTAGATTTCTAATTAATATACCTGCCATCTTTTGGCAGGCCTTTCGAAAGATCTATGTGATGGTGACAGCCTGAATCTGTCCAGAATTGTTTTACGCTTGCCTTGCATTCTAATGAATTTGTTGTTTTAACCAAGATGATAACTTTCTGGGATGTCTCTCTCTCGTGTGCATATTGCTTTAAACTGGCCCAGACAAGGTCAGATGTGGGTCATTATGACCCGGCTTCCTCCTCCTCTTGTTCTCTGTTCTTCTCCTCGACCACCTAAACTTTCCCCCACCTTTCCTTCGGTATTATATACAGATGATTCTTAAAACTCCAATTTATCGGAGACTATTGTATGTATAACATCAACCAGCAGATACCCTTATACGACGGGTATAGGGGACAGGACGGATCACAATACTCGGTTACGGTAGTTTCTTTGGATGTTTTGCGCCACATTCAACAGCTCTGTTCATATTGGTGGCGTGTCTGGGTGCCCATGGTAGCATTTGAGACCAGTTGCTTTAGATTGTTGGCCTTGACACATAGTCCTGGATGAGTAACGCAAACAATTTGACATATTCATCGTTTCTATATTACCTCCATCAACAGATTAACAACATGGCAGGATAAAAGTCATAAATGCTGAGTTGAGCAAACATCCTGAACTCATGGACTTAGTTAAGTAACGCACATCATCTGGGACCCGGGGGGCCGTCGGTATGCCGCCGAAAGCTGTTGATTGTGACGTCATCGATTCACTCTGAAAATTATATCATTCTATATTCGATTTTTTGAATCCGCTATCACCTGCGTAAATACATGGAACACATAATGTGAAGATTTCGGAAGTATCAACATAATATGTTTGGAGAAAATTGTGTTGGAAATTCCAGGTTTATGCCCATTATATTATGATGCCCCTTCGCTCCGTGATATCATGTGTAATAAATATTCTCTGATTGAATTGTTCTTTGCCTTGAGTGGACATTGAGTGTTTAGACTTTAGAGGTCCACAACAGTTGGAAGCACCTTCTTCACATATATATATATATATATATATATATATATATATATATATATATATATATATATATATATATATATATATATATATATATATATATATATATATATATATATATATATATATATATATATATATATATATATATATATATATATATATATATATATATATATATATATATATATATATATATATATATATATATATATATATATATATATATATATATATACATATATATATATATATATATATATGGATATATATATATATATAGATATATATATATATATATATATATATATATATATATATATATATATATATATATATATATATATATATATATATATATATATATATATATATATATATATATATATATATATATATATATATATATATATATATATATATATATATATATATATATATATATATATATATATATATATATATATATATATATATATATATATATATATATATATATATATATATATATGGCCTGGTGTGTTGGCGCAGTGGTTAGGGCAGCGGCTTGGGATCCAAAAGGTTCTGAGTTCAAGCCCCGTTGGGCCACTGAATTAATACACCAGGGGGTTGACTCAGCCTGTCATCCTTCCAAGGTCGGCGAAATGAGTACCAGTATACTGGGCCGGTGTATACCCCGGTTAAAATAGGTGTACCATATCCCTGTGTCGTAAGAGGCGACCAGGGTTGCGTCAGGAAGGGCATCCGGTGTAAAACATGTGCCAAATCACTATGCGGATCATACGGATGATCCGCTGTGGCGACCCCGAACGGGAGCAGCCGAAAGAAGAAGATATGTATGGGATGTATCACTGTCATCTCAATCTGCAACTGCTACGTGACAATTACTTTTAAATACATTTGGGTTGTTGTCCACATTATTAATAGCTTCAATTTGTTCATTCAGGATCATGTCGACAGAATGCGAAACCTGTTCTTGACATTCTCCATTAATTTTTAAAGATCGAGTAATTGCTCCCACTTTCTAGACAAGCACCAATGTGGAATAAGACAGCTCGTTCAAACCGCCAATTTCTATCCATGAAATTAACTTGTCACATTCAAAGAGTGAAGCACATTTTCAAAGGCAAGAGACTTGTGGAGCTCAGGGCAAACGTTGAGGAATTTTGCAACTCATTCGTTGAGAACCTGTGTTGTAGAGTCGTGAGTAATCTTATCCCTTGATTGGGGGAAGCATAAAGGATAAGATGGTTTACTATGAACATGTTCTTCACAGGAAACTCTCCAAGTATGATTGTTCAGGTATAATGCTTCAGTACATTATGCTTTATCTACTTTGGAAGCTTTAAATTGCAGTTGTAAATGTGTCATCCTTTTCTGATTGCTCAGAAAATATTTTGAAAAACTCACATGGAATAATTGAATGACCAATACCACTCCATTATCCTTGCTCAACCTCATCCTTCAGTACTTTCAAAGTGTGCAAAATGGAAAATTTGACTTTTCAGAGATATTGTGAAGGTATTGTGAAGGTCCCCTTATAGAAGAGGTTGCTTTCGTTGCTGATCGCGATTAATTAGTCTTTATAACTGAGGTGTAATCAACTTCTTTAATCACAGATCTGGGTCGCTATAGTGAAGTGAAATATTTAAAATTTTATTTTACTTAATGTTTATCAGAAATACCCACTCCCAGCTACGGGAATGCCCAGGAAAGGGGGTAGAGGGTGGGGTTATTTGTATGTGTGTATCTACAAAGTTGAGTCACATTTGTATGCAAAGACCTTTTCACCTCAATTAAACATTTTCACACTTAATTCGACGATTATCCTTTCGACCAGTGTTTGTCAACCTTTTTTGTCCCACGCTTCACTTTGATTTTCAAAATAATCGTACGTCCCACCATGATTGGAGACACTACAGTATATACTACATATGTATTCAAAAGGCTAAGCTATGAAAGCGATCATATATTGATTCATTAATTCTGAATCCTCATGCCCCACCAAATTATTGCCACGCCCCACCTTGAGAAACACTGCTATAGAGTTTAGACTCAGCTATGTTGGATATTTATTTGTCTCACACCAATTTCATTGGAGAGGACAATAGGTTTAACCTCCATCTGTCTGTCCATCCCAGCTGTGGTTTTTCTGATTTTTTCCCATTCCCTTTCACATATTCAACTGAAACTTGGTACATGGCTTTGTTATGATAAGTTACCGAAGAAGATCGAGCTTCAGGGTGTTAAGAGTTATGTCCTTTTTATATTAGAAAATATCACATATACATGGGTCAGTGTTCAGCTGGCCTGACTTCACCCCAATAAAATCATGCACTGCCATTGCATGAAACACCACAGATCTGCAGGCCTCAGGCTTTCAGCCTGTGTGTTAGTCCATAGCCCAGTGCAATTGTAATGATCCCAGGTATATAACCACGATGTATTATAGATATTCACATAAGCTGCACACATGCTTTTGCTTCATATATGTACATCGGGTTATGAAGCGGCACAAATTGGCAGGCTTAAGCCTGGGTGTTAGTCCATGGCCCAGTGCAATTGGCAGTGGGATTCATTATTCATGTGTCAAGACTCATTTAAGCACTTTTACTCATTGTGGCCAAGCTAACGGCCCACCTTGAGGTCTAGCAAGACGAGATGGCTCGGGTCTGTTAGTCTGTGAATGATGCGATTAGCAAAGAATGCCTCAAGGCTGTCAAGTTTCCTCCAGGAGTGTGAAACAATAGTGACTAAATTCAGTCACTACTGTTGTCACGGCAGTCGTGATTGTCAGTACTACTCGGTTAATTCTGTCAAACTTATGGTGGACAGAATTAACTGAATAGTTTGTGGTCATAATAATTGATACGACCGGTAGATGTGCCCCAAAAATGCGACAAGAATCTATTTATACACCTGACCACAGAGTTTGCCCAATGTGGAAAACCCCCTTGTGGGAGGTGGGATAAGAAAGTCGTTACAAGGCCTCCGTCATTTGACGCTTAGTCCCCTAGAAAGTTTTGTTGAGATTGGATAAATGACAACCGAATGTGTCGAAGTCAGACAGGCACCAAATTGCGTATTTTAGTACGATTAAAGAAAATTGTGCACAAGATATCTGGATAAATTGATCACGGATAATTTAAGAGATTTATGACTGACAACAATGAAATGAAAATAATGCTCTAGGTATAGGCAATTGGCTTTCAGTAGAAAGTAATAGTGAAGGAATCCTGAGATGGTGTGGTGTGTGTGTGTGGGTGTGGGTGTGGGTGTGGGTGTGGGTGTGGGTGTGTGAGTTTGTGCCCGCATGCACTCATATATGTGCGACACAAAATCTATGAATAATATTACAGATTATACTATCACAGCACTCACTCTGAGCATGTAGGAAATTGAGGCTCTGTTTGGAGGAATAATCGTTCCAACTTCACTCCATAATGTAAAGGAAACATTCCACCAATGACAATGTCTCCATTTCGCTTTACCCCCTCTATTACATCTTGTTCACCGACTTCACAATCCTGACAATAACATTTAACGCACAGCATTACTATGAGCAGCAACACAGAGATCAATTTTTGGAACATCATTTGTTCCAGAAACATTTGTAAAACGTGTGGCCGCATTTTTTCCTTCCATTTGCTTTATGCTGCTGCTCTTGTAATCCTTATCATGGCGTTTTATGAACAATTTAACATAATTATGGTACCTATTTTAATTCTCATGTGATTGTCATAAAACAACGAAATTAACGTTTCATGTTAATGGAATCTAATGTACAAAAGCATTTTCTTCATTGTTTTTATTTTCCTGATTATGAGCTGTAAACGACATCATTGTACAAAATACTAAAAAAAATTATATTGTTGATGAATCCTCAGAGAGCATGTAATCAAACTATAAGTGAAATTATCATCGAGCCCAAAATAGGGCTGTTATATCGAGAAAGAGCAACCGTGATGGTGCCCCTCACAATTAATCTTTGCAGTGTCTTCATGATGTTGATAGAATAAAATTACTATTCAACATCCAAAATTTCGATTCCTCTTTTGGACAATAAATTGTTCTTTAGCTTGGAAATGCACATCAAATAACGCATAAAATGCATGTTGACAGAAAAAGAAATCGTGGAGATTGGGAATATGAAAGGGGTCACTACGAATTATACTTACAAATGTCATCCACATCCTTTGGAAAATGCAAAGCAACAAGCAACAAACTTGTTTTCTCATTATTTTGTTGTAGTTATTCAATGAAGAAAAAACGGAATATCAAGGTGTTGGCACAAAAAGTAGTGCAAGTTCTTCATAATTTGTACTTCATACTTGCTCACCTTTTAAATATCCAATAAGGTTGTGGGGCAAGTTTATCCTTATTGCTTCCTGTTTTATATTAATTGTTTAATGTAATTTTATTGCTTTTTATATGTTGTGTTTATAAGGTTGGACTATTTTCCTGATCAATCTGGAGAAATTGGCTGTTTTTTTTCATGGCATTGTTTTGTGCTGATATTCATGTTGTTTGGATAACACATCAGTATATTGAGAAGTAATTTATAGCATAAAATATCAGTATTATTAATACTCGCAGGTACCGACAGGGATTCAACATAATGTAAAATGTGATTTCAACAATATTATTCAAGGAACAGTTAAATATCTGAATTTAATATTGTCTCGCTGTGTTTTCCTTGAAGATGTTGCTTGATTGAGCACTCACTTCCCCCACCCTCCAAGTCTTCAAGCCACTCCCCTATCCAAATCCTCAACCCGCCCCTCTCTAAAAGTCATCGACCCACCCTAATGTCTCATCCCCTCTCTCCCAACTCTCTGTGCCCTCTCTGACTTGCGCATCTCTCTGTCCTCACCTCCCCCTTTGTTCCTGCCCTTTAAAGCAAGAGGGGATTCTGCTTCTCCTCCTCTTCCCTCTCTAAGGGTGAGGTCCAACAACACCAAACTTCTGCCTTGCCTCGACTGAGATACTCTCCCACTTCCCTCTGTCCTCAGCGAACACTCTCCACTCTCCACTCTCCACTCTCCAATCACCACTACTTTACTGATATATCTACTCACACAATCCTCCCATCTCAACTGTGATCTACCTCTTTTCCTCCTATCTTGCTCACTCAACCCATCCGCACTTTTTGGCATTCTCTCCCCCCCCCTCATCTGCACCAATGTCCAGCCCATCTCAGTCGGCATTAAACGATTCACCCCGTCAAGTTCATCTGCACACCAATCTCCTTCAGTTCATCTATCCTCCTTCTATCTTTCCTATTCACTCACGCAATCCTCCCACAACTCATGGAAGGCAAATCCAACAGAAGGCAATTTCAGTTCCTTCCACAAAGCTTTTAACAAGTGTCTGTCTACCCTGAGGGGAGCCAGGAAACATCTTTCTAATCTCAATTACGAACTCTCAAACCTGACTGCCTCTTCCAAATCCTGGTGGTGTCTCATTAAGTCTGTTTCTGGTGTACATTCCCCCTCCATCCCTTCCCTTACCTCAAATGGCCACACAGCTAACGCAGCACATGAAAAGGCTGAATGCCAAAACTCCATGTTTGCTTCCAAATATTGTGTCCTAAACCCATCACTTTCTGTAGCCACCTTACCCAGTCACACCAAGCTGTTCCTGGACTCTGTGTCCTTTTGTCCTGACAAGGTGAAGAGCTTGTTGTCAAACCTCAACTTTGAATCTGCAACTGGTCCAAACAGCATCAGCCCACATGTCCGAAAAACCTGCTCTGCTGATCTTGCTCACCCGCTCTCTGTTCTATTCACACTCTCATTTGCTCAAGATCTTCTGCCATCTGCTTGGAAATAAGCAAAAATTCTCACTCTGCATAAAAAAGTTGCAAAATACATCCTTGCAACGACAGACCAATCAGCCTGCTCACAATCATCGGCAAGGTTCTGGAATCCATCATCGCTTCTGACATTAAATCCTTCCTCTTCTCCAATGGCCTGATTTCTGATCATCAATTTGGATTCACACCAGGTCACTCTAACATGGACTTGCTGCTCGTGCTTTCCCAACAATGGATGGAGGTCCGCAATGCCAGACATGAGATCAGAGCCATCTCTCAAGACATATCGCGTGCTTTCTATAAGGTCTGGCACCCCGCCATGCTCACTAAACTCTCTTTCTATAGTATCAAAGGCAATCTCCACTCATGGCTCACAAACTTCCTCTCCTGTCAGTCAACATGTGGCCCTCAATGGAATTCTCTCATCCACTCTTCCTGTCCAGGCTGGAGTTCCTTCAGGCAGTGTTCTGGGCCCAGTGCTTTTTCTGGTTTTCATCAATGATCTCTCTGACTCTCTGGAGAATCCTCTTTATCGCTTTGTTGATGACTCCACCCTCTGCTGTACCATCTGCCATCCCTCAGCCTGGTAAGCCGCAGTTTCTTCGCTCTCTGTAGATCTGGATAAAATCACAAACTGGTCCAACACATGGAACATGTCTTTCAATCCAGACAAATCTCACACTCTCACTATGTCTCTCCGAAAGGACCATTTAGAACCCTCCCCCCCATCTACTTTCTCAACAATCCTCTGGAAGAAGTTGTTTCATGTAAGCTTCTGCGTCTCACTGTCTGCCATGATCTTTCCTGGGAAAGCCACATTTCTAGCATGGCCTCCAAAGTCCTTCCTCGGCCCATCTGAGCTCCTGACCACATACAAAGCTTTTGTCTGCAGCCTGATGGAGTACTGCTCTCCCCTATGGGCTGGTGCTCCTGCCTCTCATCTTTCTCAGCCCCATGCTGTGGAAACCAAGGCATTTAAGATCATGGGTATCTCCCGCATTGCAAAACCTGCAAAACAGCTCTTTACCACCACCTCTTATCATCCCCCATCCAAAACCTCGATCTTTTCTACCCCAATTAATCCACCCCAAACCCACCTCCTTCAAATTCCCTGCTTCCCTTCCTGAAATTCCCTGTAATGTCCATCTTTATACCCCAGGTTCCCCGTCCATTCCCTTTCCCTTCCACAGATCTCTTAATGTCTCTGTTCCCCACTCTTTGCTTTCCCTCTCACACCCCTCATCTCATGCCCCCCTTGCTGTGCATTGTGTGTTCACTCTCATACGAGCCTCGACCATGTGTACAAAAAAAAAGTTTTTCAGGGGATCATTGCAATTGACAAATGAGACCATGTCCTCAGAACTAGTAACTACAAGTTCGAGTATATTTTCAGTCTGACCAGATCGAAAAGGTGTTGGTTGTCTGATGTGTTGGTGCAGAAAGTTTCCTTGGATGGTATCTCTAAAATTGATGAGATGTGTGATGCATTTCCACAGAAATATGCACCTGGGACGTCAATATCTGGAAAATGTATATCTCCAATTACAAGTACCTGTGTATTCGTGCCCTCTGCTTCAGTACATGCTATTCCAAGCATATCACAAAATTTATAGTGTTCTCTGTGCTACTTGCAAGACCCATGCAGATGCAATCTACAAGCAGTTTGCTCTTTCCGTTAGTATACAAAGAGCATCATTGAACCTCTCAAAATTCAGATTTGGCATTATCCTCTGAAACCTGTAGCATGGATAGCAACTACTCCACTTGCTCCTTTGGATTCAATATTCGTGAATTTCATGAACATTTTATCGTGTTGCGTGTTACTGTTTGTGCCACGAGCTTGCAAAATGGATGGTATTACTAATTAGATTACTTAATCATTGTATAAAAATGTAACCTTGAAAAAATGAAAAATTCCGTTTTGGGTTACCTTCCGGGTTTTTTGAAAAAAAGAAAAACAACCCGAAAATTCTTTCATCAGAAATTGTTGGGGACCCGTGAATAGCTTCAGTTTTATCTTAGTGTTCACCTTTCACTTCCATCTCATGCACTGTATGTACATTATTGTCTACAGTCAACACTTAATCTGATTTGCAAAAGGATGGAGCCAATGATATCACTCTATGCAAATGCCGTGATATCTGCCGTGGCTGGAAGAAGATATCCATGCACTTGGGTTCCGTTTCGCTTTTTTACTCACGTTTAAATATGGGATATTTTTATCTCAATTGTAAAAACAAATAATATAAGGGGGGGCATTGTCCCCCCCAACCCCCACCCAAAATCTGCCGGTGCGGACGCTGTTCCACACTTGTGAACTCCAACACTGCCACACCTTGCACACCGTAACGCCAACTGCTCATCACTATTAGGGTACCCACCATAATCACTAGTATTGGCGATCTTGTTCCAAGCATGCCAACACCGAGGAACAAGAAAAATAGCAATCAGATTGCAAACGCTCGCCAGGACTTCTTTTGAGTGATGTATTTTTATAGGTTTTCAGGTAAATCCAATATGGATGCCAAACCATGTGACCAATGACATCAGTTGTGTGAACCTTTTGTTCCTCATGGACAGGCAGTCATACATGTGAAGTTTTGCCTCGATCTGTTCAGCCACTTCAGAGAAGATTTTTAAAGTTTTTTTTTTTTTTAACAATATGGCTGCCTGATCAAGTGACTGATGACATCACATATTTTTCTTCTGTGGACCATTTTATCCCGAGATGACCCTCAAAATTTTTCATACCGATTAGATGTGGCATTGTACGTATGAAATTATGACATCATAATGAGGGCACATATGATGTCAGAAAAAAATCACATTCATTCCCCATGAGGAGTACTTGCTACGTGTCAAGTTTCAATTTTTTTCCTTGCTGTGGTTTCAGAGATACTGAAGTCCAAAGTATTTCCGTTTTTCCAATATGGCTGCCACACCACGAAAGCGATGATGTCATAATTATCACTAAAACATTCTGGACGAGTATCCGCGCCAATGTTGAAAATTTTGTCTCAATAGACAAGCGGTCGCAGAGAAAAACACAAAAGTTCTGTGCGGACAAACAAACAGACAGCCAGCCAGGCAAACAAATAAACGGACCCAAATGCAATACCCTCCCCGGATCCTTTGGCGAGGATAAATATCCTCCTGTGGGGTCCCTTCGGGCTTCACTTGATCTGGCTTCTTCGTGCCGGCCATACTGTCGCTATGGAAAATGAGGACAGTTAAACACATCCAAATGCAACAGCATGAGGAACTAACATGCAGCAACTTTGCTCCCAGGCAGCGATGAAATCCATCTCTATCCACTTTAAAAACCGACCAAGGACAACGAAAACATGTCCATGGCAACACAAATTGTTCTTCAATCCGACTACACCATGTTATGTTGACAAGTCATGCTATAAGCAACAATGCAGCTTCATTGTTGAGACATCATCAACAATCAAACGGATTACAAGATGGATGTCACGATACACACTGGTACAGCTCAAGGTATGTGATGTCACGTCCGGTAATCACCCTAACCCGGAAGGTAACCCAAAACGGAATCCCAGTTTGGTCTTGTGTTGGTGTACCGGGGCATGATGGGCCGAATGGCCTTCTCCTGCGTCAAAGTTCCTTGTTAATGGAATGGAGCAACAAACATGCTCATTTTGTGCCCTCGAAGTTTTACAAAGACCATGCTAAACCATGCTGGAGTGATGCGTACAAAACAAGAGATTTCAGAGCTACGGTGCAGTAAAATAATACTGTGTAAGTAGTTTGATGTCCAATTGGCACGTCCATATCTCGTACGGGTGGCAGGATGGCCTACAGCTCACACACACTCCCGTCCAAGCTGTCTGTTTAGCCTCGGTTGAAATCCAGACACAAACTGCCATCCCTGAGTTTCACAGGCAGGGTTTTAATGATCAGACCAGCACACAGGATCAAAGCAACAGCTTGAATAATTAGATAATCCCAAAAGGGAAAAAATGACATCGAGTTCTGGAAATGTCAGATCTATAAGATCTCGTAGCAACACCCACAACATCCTTCCCCTCCAATGCTCATATGAATCACCATTTCAATGGATAAAACCCCAGAAGAATGAAAACTACATCAAACAAAAAACAAAATCATCAGCATCACAATTAGCTCTGGAAATCAATCATCAAATAGTCTTTGAAATGCTCTGGACGTCTAGTGAGGCGAAAAGAGCGTTGGGAGTGTGGTGAAGTGCAGTGCATGTTGGAGTGGGCTGCTGTGTTTCTGGTGGAAAAGACTCTGGTAGTAAAACTCTGGTAGGTCTCCTCTTGTTGAAATTCCTCTGGTGGTTTAGCATCTTGTGAAGGAGCCTCATCCATGCTGTGGAGATGCCTATGGTGTCGCCGGTACACATTCCCCTCTGGAGTGGTGATGGCGTAGGAACGTGGCATTTGGTGTTTAGCCATAATGACCGCTGGTTCCCAGGTTTTGTTACGCTGTACACGAACTCTGTCCCCCGGTAATAACGGCATTAGCCCTTTAGCACCCCAGTCAAATAAATGGTTAACACGTTGCTGTTGATGCACCAACAAGCGTCGAGCATCAACTGTAACTTGTGGTTCCAGAGCCCGGTCATGCTACGGCAGTTGATCTCTGAGCCTCCTGCTCATCAGCAGCTGTGCTGGAGAGTATGGAAGACCTGCCAGTGGTGTGTTCCAGTAGGATAATAACATCACATGGGTATCGTGTCCACCCTGAACGGCTTTTCAGAGCCCCTGCTTGATAGTCTGTACTGCACGCTCTGATTGTCCATTCGATCGGGGATATGTAGGGCTGGAGGTTGTAACCTTGAACCCCCATTCTGGGCGAATTTCCTAAGCAAAGGACTGGCAAATGTCAAGTTGTCCACAAATAATTCCTTGAGTATGTCATGTCGAGCGAACACGGACTTCAGAGCTTCAACGATGAGCTTTGCAGTGAGGCCACAGATTCTTATGACCTCAGGATACTTGGAGAAATAATCAACAATCAGGAGGAAATGCTTTCCGGTGAAGTGGAAAATGTCCATTCCCACTTTCTGCCACGGCCCCAGGGGAAGATCATGTGGCAAAAGTGGCTCTTCAATGTTAGCTGGTCTGAACTTGGCACATATTGAACACTTGGCAACCAGATTTTGTATATCTGAGTTGATACTTGGCCAAAAGACCATTTGCCACGCCATGGCTTTACATTTCTCTTGCCCAAAGTGGCCTTCGTGTATTTGCCGCAGAATGTCAGACGGGTGTGTGGCAGGAATTTCCAAACACTCACCAACAAAAACCATGCCATTTGCCACGTGCAACTCATCCCTGAGATTCCTGAAAGGTCTGATGGAAATGGAAAGGTTGTTCTGGTGCATTGGCTAGCCGTTCAGAATGTAGCCGGCCAGTAATTGTAATTCGTTGTCATCAACAGTGGCACCACAGTCCACACAAAAGGTCCAGCTTGCTTTGGCTGACTTACAGATGGGTCATTAGCTGATGCAACCTCAACTGAATGTTCTCAAAAATGGTGTCATACATCGGGAGTGAGCCACTCGGTGGCCTTGACAAAGTGTCTGGAATGTACAGCAGCTTCCCAGGAACGTATTTTACAGAAACGTTATTACGCATAAGTCGAAGTAGCATCAACTGAAGCCTTGGTGAAGCTCTGCACATTGGTTTCTTGACAATTATATCACTCGAGGTTGATGGTCGGTCTGCACCTCAGTCTTATATCCGTAGACATAGTGGTGGAACTTCTCCAATGCGAATATCACCCTAACATCTCTTTCTCAATTTGGGCATAGTTCTTTTCAGCAGCAGACAGTGAACATGAAGCATTTGCGACCGGCTGGCCATCCTGTAGCAGACAGGCTCCCAAGCCGGTTGATGATCCGTCAGCTTGCACAACAGATGGTCTTGACGGGTCAAAGAATTTGAGCACCGGCGCAGACGATATGGCTTGTTTTAGGTCACTGAATGCTACTGCCTGCTCTGGCTGCCATTGCCAATATGAATCTTTCTTCAGCAAATGCCGAAGCGGGGTTGTGATTACAGACATGTCAGGAATGAAACGCGATAAGTAGTTGATCACACCCAGCGCACGCTGTAACTCAGCCTTACTTGGTGGCGTTGGCATATTCGCAATTGCTTGGACCTTTTCCCGGTCTGCCTTGAAGCCATCAGCAGAGACAACTTGTCGCATAAACCTGACCTCTGATACCTTCCATTGGATCTTATGGTGGTTAAGTTTCACTCCACTAGCTCTGGCCCGGTCAAGGAGTTTCCTCACACTCTCATGGTGCTGAGCTTCATCAGTGCCCGCAATGATCATATCGTCAGCGATAAAGTGTACACCATCACTATCTCCAAACGTACACCCATTCCTATTCTGCAGCACCTCACTTGCGGAACAAAAGCCAAATGGCATTCGGTTAAAACAGTAACGCCCAAATGGGGTATTGAAAGTACACGTCAAAGCACTGCCGGAATCTAGCACCACCTGCGAGAACGAATCTTTCTGGTCAAAGATTGAGAAGAACTTTTTACCTCCCAGTCGGCTGATTACATCATCAGTGGTTGGCATCTGGTGATGCTCACGTTTTGCAGCAGTATTTAGTGAACGGGATCGAGGCACAACCTCAAAGAGTTGTCTTATTTTTGACGATAACCAAATTATGTACCCAATCCGTAGGAGCGTCAACCCGAGATATTATGATCCTATCCACCATGTCAGAGAGTTTATCTTTGAGGTGCGCATGTAAACTGTGGGGTACTCTCCGTGTGGTCTCTATAACCAGAGAAACTCCATCTTTTAATCAGATGTTGTATGAAAGAACAAACACATGCGTAATCAAGCATGACTTCACTTGTGTGAAGCTTGAGTGGTGTGTGGTGAGCACGAACTGAACGTACACTTACATAGGCCTTATTAGCACCTCGTCAAATAAGATACAGGGCAGCACTTGCTTGTAACCTTGTAACCCGAGAATCGGAGTTTCCGAGGTGTCAACAATGTTGAACTCAAAATTCCCCTCTTTGTTGCCTGCTTTACAAAATAAGTCAGTCTAGCCTTTGTGGGCAACATCATGTCCTCCATATACAGTAAAAGCTACAGAAGATTCCCGGACCTGTGGCTTTATCGGTAACTTGTTGAAAAGGGACAAAGGCATAACACATGTCTGCGCACCAGGATCCAGTTTTACCTTCATTTTAGCTCCTCATATTGATATGCATGCATAGCATTTCTCACCTGGTGCTACCGAATCAAGCCCGTCAAAGCACAGTCGATCTATTTCCTCGACCAAATCGCCCATCACTCGTGTGTCCATGTGAACAGTGTGGACACTGGACAGACTGCCTGGATTTGGCTCGACATAGTCTTTGAAAATGACCCTTCCGTCAACATTTGTTACATTCTCTGCCAATGGCAGGGGAGTCATGGCCCCTTCCCCGCTGGTATCCACAACTATGGCAAACATCCTGTTGATCCACAGCACGATTGGCATTATCGCGGGATTCCCAACCACGAGCATCGTGTCTGGTAAACACTGCCGCCATTATCAGAAGCACCACGTCCTGTAAACCTCACGACCTTTCCCGCGTGGCTCGTTTACCTCCAGCTACTCTTTTTCACGTAAAAGACGTTCTTTGATCCACAGATCGGACATTCCAAAAACAATTTTATCCCCAATCTGAACAGTAATTGTCATTGCCCTATGCCCTAGTGTCTTGTGCATTTGTCAGTTATTATTTTATTCATCAGAGTTGGACATTATTGTTGTTTCGTATTATTATTATTATCGTTAGTGCAAGTGTATATCGCCAGTTAGTAGGGGAGAGTGGGGGCAAGATGGTCCCTTTATTGGTTTTGTCCGTTTTGCCGTCAGATGATTTGCCAGCCAAACACCATTCAATTGCCATTCGTTAGTCCATCTATCGCCCCAAGTAACTGCCCAATTTAGAGAATATTAGAGATCGTTGAATGTCTATAAAAGGCAATCAAAATTTGTGGTCGAAATGCTCAACTTGCCCCACCCCTGGGGCAAGTCGATCATCACTATGAGGAAAGATGATCATGGTCCTAAGGAAACATGAGGACAGTCTAAATAAGAGGTGCTAGAATTTTAATAAACAGTAAATAATTCTTCATATATATATATTTCCAAAACATTGTCCCATACTCAACTGGATACGAACGTCCATTTTCATGTCATTTATCTTTGTGTTCCAGTCTTAATGTCTAAATTCGCAACTCCCACTGACTGAGATCAATTTTGAATACCAGTTGCTTTGATTTTCTCTGGCTTCCCTTTAAAAACTTGGCTGGAGGTAATTTTTTAATGATGTCCTCCTTGGAAAAAGTCCCACAATCTGCCTTGTCCACGATGAACATAGGTCGATCGAAGTTCATATGAGAAGGTACTTTGCGGAGAAAGACTCCCTCATATCCATCGTCGTCGATTGCCTCTACACGAGATATGTACAGATTTGATTGTGCTTTTTTCCCATCTATTTCTGTAATAACAAAGTCCCCTTCAATAACATCATTATTGTCATCTGGCTCTGAATCTTCGTCTTGAAGCTGGAAATCACCAGCATCAGCATCATCCGGTGATTCACCATCTAAATGTAGACCTATACGTGTTCGTGATTTCGTTTCCTTGAACAGCTTTTTAGGTTTCGTCTGGGCAGATTTGGCGGCTCTACAGGCCTTGGCATCGCTCTTTTTCTGCTCTAATTGTTTTCTGGCTTCCGTCTCGGCGGCGATTGCATTTCTCACGGGTGAAACAGGACAAGATGATCGTGGTGTGGGGCAAGATGATCACCTGATCAACTTGCCCCACAACCAAGTGATCATCCTGCCCCACTGCCGCCATTTTTACAAAATCGTCTGGCATTCATAATTTACAGCAATGAGCTCGGCAAAACATACACGCAATATGGGCATATAAGCTACGTATCTACCTATATGCAGATACCATTCCCACTACACTTATTCGTAGAGATAATACGTACTCACCGATGATTTGAAAATTTCCTTTTTCAGGAGGGAAATGATGTTTTTCTGATAAAAGGAACGCAGCGTTTTTTCTCGTCATGTGCCTTCCACAGTGGAATTGTAGTTAATCGATCGATCATTGAGTGGCGCCACTGTCCAATGCGAGCTTTATTGGAGTCGTGAGAGGGGGGTGATCATCATGACCCAAGGATCATCTTGCCCCACTCTCCCCGAATGTTCAATATGCAAATGCCGATATGAGATCTTCATTGTTAGTTCATGAAATTTTCATGCATGACATATCGTGTGAAAGTAATCAGACTAATATTGTCTATTTTCCCCTTTATATTTTCTTTTTTTTTGTATACCTTGTCGAGGCTCGTGTGAGAGCTAACACACAACGCACATCAAGGGGGGCATGTGACAAGAAGGGGAGGGAGTGGGAAGGACAAAACAGTGGGGAACAGAGACATTAGGAGATCTGTAGAAGGGAGAGGGATGGGACGGGGAACATGAGGAATAGAAGATGGACATGACAAGGACTTTCAGGAAGGAAAGCAGGGAATTTGAAGGTGGGCTTGGGTGGATTATCGGGGGTAGAAAAGATCGAGGATTTGGATGAGATGATAAGAGGTGGTGGTGAACAGCTATTTTGAAGGCCTGGAGGGAAGAATGGGAATGAATAGAGTGAGGAAGTTTATTCCAAAGGCAGGAAAAAAGAGGAATGAAAGAGTGAAGGAGAGCAGTGATTCGTTATTTTGGTAGTTTTACCAGAAGGGGGTTGTTGGCGGACCTTGAGCGTCCTGCAGAAATGTGGTGGGGACAAATCGCAGAGAGAGCATGGGGGGCGAGGCTGGAGAGGAGAGGGTTGAAGACAAAAAGACCACCGACCAACCTGCACTGATTGAGGGAGAGGCCCAAAGACTCAGCCTCATTGCGGGAGATGCCAATGATCCGAAATGCCTTGGTTTCTACAGCGTGAAGCCAAGAAAGGTGGGAGGCAGGAACACCAGCCCAGAGGGGAGAGCAGTACTCCTTCAGGCTGCGGACAAAAGATTTGTAAGTGGTCAGGAGCTCAGGTGGGCCGAGGAAGGACTTTGCACGATGGAGGATTCCCAGTCGGTGACTAGCTTTGGAGGCGAGGTTTGAAACGTGGCTTTCCCTGGAAAGGTCATGGCAGATAGTGAGACCCAGAAGCTTGAAAGAAAGGACTTCTTCCAGAGGATTGTTGAGAAAGTGGATGGGGGGTTTTCTAAATGGTCCTTTCGAAGAGACATAGTGAGAGTGTGAGATTTGTCCGGATTGAAAGATATGTTCCACGTGTTGGAGAGGTTTGTGATTTTATCCAGATCAGTAGTGAGCGAAGAAGCTGCTGCTTGCCGGTCTGAGGGATGACCGATGGTACGGTAGAGGGTGGAGTCATCAGCAAAGAGATATAGAGGATTTTCCAGAGAGTCGGAGAGATCATTGATGAAAACCAGAAAAAGAACAGGGCCCAGAATGCTACCTTGAGGAACTCCAGCCTGCACAGGAAGAGGGGATGAAAGAACTCCATTTAGGGCCACATGGTGACTGCGACAGGAGAGGAAGTCTGCAAGCCATGAGTGGGGATGGCCTTAGATACCAGAGGAAGAGAGTTTGGTGAGCAGGGCAGGGAGCCAGACTGTGTCAAAAGCACGGGATATGTCCTGGGATATGGCTCGGATTTCCTGTCTGGCATTGAGGGCTTCCATCCATTGTTGCGAGAGCAGAAGCAGCATATCCAGGGTAGAGTGACCTGGTCTGAAACCAAATTGATGATCAGAAATCAAGCCATTGGAGAAGAGGAAGGGTTTGATGTCTGAAGCACTGATGGATTCCATAACCTTGCTGATGATTGGGAGAAGGCTGATCGGTCTGTAGTTGCAGTGATCTGTTTTTGCACCTTTTTGTGCAGGGCAGTGATGTTTGCTGATTTCCAAGCAGATGGCAGATGACCTTGAGCAAATGAGAGGGTGAATAGAACAGAGAGATGGTGAGCAAGAGCTGAGGAGCAGGCTTTGAGGACACGTGGGCTGATGCCCTCTGGACCGATTGCAGAATCTGAGTTGAGGTTTAACAGCAAGCTCTCCACATTGTCAGGAGAAAAGGATACATGGTCCAGGGACAGTTGGGTGCGACTGGGTAAGGTGGGTAGAGAAATTGATGGGTTTTGGACACAAGATTTTGCTGCAAACACCGAGATTAGGCATTCAGCTTTTTCACGTGCGGTATCACGTGCAGTGCGGCCATTTGAGGTAAGGGAGGGATGGAGGGGGAACATACACCAGAAACAGACTTGATTGGACACGACCATGATTTTGAGGAGGGAGAGAGGTTTGAGAGTTCAGACTTGAGATGAGAAAATTGTTGTTTTCTGGCTCTCCTGATGGTAGATACACACTTGTTCCGAGCTTTATGGAAGGAACTGAGATTGCCCTCATTTGGGTTTGCTTTGCATGAGGCAAAGGCAAGTTGTTTCAGGACAACTGCCTCACCACAAGCTTCAGTGAACCAATGGCGGGAGGAAGAGTAGGACAACTGAAGATGAGAGGAAATAAATCTGTGCATGAGGGAGAGCAAGTTTCTTTGAAAGATTCCCAGGATGAGTTGATGTTGGAGAAAGCAGCGATAGGAGACCAGTCTATAAGTTTGAGGGCTGCTTGCAGATCCTGCCCGTCTGCTTGAGTGAAATGCCAGACTCAACGGCAGTGAGGTGGTTCTATTATAATAGTCAGAGAGATGTCCACTTTGACAAGAACGTGGTCAGAAGAACCGATTGGATTGGAGGAAGAGCAGCAGATATTGTCAGGGAAATTTGTCAAAATCAGATCCAGAAGAGATGGAGTACCATTGATTGAGATCCGGGTAGGGAAGTTGACCGATTGAGTCAGTCCCAATGAGTCGCAGAAAGCTTTTGCTGAGGTGCCATGACAGGTGAGAGAGGTAGCCACACCTAGCCAACTGGCATGATGACAATTGAAGTCGCCACATATGAGGAAGAGATAGAGTTTGGATGAGAAATAGAAGTTGGTGCATGTTTTCAGATAGTGAGGTGAAGATGGAGTCATCACTGTTAGGTGGACGGTACAGTACACATATAAACATGAGGTGGGAGTGGAGGGAAGCCGTAGCCAGAGGTATTCCTGGAGGTGTGGCGGAGTGAGGGCAGTGCATGGAGAGTGAGGAATAGAGTCTTTGATGAAGAGAGCAACTCCTCCACCAGGGTGAGGCTCAGGTCTGTCAAACCAGAGAAGGGAGTAACCAGGGAGAGATACTTGGGAGTCAGACACGTTTTGGGGGAGGAAAGTTTCTGTTAGGCAGATTATGTCTGCTTTGTCATTGGCATCCTGTATGGAAAGATCTGAAAGGTTTGAGCGAAGGCCCCGGATATTTGAGGTCCATACTTTTAATGAAGAGGTAGAGGAGGAGGCTTTGGGTGGAGGGGTGGGGGCAGGGGGAGGGTAGGACAGGGGATGAGGGGGGGGTAAGGAGGGTTGTTGAATGAGTGTGGGGGATTGCAGAATAGCTCGGGGAGTGGGCCGAATGAGGAGGAGAAATGCCTCTGTGGTGCTGGGGGAGAGGGGGACAAGAGAGGGGGAAGAAGGCAGTTGAGGATTTGAGGTGGAGTGAAGACATGGAGGTGAGAAGGCAGTGGAAGGAGGCAGCTTTGTGGATGGGAGGGGGGTAACTTTGGGAAGGATGAGTGAGGGGGATGAATGGTGGGAGAAACGTGAAGGGGGTGTTTTTGAGAGGTGAAAGGGAGGCTTGGAGGGAGAAGAGTGGGATGGTTGCTTTGAGAGTGAGGGGTGAGAGGAGTGAGTTGGCACTGAAGTTGGAAAAAAGAATGGTTGATGGAAAGTGAACATTCATAGCAAACTGTGTTTTTTTTTTTTTTAAGTTTTAGGTCAGTTAAGCGATTAAACACGTTTCTTGGTGCATGCAATAAAGGCGAATTCAGTGAATGGAGAGAAGAAACGCTGTAACAGTTGGATTTTTTAGGCAAGGTATGAAGGAAAGCTCGAATTGAGAGCAGTCTGTTTAAATAGCAGAAGAGTAGTGCATTATGATACAATATGGAGTACCAGATGTGTGAAAGAGGAAGATGAAGCATTATAAGAGATCGTATTTGTTATTATTATTAATGTTTGAGAGAGTTTTCAACAGATTAGGTCATGGAAGTTGTGTCGAAACAAATCAAGGAAGAAGAAGAGTAGATGAAGATGAAGAAGAAGAATACTTGGAGAAAGGTTGTGGTTTTTTTTTTTTTTTTGATTTAAGATAAGAAATAGAGTGATTCGTTGGGAGGGATGGGGGACGTTAAGAAAGTGGGAAAGATAGAAATTGAAGATAATGGGGAGAAAAAACAAATAAACACGATCGTACACCGAGGGGAACAAAGGGTAGGCCTCAAGCCTCAAGGATAGGCCCCAAGCACCCAGTAAGAGAAGTTTGACGAAATGTCACAAAATATCACGATTTTTGAAACAAAACCGAACTAGGAACACAGGAACATGTCGGTGAGAAAATAAACAGTTAAAATGGGACAGATAATGACTGGAAACTTAATTTTGAGATCGTCAGCAGGGAGCCCCGAAGGAGACCTGCCAACGCTCCAAACCCAGAACTGGAGTTATTTTCCAATGGCCTTGGATACCATAGGAAGAGAGTTTGGTGAGCAGGGCAGGGTGCCAGACTGTGTCAAAAGCATGGGATATGTCCAGGGATACTGCTCGGATTTCCTGTCTGGCATTGAGGACCTCCATCCATTGTTGGGAGAGCAGAAGCAGCATATCCAGGGTAGAGTGACCTGATCTGAAACCAAATTGATGATTATAAATCAAGCCATTGGAGAAGAGGAAGGATTTAATGTCAGAAGTGATGATGGATTCCATAACCTTGCTGATGATTGGGAGAAGGCTGATTGGTCTGTAGTTGCAGGGATCTGATTTTGCACCTTTTTATGCAGGGCAGTGATGTTTGCAGATTTCCAAGAAGATGGCAGATGACCTTGAGCAAATGAGAGGGTGAATAGAAGAGAGAGATGGTGAGCAAGAGCTGAGGAGCAGGCTTTGAGGACACGTGGGCTGATGCCGTCTGGACCGATTGCAGAATCTGAGTTGAGGTTTAAGAGCAAGCTCTCCACCTTGTCAGGAGAAAAGGATACATAGTTCAGGGACAGTTGGGTGCGACTGGGTAAGGTGGGTAGAGAAATTGATAGGTTTTGGACACAATATTTTGCTGCAAACACCGAGTTTAGGCATTCAGCTTTTTCACGTGCGGTATCAGCAGTGCGGCCATTTGAGGTAAGGGAGGGGATGGAGGGGGAGCATACACCAGAAACAGATTTGATTAGATACCACCAGGATTTTGAGGAGGGAGAGAGGTTTGAGAGTTCAGACTTGAGATGAGAAAGATGTTGTTTTCTGGCTCTCCTGAGGGTAGATACATAATTGTTCCAAGCTTAATGGAAGGAACTGAGATTGCCCTCAGTTGGGTTTGCTTTCCATGAGGCAAAGGCAAGTTGTTTCAGGACAACTGCCTCGCCACAAGCTTCAGTAAAACAAGGGCGGGAGGAAGGGGAGGATAACTAAAGATGAGAGGGGATCAATCTGTGCATGAGGGAGAGCAAGTTTCTTTGAAAGAATTCCCAGAATGAGTTGATGTTGGAGAAAGTAGTGATAGGAGACCAGTCTATAAGTTTGAGGGCTGCTCGGAGACCCTGCCAGTCGGCTTGAGTGAAATGCCAGACTCGACGGCGGTGAGGTAGTTCTCTGATAACAGCCAGAGAGATGTCCACTTTGACAAGAACGTGGTCAGAAGAACCAATTGGAGCAGAGGAAGAGCAGCAGGTATTGTCAGGGAAATATCTGATAAATTGTTGCAGATAAAATGCCATTATCATTGTCAATGATCACCACCACCAGGCGAGCTATCGCCATCACCATGGCCAATTACAAATCATTGCCCTTACCAGCAGAGGGCACTACATCAGCGGCACAGCTCCGCCCTCAGCCCAAGATGCATTCCTGCACTGCCGAAGCCTTGTGCATCAGACGAAAGCAGAAAGCATAATCTTCACATGATTACGTCATTCGTCATTTGGATCGGGTTCAACGTCATCCCTGTTTGATAAAATCAGCTTTTAAAATACCGAGCTGTCTTTTCATGTCAGTGCATTGACGGACGTAATGCGAGGGAATTGGTCATCTTGGATCTTACTGATGGCAAGCGCAAAGGTTTAATTGGATTCTGTATCACCGGGCGCAGCAGACGCTCTATTTATAATACCTACAACCATGATCTTAAGAAGCGGTGGATTGAACAGTAAATTACAACAACAAAGCCTTGCATTTGATATGAAAATTTTTGGGGTGTATTGTTAAGTTTATAAGGTAATTCGGCTTCCTCCTTTGTCTTCTTTTTCAACAAACTCAGTTTGGTGAGAAACGTTGAAATGAGAATTTTGAACCATTGTTTAGTGCAAAAACAGTAAAACCAGACACACTGAGGTACGGAATGAGTAGCGAACGTGAAGTGACTTTCGTTGTTGTTTCGAGCTGAAGGAAGCTCCGCCCTCCCATCCTGACCTCGTGGTAACGTGCACTTACTTCACCTGAGATCGGCTTTGTTTTTTACCTTGGTTTCTGCGCGCAAACCCCTATTTTGTGGCCTCATTCTGAATAGATTTGCGTTTCCTTTGAATTTAACATCTTGCTTGTTGTTTTTGTTGTTCTCGTGGTTTTGGCGCCAGAAATGCTGATCACATCCCGACAACTGCACAAGGCTCGACGATGGGCGAGTTGTGCTGCACTGTCATGCAGCAGCAGGACGTGTGGTGGTGCTGGTGATGGTGAAGGTGATGAGAAGCTTCAGAAAGACAGCAATGATCGTTGGAACAAGTTGCACAGAAAGCAAAGGAGAGAAGAGAAGTTGAGAGACAGTTCCAGTTGTGGAATATCTGTAAGTTGTGCGTCTGCTTCTGCGTCTCCCTGCGTCTGTGTCTGTTGTCTGCCCGCGTCTCTGTCTGCCCGCGCCTCTGTCTGCCCGCGCCTCTGTCTGCCCGCGCCTCTGTCTGCCCGCGCCTCTGTCTGCCCGCGCCTCTGTCTGCCCGCGCCTCTGTCTGCCCGCGCCTCTGTCTGCCCGCGCCTCTGTCTGCCTTTGTCTGGTTCTTCTTGCGTCTGCGTCTACGTCTGCTTCTGCGTCTCCCTGCTTCTGCGTCTGCGTCTGCGTCTGCGTCTGCTTCTGCGTCTCCCTGCGTCTGTGTCTGTTGTCTGCCTGTGTCTCTGTCTGCCTTTGTCTGGTTCTCCTTGCGTCTATGCGTCTACGTCTGCGTCTCCCTGCGTCTACGTCTGCCCGCGTCTGCTTCTGCCCACGTCTACGTCTGCCCGCGTCTACCGATGCCCATGTCTACCTATGTCCGCATTTACCAATGCCCACGTCTACGTCTGCCCGTGTCTACGTCTTTCTGCGACTACCTATGCCCATGTCTACCGATGCCCGCATTTACCGATGCCCACGTATGCCTGCATTTACCTGTGCCCGTGTCTACCTGTGCCCGTGTTTACCTATGCCCACGTTTACCTATGCCCGCATCAACGTCTGCCCGCGTCTACGTCTGTCCGCGTCTACCTATGCCCGCGTTTACCTATGCCCACGTCTACCAGGTCTATGCCCGCATCTACCTATGCCCACGTGTACCAATGTCCACGTCTACGTCTCCCTGCATCTCCGTCTCCTTGCATCTACATCTCCCTGCGTCTACGTTTGCCCGTGGCTGTTTTTGCATCTGCCTGCATTTGCGGCTGTGTACGTCTCTGCTCATTCATGCTCACACCTGTCCGTGTCCGCACGCCTCCCTGTGTTTGTGCCTCCCATGTCTGTTCCTCTGCACCTGCCTGTGCCCACACCCAAGCTGGTACTCCTCATGCCTGCCTGTGTCCATGCCTGGTCTCTCTTCAACCACCTGTGTCTGTGCCTGCCCTATCTGCACCTGCACCTGCACCTGTGCTTGAGTTTGTGCCTGTGCCTGAGCATCTCTTATCTCCATGTGCATCCATTCCCTGTGCTTGACTTTACTTGTGCATCTGTACACCCGGTTTGCCCTGATCACACCTGTGCTGTGGTGTGCATGCACCTGCTCTCCTATATGTATGTGTGTGACTATATTTTCTGCAAAATCAATGAGTTTTATTAGTTTCAGATCTGAAGATAATACATTATTGGCTGTTTATAATTTCCTGCAAATGATGACTGCAAATTCAATTTATACAACAGATGATGTAAATGATGTATTTAATTATTTCTTCGGCATTCCCACCATTACCAAGTTCTCCAAATATCTTTGCTATTCACACATAAGTTTTTACCTGTAGTTTTGAACTGTATTACACACTTTAAGATGATGAGCAAAGTCAGTTATTTGTAAATGGCTGATGAACAGTTGTATGATTTTTCTTTGGTTTTAATGTTTCTTTTCTTACAGAAATCAGAAAACAATAATCTTAAGTTTCCCAAAGAATTTCATGTGTATGACATCCCTACACCAAAGGGAGAAAAGAAAGGTGAAATTTTATTTCTTTCCTTGCAAGTTATAAAGTGTCATTTACAAATATAACTTTATGCCTTGCAGATGGTTTTGTTTGCCTTTTATTGAAAAAAAGAATGAGCCTTTTTTTTATCCACGGGTAAAGAGTCATGGGTGTAGATTTTTGTCATCACATCACCAGCAAAACATTTGAAATTACGAGAGGACACTGGCTGCTGTGGTTCACTATTTGAACAATATACTGTACTTATTAACTTTTTTAATATGGTGAAATACCCTCTTGGAAAAAGGCAGACTATTTTTGGTAGCCTCCATCTTTAGAGGTTGCTTTCCCTTTCTCGTTTGCTTGTTGGAGATTGACATTCACATTTTATGCAGAAACCACAACTGTTTGTCGTGACATTCCAGTATCATTTTGTGTCCTGAGTAAAAAGCGAGAAAAACTGTGGTGGTAGTAGGCTCTTATTTTTCTTATGCTCTTGTGGAGTGCATTTTTCTTTTTGTATACAATTTTTGATCAGGACATAAAACAACAAAAAACCCTGGAAAAAGGGTGGGGAGGGGGGAAAAGGTGTGGGGGGACACACCATGAGCTGAGGTGAGGGTTAAAGTAGAGGGTGAAAGAATATACTGGAGTACTCAACGACGACGTCATGCAGAGCACGACACTTGCAAATTCCATAAAACAAATTTGACCTCAAAAGTAATTTGTGGTTGAATACATTGACCAAATATACAACTCCTCTTCAAATTTCATGTGAATCCGATGAAAATTGACAATTTTAGGATTCGGCCTATGTTGGCCTTTTGGCCTACGTGGACCCAAAAATAATTGGTGGTTGAATTCAGTGAACTGAAATATATTCCTCTTCAAATTTAAAGTCAATCGGATGAAAATTGAGGATTTTAGAAATACCACCTCAGTTGTTGACCTTGGGACGATGTTCACCACAAAATTAATTGGCTGGTTTAATTCAGTGACCAAATCGGCAACTCTTTTCAAATGAAATTTGACAATTTTAGAAAGTCGACCGATGTCCTTTTGGCCGATGTTGACCTCAAATATAATTGGTGGTCGAATTCAGTGACCTGATATGCAAATCCTCTTCAAATTTTATGTCTATTAGATAAAAATTGAGGATTTTAGAAATTCTTCCTAATGTTGACCTTTTGGTCGATGTTGACCTGAAAAATAATTGGCTAGTTGAATTCAGTGACCTAAAATATAATACTCGTCAAATTTCAAGTCAATCTGGTGAAATTTGGCAATTTTAGAAAGTCGACCGATGTCCTTTTGGCCGATGTTGACCTCAAAAATAATTGGCTAGTCAAATACAGTGACCTGAAATGAAATCCTCTTCACATTTCAAGTCAATCTAATAGAAATTGACAATTTTAGAAATTCTTCCTAATGTTGACCTGAAAAATAATTGGTGGTTGAATTCAGTGACCTGATATGCAAATCTTCTTCAAATTTTAAGTCAGATGAAAATTGAGGATTTTAGAAATCTCATCTAAGATGTTGACCTTTTGGTCTACGTTGACCTCAAAAATAATTGGCTAGTCAAATACAGTGACCTGAAATGAAATCCTCTTCACATTTCAAGTGCATCTAATAGAAATTGACAATTTTAGAAATTCTTCCTAATGTTGACCTTTTGGTCGATTGTTGAACTGAAAAATAATTGGCTAGTTGAATTCAGTGACCTAAAATTTAAATACTCGTCAAATTTTAAGTCTATCGGATAAAAATTAAGGATTTTAGAAATCTCACCGAAGTTGTTGACCTTTGTCCTATGTTGACCTTTTGACCTCCAAAACAATAGGCTTCTTTCTTATGACATTCTACCATGTGGTGAAATTTCATGAAGATCGGTTTAAAATTGTGACCTGTAGGTGACAAACTGACAGACAGACAAACAAAATTAACAAACCAATATACTTGAAAAATCTTCGATTTTGCAAGTCACAAGAGCGCGAATTGCTTTGCAATACATGTCCCCTACCGATGTGATTCTTTCTAAGTCTAAAAACGGCATAACTGTAAAAAAAAAATTGACGAAACTCCCTGAAACTCGAACTTATTCTGTAACTTATCGTAGTAGTGCCCTTTACCAAGTTTCAGTTGAATATGTTAAAGGGTATGAGAAAAAAGGCTGAAAAACCATCGGCGTGACGGACAGACAAATGGAGAGCAAACATGTAGTCCCCTCCAGTGAAACCGATAGGGGACTAATGAGGAATGTGGGGAAAAATTAGGGATAGGGTTGGACACAGGTTGTGGATAAGATGGATACAGGCACAAACACTCAGGAAGGAAAAACAGGAAACTTGGAAGGTGAGCTTGGGGAGGATTAACAGGGGTAGAAAATATCATGATTTTGGATGGCAGATGATCTAAGATGGTGGCGAACAACCGTCTGAAAGTCCTGGAAGGAGGAATGAGAATGTGGAAGTTGGTTTCACAGTTGGGGGGGAGGGGGGGAGAGAACAAATGAGCGGAGGTGAGTAGCGATTCTGGATTTTGGGATTTTCCGTAGATGGGGTTACTGGCAGACCCTGCAGAAACCTGCAGAAACCTGGGAGTGTAGTGTGTGTGGTGCAGAGCATGGGAAAGGCAGAGGGTGCAAGACCAGAAAGGAGGCGGTAGAAAACGGAGACCAGCGACCTCTCTGTGATGAGAACATGGGAGGCCCATAGACTCAGCTTCATTGTGGGAAATTGCAATGGCCTTGAACACCTTAGTTTCCATGGCAGGCTGAGGAAGGTGTGGTACATGGTTTCCAGCCCAGAGGGAAGAGCAGTTATACATCAAGATGCAGATGAAGGCCTTGTGTGTGGATAAGAGTTCTGGTGTGCCAAGGAAAGATATCACACAACGGAGGATGGATTGACTTTGTATGACAATGTAGAAGCGTGTGTGGTATGCCCAAGAAAAATCTTGTGTGATCGTGAGGCACAAAAGTTTTTGTGAGTGATCCTCCTCAAGAGGATTGTTTAAAAACTAGATGGGAGGATTTGCCATATATATATATATATATATATATATATATATATATATATATATATATATATATATATATATATATATATATATATATATATATATATATTTTTTTTTTCCAGTCTGCTTGGCTGAAGGATTAGGGATGTCATGGTAGAGGGTGGAGTCATGAGTAAATAGATAAAGAAAAAATTTCCAGAGTCAGATAGATTGTTGAGGAAGAGGACTGTGCCCAAAACACTGCCTTGGGACACTCCAGCCTTAACAGGGAGAGGATATTAAAGGATTCCATTGAGAGCCAGATGTTGGTTACAAAAGTAGAGGAAGTCAGTAATCCATGTATGGAGTTGACCAAGGGTGCCATAGGCAGAGAGTTTGAAGAGCAAGGTAGGGGTGTCAGACTGTATTGAATGCTTGAGATGTATAGAGCCCTGTTCTCCTTTCTAACAGTGAATGTTTCCATCCATTGTTAGTAGACCAGAATCAGCATGTCAACTTCGTGACCTGGTCTGAATCAAAATTGATAAAAAGGAAGTTGGGAGAAAATCAGACTGTTGAAGAAAAGGAAGGATATTATCTCAATTATGATGTTGGATATCATGGTCCGACTGATGACTTACTGATGTAAAGCAGTGATGTTGGCTGATTTCCAAGCAGATGGAAGATGACTGAGCACAAATGAAAGGGTGAAAATGGCAGAGAGAGGATCTGCAAGATCAGCAGAGCAAGTTTTTATGACATGTGAGCTGATGCCATCCAGTTCAGTTGAGATCTCTCCAAAAACTTTTTCACCTTCTGGGGTACAAAAGGCACAAAGTCCAGGAGCAGTTGGCTGCTGCCAGGTTGGGTGGTTACAGAGATTGAGTAGTTGCTAATATAAGATTTGCAAGTAAACACAGAATTGAGGCATTCAGCCTTCTCAGGAGTGAAATATGGCTGTGGTGCCATTTGAAGTGAGGGAAGGGATATAGGAGGGGGATACAATACATGGAGGGAGAGTATACTCCAGAGCTGGACTTAACAAAGCGCAATCACTTTTTGTAGGAAGTAGATGAGTTTTAAAGTTCATTCTTTTGGTTGGACAGATGTTGCTTTCTTTCTCAGCAGAAAGAAATCATCTGGACAGTTGTTACTATATCGGCATACTCGCATTGTAATTGTACAATAGTTTCAATAGAGGTACTCTATTGAAAATAGATAATGTGTAATACTGGCAACCATCAGATGGGGTTTGTGGCTTATGTTTGCACATTTTGTGTGGACAGATAAGCAAACACATCAATCCAAATGCAATACCCTCTCCTCTGGTGAGGGTAAATGTAAGTGGGATTGTGGAGGAAAAAACACATTTAAAACTAGAAGGGCACTCGGTGGAGCGCATCGCTCCGCCACGTAATGCCTGATCCATGAGAACATATCGGGCTCAATACATTTTTGAAATATCATGCTATACTGTACTATATTGTTTTTGGCCCTATCTCTCAATGGTGAAGAATCACTGAAAACATTCTGGTCGGCGGATACGGATCTTCACCAAAATCTAATCAGTTTGTCCTTGTCACACACCGAACCTGTCCACAAAATTTAATCCAGATCCATCAGCAACTTTTTGAGATATCCTGTACATAAACAGACAAACAGACAGACAAGCCGGTAGGCGACATGGGTGGTCGCTATATAATTGCATACTAGTCATGCAGTTTTTGACGGATCAGGCTGAAATTTTTTGACAAAGAGGTTGATTATCGTGCGCATAAAAGCGCGGAAGCCGATATTTGATTTTCGAATTTTTTGGGGGGGGATTTTCAAAAATTTCAAAGTCCCGTTGCTAGGCAATGGTGGCGTCCATAGCAACGGTGCTCAAAAGCATACAACTAGATCCTGGTCTGAACCTACCAGTCAAGTTTCATCAAAATTGGTTGACTCCTCTGGCCACCAGAGCTGTCCATTACATACATACAGACAGACGGAAAACCTGAGAATAACGGTAGTCTAGCGACCATCCAAACATAACCTCCATCACCTTCTGTGACAAAGGTAAAAAAAATAAACAAACAAACAACTAACGTCAACGTGGTTTACGGGAAAATTAAAATGGAAATTCCAACCAGAAAGAAAAGAGCATGGAATTAACAATTTTCAATGATTTCAAACAACCAACATGAATCAAATTTGTCATTTATGCTTTGAGTTAATTCCTTGACAGGGAGTGAATTTTGTTTGTCTATTGACATACAGTAGCTGTTTTACCCCCTCCACCCTTACCCCCATTTCCGTACGTACAAGTGTCAGTTAATGTGATCAACCCAACACGTAAATATGTGATACGTGACCATGTACCCTTCTTGTGTCCAAATTCTGAATTGCTTCATCCGAAATTGCAAGAGTTCTAAAATCTGTTCATATATTGAAATTGTTACTTTGGAATTGAACTTTAACATCTGTACTCAAGATAATAATTTTGAGAATTTCTGGAAAGAAAAATTATTGATATTTATTCTCTCTGGGATGTTTGCACAGATACCTCGATCACTCTGCCTTCTGGCTATAGTCCACAGTTTGTTGAGGCTTCCTGGTATTCTTGGTGGGAAAGGAAGGGATTTTTCTCTCCAGAATGTCATGTGAGTGTTTTTATTTATTTTTGTTGGGGTGAGTGTGGGTGTGTGAAGTAACGCTTCGTACAGTGATTTTATGTTCCTTGTGTTTTTTCCCACCATCGAAGAACATTTTAAAATATTTTGTGAATTTGCATCATTCAAATTTCCAAAGGATTTAAAATATATTGTTGCACGGATGGCACCCATCATGCAGCTGTGAATGGCACTTGGTGGGAAAATTCACATGCTTATGTCTTGCCTCGAGAGACAGCTCAATTCGGTTGGCTGCACTCCCCAAGTGGTGTGGCAAGCAACTGTATTTCATGCATGGACTGCTCTCGTGCCGGTGATCAGGATTGCATTTAGCTCTGTCTAATCCTTCAGGGATAACCAATTACTCCAAGGCAGATTCTGGATGGGGCTCAGTCGATTACAAAATATGCGTTTCTTAAAGAGAGGCGACACAGGCACGAGACACATAAATGGACAGATCTGGCAGGACACCGACAGATGTTGAACGAGGATAATAATTCATAAATAGAGAAACTAACCCCTCGATCGGCTCAATCTCACACTTGCACATGCGCACAACCAGACGAGGCTTTTGATGAGCTTTAAGTCTCCTTGGGCTGGCATGGTGCAGGGTACTTTCTCGTCCAGGCAGAAAAATGGCTCCCAGGAAAAGAGAGCAGTCCGGTACCAAGGAGCATTCTCAGAAAAAGAAAGCGAATGTCTTGTGGGAGGGGCAGATGTCTTCTCCCCAAACCCCCTGCCCTCCCCTTCCTTTGGTGAAGGTCTGGATTCGGATCCAGTTACTTCAATTACCTCCTCCACCGAAGGTGGAAGGAGGTTGTTTCCACCCCTTTCTGTCTGTTTGCCTGTCTCTGTCTGTTTGTTTGTCTGTTTGTGTACAGGATATCTCAAAAAAGTTGTGGTCGGATCCAGATGAAATTTTGTGGACAGGTTGGGTGTGTAACAAGGATGGACTGATTAGATTTTGGTGAAGATCTGGATCCGACTCCTAGAATTTTTCAAGTGATTCTTCACCATTGAGAGATAGTGTGAAGCCAATATAGAGCACGATTTCTCAAAATGTTGTGGACGGATTTGGATGAAACTTGGTGGACAGGTTCGGTGTGTGACAAAGAAGAATTGATTCGATTTTGGTGAATATCCGGATCCGGATCCGACGACTAGAATTTTTAAGTGATTCTTCACCTTTGAGAGATTGGGCGAATAATGATATATAGCAAGATATCTCAAAAAGTTGTGGATGGATTCGGACAAAACTTGGTGGACAGGTTGGGTGTGTCACAAGGACGAATTGATTTGATTTTGGTGAAGATCTGGATCCGGATCCGGATCTGGATATGAGAATTATTTCATTTTTACAGTGATTCTTCACCATTAAAAGATTGGGCCAAAAACGATATAGTTCTGTATAGCATGCTATTTCAAAAATGTATTAGACCCGATATGTTCTCATGGATCAGGCATCACGTAGTGGAGATAATAATGCGCTCTACCGAGTGCCCTTCTAGTTCTTTTTAATTGATTCTTAAAGTGAAAGGAAGGTGAACCAAAAACAATACACTGTGAACCACAATATTTAAAATCGTTGTGGATGGGTTATGCAAAACTTGGTGAATGACTTTGGTCGGTGACAAGAACTAGTGATTAGATTTTGGGAAAGGCCAGATTGCCTCTGGACCTATCAGTGGATACAAAATGTAAACTGTTCAGCCTGGCAGAGGTATGCATTCTACCGAGTGCCATTCTCGTATTTGTTCCCTTGCCTCCTGGTCCATTCTGTGTTTTAGCTCCTCCACCAAACTCGGCAGGAAATGTGGCCAAACAATACTTGATCCTGCCTTAATACTTGATGGTCTTTGCTATTTCCAGAAAAAAAACATTGATTTATCATGTACTGACATTTCACTTTGACAAAAATGATTGTGTTATTTAGAAATATTAAGAAGTAGAATACGGGGCATTCCATGTCAAGTGTACACACCCTCCCGACACTAATACCTCATTTTCTCCCCATATGTTGGTCATTTATTCACTTGGGTGAATAAACTCAAAATACCAACTTTTAGACCTGTGGGCCCATAGGGGCCCATTTTAGGCCCCCCAAAAAATTTGGCGCCCCCGGCTGCCCCACAATCTTCCAGAGGCCATATCACAGGTTGTCGTGGTCCGATTTGGATGATCTTTATATCAAAATGCTCGTAAAAGCGAGATCTTTCGAATCGTGTAAAGTAAAATCACTCCGAAACAGTAATTCAAAAAGTTTTAGTTTGGGGCGCCCTTTGACCTTGGGCCCCCGCTCCCCAGCCAAACCGACGGTCCCGATATATATATATTTTTTTTTGTGAGAATACCCCTTCATATACTCCAACACCTCAGCATAAATGAAAATGGGATCTCAATGGATTCAAGTGTGATGATGGTTTTATTGTTCGGGGACTCGGGTGCTGGACACACAATACGCCACAATACATAGCACAATATTTGAACACTATTTCCAATACACTATCAGTATATTGTACATAAATTTTCCACATGCACATGCAGGAACTGGAAGCGATACTAGTATGAGTAAGAGTTTTTCCTTGCATTATTATAGTCAAGATTTTTTGCCAACCAATGTTTTATTTGACAGCTGTGTTTCTTTTTTACTGATTGTGTAGGTTCTACCTGTAGCAGTTTTTGGTTCTACGGAAAGAAGTATATCAGAAATGTCTAAAATGCAGTGATCCTCAATGTCAGGAAAAAATAAAGTATTTGCGGGCCCATTTGGATGAAGAAAATTCACTTTCACTTCATGAGTGTCCTGAAAGGCTTCCATGATGCAGGCAAGCCACCATTTTCCATCATAGTGCACTGTGACATAACCTGAGAGTTTCCCGATAAAAATTTGTGTAGATTTTGAAATGGCTGACTCAATACGGTGTTCCTCACTAAGGCTGAATTCGCGTACTTGAAGAGCAGTTTCAGAAATAGGGATGAAAGCATGAAGTTTTTGAATTTCAGCTATGGTTTTGGCCGTTTTTAACCTTTCTTCCAGATTTCGTTCTTCCTCGTCATACACCTCCTTGGGTCCCGTAACCAAACTTCATTTCATTCAAACCATTTTCAGAAAAGGCGAAAAGATCTTTTGGAGATATAATTTGACTCTCGTAAGGTTCACGCAGACTCTCACGTGTTGCTTCTCGTTTGACTGTACCTCCCACGCCATCTGAAGGGCCCTTGCCATGACTTGTGGCAAAAAAATGCCAATCTGTGTCAAAACCATACTCTGATTTGTGACGACATAGGTTTATGAAGGCTTTGCAATTCTTATATTGGCCAGTGCAACCGTCTGAGAAATAGTAACGTTTCTTTACATTTCCAAAGCGAGATTTCAAGTGTTCAATGAGCATTCTTTGGAAGAGGTGGACTGAGACGACATCGTGAGTATTGCATTCTGATATAATCGTGGTTTAATTTACCATCGTCCGATTTGAAATAGTAAACCCAGGGGTGAATTGTCGCTTGAGAGCAGTTCCAATGGAATCCTTGGGCCGCATCCTGTACGACAAACGAATAGTTCTCTGAGAAGTCTCCAATAATGACAAATTCTCCTTCACCGATTTCTTCTTTCTTATTTTTCAGAAACTGAGGTTGGGCCTTGGCAATGAAGTCGTGTCTCACTAATTCCCCACGCGTTCACAGAATTGATTAATGAATTCTTCCAAAGGCAGGACCATGGACCTCAGTTCAGATCTGTCGGTGGATGTCCACCGTTTAAACTGAATTTCATCAAAATCCTCCAGTTTATAAGCACTCAGTAGCTCGGTTTTGAAGTCTTGTATTGATGGGCAACTTTCACAAGTTCTGAAATAACATGCCGGTTGTGGTGGGTTACAAACTATGCATGCTATCACATGATGATAGCCAGGAAGTTCGGCTATCTGTGTCATTTTGGAACCAAACATCATGAGTTTTGCATTTTTATGTATCGCACATACACATACCCTGTGTGTAACGTGTGACCCGCCCAGGACACACTCCGAGGGATGGAGCATGGCGAACTTCGCGAATCCAACTTTCAAGCCAGGGTTCTTCTCTTTGAATTTCTGAAACAGTTCCTTGAGATTGTTTAGTACCAGGCGCTTTTGAATTTTGTCTTTTCCATGTACATTCCTGACCACCACACAGTCCTTTTTTCCCGGCATTATTCGGCAGACTTCATCACTTCGGTAAAATTCGGTTACGGCGGATTTAACTCCGTCAGGCAATATTTTACCCTGTATGGGATTTGGAGACGATAGCATACTATTTTCTTTCTCTAAATTTTTGGCTTGCACAGCCATTCTTTGGGAGCAACTGAATTCACTCATCATCCCTCTGATCCTCATATTCCGAGCAAACATTGTCAGAATACATATTTGCTCTGAACGGCTCGAAACAACGTATTTTTCTTTCAGGCTTTTGATCACCTCTTGCATGGAGTTTTCATCACATTTTGATGCTGTATTTTGTGTTTTCTCCGCAGTGCTTGGTCCAGCAACTAGTTCTAATTTCTTTCGCACAGAATCTTCCACTTTACTTCGCTTTTCAGGAACGTACCCGGGTTCCTTTCCGCCTTTCGTTTGTCGAATGGGCTTTCGCCCATCATCGATAACGACTGGTTTAATAGGTCAACTTCTGATTCTTGCTCAAACACCTCCTCGTCCTCATCTGTGAAAATAGATTCTGCAATGCCTTCGATAGGACCTTCTGATGATAATTTCGAACTGGTCGAAGATGATTCTTCAATACGCTCTGGTGACAACTGAGTTTTTTTTTTTTCTGCACGAAGTACAAAGTCTGTCATCTTTTTTCACCTTTGAAGAAAATTTCATCAACATATCATTTCACACATTGCGAAGATCCTTTCGTTATTTCGTTTTATGGCAGCTGAACGGATCGCAACAGTATTTTCGGAACTCCTTTCGATCTTCAGTCGCCATGCTTACTGCAAAATATGCAAAAACTGAGATTTGCCCATTTATAACTTAATTCGATGATGGTTATACAAAAAATGTACACTTAAAAATCAATAGACACAATAGGCAGAATAATTTTTCGCAAATGATGCAATATATATATATATATATATATATATATATATAAAATAGTCCAGAGATGATGATTGTCAATTTCAGACATAAAGTCGCCTGCCAGCAGGTGACGTCATTGGAACGATGACGGCAAACGTCGCCCAATGTCGAATCAAGAATTAGTGATATGTGGACCCTGAACAATAAAACCATCATCACACTTGAACCCATTGAGATCCCATTTCCATTTATGTTGAGGTGTTGGAGTATATGAAGGGGTATTCTCACACAAAAAAATCGGGGTCATCGGTTTGGCTGGGGGGGGGGCAAGGCTAAAGGGCACCCCAAACTATAACTTTTTGAATTGCTGTTTTGGAGTGATTTTACAACCTGTGATATGGCCACTGGAAAATTGTGGGTCAACCGGGGGCACCCAAAAATTTTTTGAGGGGGGGGCTAAAATGGGTCCCCAGGTATGAAAATTGACACAATGTTTTGCCGTGGATACAAACACTTGCACAAAAAAAAGAGTGAAATCTGAGACGATGTGTCAAAATTTCGCTGAAAAATGTGTACACTTGACATGGAACGCCCCAAGAGTAACAGGAAGAAGAAACCACAATATATCGCTGCACAGTGTGTGTGCATTGTCAAACAGTTATTGATTAGCTCTTTATCGGTGCTGATTTAATGCCTGGAAAGAAAACGGGAGATATGTTCTTATAAAGGAGGTTTATGTTTCTCTGTGCATGAAGTAACTTCAAAACTGTTTGCCATAGTTATATCTCGATGTGAAATTATCTTTGACTAGCTCTTCAACTCCAGTCGATTGCAAGCACTTAAAATCATGCTTGATTATGAAAAAAAAAAGAACCTGTTCAAAATGGATGTTCTGGCTAGTCATGTAATTAAGTTGTTAATGAAAGTTTTTCTTCAAATTGATTTTGGTTCGATCAAATGCTCAGCTGTCACTAATAAATTCAGGAGAAATAGTACATTAGCTTCAACAAATACGTTGGTGATATTTTGCCACTTTTAAGAAAACCTTGTACATAAGGAAAATGCTTACAGATGGTTTTGTCTCTTTGCAATAAAAGATGTCATGTAAGCTCACTTGTGCTGTTTGCTGTGGTTACATGATGGGATTTGTTTTTCTTCCAAAGGTCCTCTCCAGCAAATAGTTATGTTTCTGAAATGAATCTCAATTTCACAAAATTGGCATGGCTTTCAATGTTTCTGCGACAGCACTTTTGAAAAGGGGTTCGGAGTTTATGATCTCTTATCGGTCGAATAATGTGAGCTGCACTTTTTCAATTTTTAGATCCTTGTGGAGGATCTCGAAGTCTTACTCACGTTATTGTTCTTGTGGACTTTTTTGTTTCACAGCCTACAGTTTTCATCGAAACTTCCTGAAACTTGGCGTATATATGTAAAAATACCCTGCGCAGACAGTTACGATCTCCAATTTTGATAATTCCTCCTAGAAAAAAAAGTTATGACGTCAAAATATCTCTGCTAATGGAAATCGCCGAAAAAATTATCTCCGAAACTAGGCAAGCTTTTTGAATTCTGTTTGCGGGAATCGAACAGGGCATTAGCAGAGATGAATTACCGCACATATGATGCATCACTATGACGTCATATCAATTTTTATGATGTCATTCCTATTTTTTGACATTTTTTGTTTCACAACCCAGAGTTTTCATCAGATCTTCGTGAAACTTGCCATGTATATGCAGAAAGCCCACCCGCAGGCAGTAACCATCTCCAATTTTCGAAATTCTTCCTAGAAAAAAAGTTAACATCATAATATTACCGCTAATGGAAATCGCCTATACCATTATCTCCGAAACTAGGCAAGCTGTTTGAATTTTGTTTGCGGGAATCAAGCCCTGCATTAGCACAGATAATTTATCGCAAACCTGATACATCACAATGACGTCATATTCGTTTTTATGACGTCATCATTAAGAGGCCGAGGATCTTAGCTCATTCGAGCTTCTTCCTCTCTTTTGCTCCTCAACGGTAATTACCCTCAAAGGAGAGGTTATTTAATTTGAGTTCCGTTTGTTTGTTATCTTGCCAAAACGACGTTTTTGCAAGATATTGTTATGGCTGTGGAAATTCGCATTACACCATAAAGGGCCCTCAGGTGAGGCATCTCCATAAGTACATGTGTAGTTAGGCCAAACCCATTGTATAGAGGGAATTTATGTGATCCATTCGGGCTGCGATCCTCCAATTAGTCGTTTTACTTTCCCTATCTTTGATTTCAAACGAACAAAAACTGCCAAGGATGCTGGTGGGCTTTTCCCCGCCATTCTTCCCCGCGCTTGGTGTGAGGGAAGGGGGGGAGGGCAGCTCGCCGCCGATTGGTGGATGGACAGCGTAAGGCGGTCAGGGTGAGGGAACGCCCCTTTTCGAGAACCCTCTCGAAGGAGGGTGGAGCCGAAAACGGGGCGGAGTGAAGGGCGGAACCCCGCGCTATAAAAGTCGGACACGGGCGGGGGTGCGCCTCCTCTTCCTCTTCGTCCTGGAGCTGGTCTCGTCGTTCACCTTGGCTGGTGGTCTGGTCTGGTCTTGTGTCGGTGCAGTCCCAAGACCCCGTTGGCGGGACGGAGCGTCTGCCATTCCTCTCTCCCGACCCCGAGCACCAACGGTTCCCCCCCTCCTTTATCCACGCGGAGATAGTGCCGGAAACCCCGTCCGTGACGAGCGGCCAACACGTGCCAGCACGAAGCACGCCGGAGAGGACTCGCCGACCACGCCAGGGCACGGAGTCGGGGCCAGGCGCGACCACGCCGACGGATGTGGGAGAAGGACTCGACGGCCCACAGGGAAGTCGCCACTTTTCTTTTCTTTGGGTTTGTTTAAATGACTGTGGGTGGCGCCTGTCCGACAAGTAGAACTGTTTAAGTGTTGCCGTGTGTGCGTGTATTCGGTTTTAACTCTTGCTTTCGCTTTATATGTGCATTTTGATTATTGTGACTGTAAATACCTACCTTCCGTGCTGGTCTGTGTGAATTAAACGTGCTTGTGTGAACTTGTTCCCCGTTTCACTGCGTCCGTTCCTTTGTTTGAATTTCCATCTTGCATCACGTAAGGGGTTCGTAGTGGGTTTAAAACGCCCGGTAATTAATCGGAACCGTCAAGGCCGACGATAACACCGCTCGGTTATCACTGTAGCACGGAACGGACCGCTTAAGCGGTTCGTGTCCGGAGTCGGCCTGTGGCGTGGTACGATCGCTCGGTCGACCACTCGCGCAGGTACTTAGGTAGATCGAATTTGGCGAGCAACCCTATCCTGCGCGGGTGGGCAATTGGCACGATCGTGGTGAGGTTAAACCCCCACCCGTGACTGGCTCCCGGCGTTGGTCCGAGAGGGTCATGACAGAATTGTCCGTTCGGTGGGCGACGTTCGGTGGGCGACGTGCCGCGATTCGAGTTACGTGGCCATTCGCATGCCGGCAGGCGCGAATTCGCAACAATATGTAAGTCAGCTTGTATGTTTCTTTTTTAATTTTTTAATTTTTAAATTTTGTCTGTAATCACGAATCGATCACTCTGCAGAGCACAGTTATCATTGGAAATTTTTGTAACTTCGCATATCAGAGTCCTATAGAGGTCCCTTTCAGTGCATAAAATTTTCAAGGTCAAAGGTCAAGGTCACTTTGTCGCAAATCAGGGGAGTCGACGAAACCCTTATTTTTTGAGTAATTTTGATCGGATCCTCTTCAAACTTCATGGGACTATAGTTAATTGTCTGGTGCTCAGCTGATTAATTTTTGGTGGCGATCGGCCTTGACCTTCATGGTTAATGCTGGAGGTCGAAAGTTTTTGACCCCAAGGTCAAATTTTAAAATCTTAGGTACCATATCTTGTAATACCTCAAATTGAACGCCTCGATGAGTGCTTTCTAGATATGTCAAGCTTGAGACATTATGATGTCATTTGGTGACGTTATGAGGCAAACGCATATTTTTCATGGTTACTCTGGAGAACGATTCTCATCGGAATCTCTCGTAGGCAGATATTCCTCAAGGAGTCGCTCCTGGTGGATAGCAGCTCTGTTCACCTCAGTGTGACCTTAAAGAAGTCACACGTGGTCACCTTTTGGCAAGATACGGGTCACCCCTTGGGTGACATTGGTTTGTTTTTATTTGTTTGTCTGTCTGTTTGTCCGCACAGAACGTTCATGTTTTTCTCCGCAACCGCTTGGTGGATTGAGACGAAGTTTTCACCGTTGGTGCGACTTCTCATGTAGAATGTTGTTATGATAATCATGACATCATAGGTCATGTGATATGGTGGCCTTGTAAGAAAACAAATGGAATAACTTTGGACCTCAGTATCTCTGAAACTGCACCAAGGAAAAAATTGAAACATGGCATACAGCAAGTACTCATGGGTAATGAGTGTGATTTTTTTTTTTTTGAATGATATCATAGGTGTCTTCGTTATGATGTCATAATTGCACATGCAGAACGCTACATCCGATCAGTATGAAAATTTTTGAGGGTCATCTTGGGATGAAATGTTCCACAAAATAAATTTTGATGATGTAATCAGTCATTTGATTCGGTAGCCTTATTGTTTTTTTTCGGTTTTTTTTTTAGCCTTTAAAAACCTCTGAAATGGCTGAACTAGTCATCACTGCCAACATTTACAAAGTGGCAGTTCTAATTATGTCATTATATATTATGTAATGCACCATTACACAAACACCACATACAATACACCACATGACACACCAAACAAAACATGTCCTGGAAAGGGTCTGTAATCTCTGATTACTTTTTTTTCTTGTTTTTATTGTAAAGGACTTTGTATCCTAAATGGACGATGCGGCACAACTCAAGATTAAAGCATCGGTAGTGCTGGCGTGTATTATCAAACAGTTAGAATGTGAGTTCAAACCAGCCTACGTGGTGTAATTTTTCGAGCGTATGGTTTGATTCTGAGGTTGCTGGTTCGAACCCTGACCTAGTCATACCAAAGACATTAAAATTGTATGTGCTGCTTCTTTGCTTGATGTTCCGTATTTTAAAAGGATAGAGGATGCACAAACAATCATAAGTTGGTAATAATAGTGTAGATCTTGATGATCCTAATGGCCTCCTTCAGCGTCAAAGTTCCTTGTGGGGGAACTCATATTATTTCTAACTCTCAAGACTGCAATCAGAGGTGGTCCACAGAGGAGGTGACCCCGCAGTGTGGTAGAGTTATGTTTGTTTAATTTGGCTAGGTGGTAGTTTCAGCATGGGTGTTCGGTTTTGAGAGTAATCTGGTTGTGCTGTAGGGTGGTTCCCTGGCTGAAAATGCATAGCAGATACACTTCAAAAGTAAGAAGTTTAAGAAATGATGAGGGAGGAGAAACAGCAAGATACTATTAATATAAAGAGGGAGGAGAAAACCTGATTGGTACACATGCATAACTGGATGTAAACGGTGGCCACGACTAAACCTTAAGCTAAACTTATTGACAGACTCGTTTTGGGACACAAGACAACAAAAAATAAAAATACAGGATGGATAATGTAGAGATCCTGTGGTCTTCTAATTTTGTTGAGACGTTGGGGGCGGAGCATGGGGGTGTGGTTCTGCACTTGTACAGGACACTCTGTGTTTATTTGATCTCACTCTTCCAAACTCTTTGGGTCTCTCAAACTCTACTGACTCTAGAGCTCAACTCTTGATGACCACCGTGACTATTAACCCCCTCGTGTGACTCTTGTGGTGACATCCATCATGAGATAACTAATCAACAATTGACTCCTCATTAACCCCCCCCCCCCAAGTTAGTTTTTATGCCTCTGCTGACAAAGTCGACAGAGGCATTCTTTTTTCAGGTTGTCCTTCCATATGTACGTCCATACGTGCTTATGTACTTCCATCCATACTAATTTTCTCTGTTTTCCCTGCAACTGCTTATCCAATTGATACAAAATTTTGACCAAAGGTATAACTAATCATGTTGAATGTTTTTAATGATAATTATGAAGTCAATAATGATAATTATGAAGTCATATGTCACGTCATTTGGCAGCCATCTTGGTAAAAAGGAAAACCTTTGAACCTCTGCATATCCGAAACCGCTCCATGAAAAATAAAATTACACTTTACACATGTCAAGTACTGCTCATGGGGAATAAGTGTGATTATTATTATTTTTTTGATGATGATGTATTTGGTGGCTTCATTATGATGTTATTGCATTTGTCAAATGCTTTATCCGATCAGTATGAACATTTTTGAGGGTCATCTAGGGATAAATTGTTTGGGGGGGGGGGGGCGGTGAATGATAACATCATCGGACATGTTTGGCAGCCATATTTTTTTAACATTAAAAAAAACTTCAAAAATCTTCGCTGAAGCGGCTGAACAGATTGAGGCGAAACTTCACAGGTATGATTGCCTATCCATGAGGAACAAAAACCTCTCCACATATGATGTCGTTGGTCACATGGCTTGGCAGCTATGAATTTTTTGAAGAATAAACCTTTAAAAATCTTGTTCTTCAGAATAGCTCGACAAATTGAGGGGAAAATTCATCCGCATGTTCCCCAAGCCTTGGGGATTCCATGTTGTTCACAAATAATTAATTGGTCACAAGGTCTGTCAGCCATATTGTATTCAGGGGAAATCCTAAGAAGAATGTTTTGTCTCTTGAACTGCTTCATCCATCGATGTGAAACTTCAGAATCATGATCTAGTAGTGTTGGGGGATACATGTTTTAAATTTCAACCTCATCAGACGCATGGTCTGGCATCCGGAATTATTTAATGTTTTGAATCTGGGTTTACGGATTTAAATTGAACTTGGTAGTAGTATGTATAATAATGTGGGCGGAGGCATATCTGGCGATGTTGAAAAGTGCTCTTTTAGTCTTCGTATTATTTTTCACAACCAGTAGCAAAAGAATAAATATCAATTGGCATACTTTTTTTTTTCTTCTCCAATCACACTTGTTTTTCAACAGGGAGCAAGTGATGGTGATACATTTACAATATGCCTACCACCACCCAATGTAACAGGCTCTCTCCACCTTGGTCATGCCCTCACCGTGGCTGTTGAAGATGCGCTAGTTCGCTGGTGAGTGGTGGATTGCTTGGGTTATATCGAAGAAGAAATTAATGATTCATCATTGTGATGTATCCAAATATATCATGGATGTTTTATTTTATGTTAATGCTTTACAAATGTTTCAAAAAAGACAATTGGTGTTGCCTTTAAATAATTGGCATTTTACTCCATTCAGGCATCGTATGAATCGTCGTCAAGTGCTGTGGGTGCCAGGTAGTGATCATGCTGGTATTGCTACCCAGGTATTTTATTTTCATTATCTTATATATTATTTCCGAGTTTGTGGTTTCGTGTCGCGCTGTCTTCGACTTTCTTCTGCGCTCGAGTAACGTGATATTCGGCTTATATTATCTCAAAGACCATATGAGGTGCATGGTACAAAAAAAGTAAGTAAAATGGTTCTGAAACGGTGAAATCGTATTCCACTTACTGCATTAAAATAAAATTACTACTGATACTCTGCATCAGTTCCTTTCTCAAACACACCCACCCCAACATGTCCCGCACAGCGCGGGTTATGCTGGTCACATTAAATGTAGAGAATATGTACAGGTCACATTTTATACAGATTAAAAACAAACCTTTCAACATAACCTTCCTGCTATTTTTTTTTTAGCTCCTCTTCACCTTGCCTAATAGTGGTATGATCCTTATGTTTCTAAAGGTAATAGTTTACTACTTGTAAGGGGTAAATTATGCAGGAAAGAAAAATGGGACATCTATTTTGCCAGAGTTGTATTCTCCTCAACATAGACGCATGGATTTCTCTTTTCCTCCGAATCATTGTTTTTTTTCTCCTCACAATCTTCCTTTTTGTCTCTCCATGAGCTTCATCTTTATCTCATCGTGATCATGCTCTTTTGTTATTTATTTATTTTGCCCTCAGTTTTTATATTTCCCAGCTTTTCACAACCATTTGATATTATTTTATGCTGCCATAGTTTCCAGTTGATTGTAAAACAGGTGTGAATGTGTTCGGCAGGTTGTGGTGGAAAAGAAGTTGTTGAAAGAACGTGGCCAAACTCGACATGATATTGGCCGCAAGGCCTTCAAACAGGAAATTTGGCAGTGGAAAAATGAGTGAGTGTTTTGCTTCTTGTCGTTTTATTTTTGAGATTCTTGGACACTGAATAAAACGAGAGAAATTCCGAAATGCTAAAACAACAAGGGATTAATTGTTTTGAACACTGAAGTTATGAAAGGAAGTTTTCCTTTGCCCATTAGTTCTACATAATATTGGTGTATGGATAGCAAGGCTTTGCAAGATAAATTGCCACCATGTCCCATTTTCTGCCTATCACAACAGAAATCAAATTAATTTGTTTACAATTGTTTTTCCAGATTTGTTTGCGAAAAGATTGTGGTGACGGTGCTACTTTGTGGTTTAGTTTTTGCTTTCTCATTGTTTTGTTTTGGACACTACAAATTCCATGACATGGTTATGGATGATAATTTTCATTTCATTTTGGGTGTCTGCATGTTTATATTGTTTTGTTGATTGCCTGGAAGTTGGTGCTGTGACCACTGGCTTTTTAGTTACCTGCAGAAATCTAGGCATTGACAATCAGCAGACTTGAAAATTTCCAGGCTTCTGACTGTCTTTCATGATGTAACTCTGATCTTAATGTTTGCAAGTGAGTGCTGACAAGCAGGACAGTCAGCCTGTCTTCCCTTTTCCCAAGGACAGGCTTAATTTATGCAACTTTCTGCCTGTGAAGCATGAGGACAACAATATTAACCAATGCTGTTCCATCTGGAGTCAGTCAGAATAGGCAAGCTATATTGTGAGTCCATTACTGCTGGACTCTCCTGCCATCCTGGTTTTGTTGTTTTGGAAGCTTGAGTTAATATGGATATAAAGTGGTGAGTGCATTCATGTTGTATATTAAATTGCTGACACTTCCATGATCTTGTGAGTATCTTCCTGTTCCTTAGTTGTTTTTTTTATAACAAATTACAGGCCTGTTGAAAGTTATTTATTGTCTTTTTGATGAGTTGGTTTAAGATTTTGCATTTATCATTTCTAAGATGTCAGGCATATTTGAGCCCCTGAGATGTAAACCTTGCAGTTATACATGCAGAGCCAGAAAGAGTGAAAGGCATTAAAGTAGTCTTTTAAAGTCACTTCAACTCTGAGGTTGAAAGCAATTTCAACAACATTTTTGAGGCAGATGCTGATGTAAAGTCATTTAGGTTTGAATGACATTCTAAATGGGAACCTTAACTTTAAAACCCTTCTTCCAGTTGCTTGTATCATGTTGGATAGCCTGATTTCTTCCAGTAGTTAATTTAGGAAATTAATTTGGATGTTCATAGAGATGTGATGTGCTTGCAGGAAAGGTGGTGAGATATTATCACAGCTTAAAACGTTAGGTGCGTCTCTTGACTGGAGCAGAGACTGTTTTACCTTGAACCCGGTGAGTACCAAATAACTGTGTCCCAACTTTTTGTGAATTTCACTAATAAGTAACACGTTTATGTAACAGTCAAGTAAGACGGTTCATGTGCTGGTGCTGATGCTATCAAAATACAATTCAAGAAGTGTTTGTGTTTTTTTTTTTTTACCTTCGCCACCGAAGGTGGACAGGATTATATGGACACCCAGCAAGATTAAAAACAAAACCTCTCAGAGGGTGGAGGAGCTCCTTGTGAGCCAAGGTCCATCCATGTCTAGTGCCCAACTGTGTATATGGACATCCTCCTGCAGTTGGGTTACTTTTTTTAAAAGGAGTTTGTTGGCAGGATTTGCACTCCGGCCACAATAAAACCCTTCATCCCGCATAAAGAAACCACCAAAAATTCTGAAAACCCACTTTGTTTCGAGTACCTCCTGTGCAGCTGCCCTCCGCAGGGCAGCTCATCAGATGACGGGATTGGGGCAAAGCCTTCAGGACCCACACTCGTTGATGATCGGAGGAAAACCACGGAGTAACCTTCCCTGGTCAGATTGTGATAGCGGGTGTTGGGGTGGTGCTGAGGTGTCGTTCACCAGACGATGGTCTCCTTGGGTTAACCTGATGCAGTCCCTCCAGGTTGGTTCCTGGAATGTCCGATCCCTAAGAGAGGATGATCACCTCTCTCTGTAATCATCTGAGCTCAAGCGTTTGAACATTGGTATTGCAGCACTCTCTGAGGTTCGGAGACAAGATTGTGGCAAGATCATGGTGGGTGGTTACACCTACTATTGGTCTGGTCGCTCTGATGGTTACCGTGCCCAAGGAGTTGCTGTAGCTGTGTCTGATAAGCTGATTCTAATGGTAATTTAGGTAACACCAGTGAGTAAGCGTATTATGAGACTAACGATTTGTCACTCCTTGGTTGTCGTTTCTCTGGTCTCTAATTATGCTCTGAGGCGATTGATCTCACTGTGAAGGACGCATTCTTAGCCAAGCTCGAGTCTGTGGTTGATCAGTGCTCCATTTGAGATACTCCTTCTTGTCTTGGGGGATTCAAATGCATCGATTGGAACTGATAGCGACGGTTATGAGACATGTGTTGGTTCCCTTGAGTCTGGAACTGTAAACCAGAATCGCACTAAGTTCTTTGACTTTGCAAGAAGTCATGGATTTAAGGTGGCTGGTTCATGGTTTCAGCACCTACGGGCTCATCGCTGGACTTGGAATTCCAACGCTGGTCGTGTGGCAAAGGAGATTGACTACGTGCTTGTTTATGGTTGCTAGAGGTAGATCCAGAACTGCAGGGTCTACTGAAGTGCTCAGTTCTTAAGTACCGACCGCAGGCTTGTGATGGCAACTCTGTAGTTGTAGCTGAAATCCGGGAGAATGGTACCTTATCAGCCTAGGCTGGATGTTGGCAAGCTCAAGGATTAGAAGGTAGCTGAGGAGTTTGCAAACAAGCTGACTGGGGATTTGGGGGGTCTGAGTGCTTTGGCGAATCCTGAAGAGTTGTGGAGTGCCTTCAAGACCACCGTCCTTGATGTTGCCGGTGGATGTCTTGGAACTCACCGCAGACGAGGAAGAATTTTGTCTCTCGAGGGACACTGGATACCATTGACTAGAGTCACAGGGCCAGGCTTAATGACAGAGCTGAGCTTTTCATGGATTTGAGGCGTAAAACTATACGTGCGCTGAGGGTGGACAAGGAGGCCTATGTGCGAGGAATTTGTGAGGTGGTAGAGCATCACCTGTGGTCAAATGATTCTCATCCTGCTTACAGGGAAATTCGTTCATTCCATTCCTCGAAGCCCGTCCCTTAGTGTACTGCATTAAGAGCGGAGGGTGGACGGCTCTTGGCAGAGGAGTCTGAAGTGAAGGCCCGCTGGGCCAGTTACATTGAGCATCAGTACCAGGCTGATCCACCAGCTGTTGAGTCGGATGTCAGGGGTGTTACTATTCCTATTGCTGACCCTCCAATCAACTGTGATCAACATTCTTTTGTGGAAAGACAGGCTGTGACTTTGTTGAAATTGGGTGAAGCTCCAGGAATCTCTGGCATCCATGCTGAACTTCTCAAGGCTGGTGACAATGCTGTACTCATGCCATTACATGTGTTCTGCCTGGAACACAGACACTGTGCTCTGCCTTGGACAAAGGCATCATCCCAACTGACTGGAAGAGGGGCTTTGTTCTCTTTCTGGAAAGGGAAGGATGATCGCCAGGACTGCAACAACTGCTGAGGGGTGACGCTGCTCTCAATGCCGGGCAAGGTCTTTGGTCGGATCATTCTTGATCGGGTTTGCCACCATCTGCTTGAGCACCAGCACCCAGAGCAGTCAGGTTTTACACAAAAGAGGTCAATGAATAACTGTATCCTTGTTCTTCGGGTTCTCACCGGTCAAATGCAGACGAGAGTTTTGGCAGGGGCTGCTTGCAGCTTATGTCGATCTCTGCAAAGCGTTTGATTCAGCGAATCGGGATGCCCCCTGAAGGATTCTTGGTCTTCGTGGGGTGCCACCAAAACTGATCACTCCGATGTCTGAACTATACTCTGGTACTGAGAGTGCTGTGAGATGTTGATACCATCTCCGACTTATTTCCAGTTGTTACTGGAGTTTGTCAGGGGTGTGTACCGGCCCATACACTTTTCAGTGCTTGGATCGACTGGATTATGGGGAGGATGTTGGAGAGATCAAGCTGCGATGCGTTGTTTGGGAATGTCAAGATCTCTGACCTTGATTTCACAGATTATACAGATTTTTGCTGAGACTCTGGAGATCCTTTTGCGGGCCCAAGAGTTGCTGAATGAGGAGTCGGAGCCACTGGGATTACGGGTTTCCTTTGTCAAAACTAAGATCCAGGCTTTCAGTGACATCTTGGATGCTGCTATCTTGTCTGGATCTGTTTGTGGTGCGGAAGTTGAGGTCATGGAGAGATTCACTTACCTTGGCAGTGATATTCATGGCTCTGCTGGCTGTGACAAAGAGGTCAATAGACATCTGGGGAATCATGGATTCACTTGATCATGGTGTGAGGTGCTGTCAGTGCCTGTGCAGGAGGACGAAAGTCTGAGTCTTGAGGTCCTTTGTGCTTCCACTCTTGCTTTACGGATGTGATACTTGGACTCTGACCAGCAATCTGAGAAGGAGACTTCATTCCTTTGGTACCAGGTCTCTTCGGAGAATCATTGGTTATCGCTGGTCGGACTTTGTGTCCAACGAGTGGTTGCTGAGAGACTTAAATGAGATTTGTTACCCGCATAGTCCGTGAGCATCAGCTGCAGCTGTATGGACACGTGGCTCGTTTTTCTGACGCTGATCCTGCTCGCCAGATTCTCGCAGCGAGGGAGCATCATGATTGGAGGAGGCCATTGGGCCGACCACGTGCCTTGTAGTTGCAGCAGTTTGATCAGCATGTCAAGGATATGTGGATGGGCCAGGCATCTGCCTGGGGGGTGGCCAGACGGAGGCCCATGGAGTACCGGCAGAAAGTGGATGCAGCGACGCGCTGCTCTGGCGCATGCTGCCATACCTGACCTGACCTGACCTGACTGAAGTTTGAAGGAGGTTATGTTTTCACCCCTGTCTGTCTTTTTGTTTGTTTGTGTCTGTTTGTGTGCAGGGCATTTCAAAAAGTTGTGGATGGATTCTGATGAAATTTGGTGGGCTGGTTGGGTATGTGACGAGGACAAACTGATTAGATTTTGGTGAAGATCTGGATCTGGATACGAGAATTATTTAATTTTTGAAGTGATTCTTCACCATTTTGAGATAGGGCCAAAAACCATATATGGCATGATATTTCAAAAGTGTATTGGGTGCGATATGTTCTCGTGGATCAGGCATTGCGTATCGGAGGTATGCGCTCTACCGAGTGCCCTTCTCGCTTTTTATGTTTGGTTTCTATGCACTCCTGAATCACTGAACGGAATGAGTTAAAGTCTGGTGGTTGTACTTGTGGGATGCATGGGAAGGTTTTAGGTTGTTAAATGTTTTTTTAATAGTATGAGGGTTTCTGGTTGGGGTGAGGGGGTGGGGGGGGGATTTTCTCTATAAATATTATGGCAAAGCACTGCTCTTGTTGAGGTGTGGATATTACAAGATATACTAATACATGCCAATTCTGGGGGAATTAACCCATCCGTAAGGCCGAGGTCTTCGCTAGTTCAACTAATGAATGAACCCCAAAGGGAAAGATGTACATCGTGGAAATTTGATAAGTGTGTTGTGAAAAAAGATCACTTTGTAATTTTTGAAATGCATAATTTTCTCTGTTTTTTGCAGGAATTTTCTAATGCTGTGACTGAAGCATTTGTGCGTTTGTCTGAGGCGGGACTTATTTACAGGGATACTTGTGTTGTCAACTGGTGCTGCACCCTTCGTTCTGCCATATCCGATGTCGAGGTGGGTAGTTTTGTGTGATTTAAATATTTCGGAAGGTTTTTTTATTTTATTTTATTTCTTATACCTCAATTCTTCTCACTGGCATTCGAAGCACAAAATGGTGCCAATTACTCCCCCCTCCCCACCCCTCATCCCCCTCAATGCTTCATCAATGGGTCAGGATTGGAGCGCAGGCCAAATTTTAAAAATTGCAAATGATTTATTTAATTTTATATGCTATGCCCTGTGACATTGCTTTGGCATTTTTGGAATGTCACGTTGCACCAAGTCAGTATTTTGCACTGTAGGGTAATCAATTGTTTGTGCTGTGACAAAACAACATGAGTTGGAATTGTAATTTCAGGTGATCCCCATGCAACTCACTGGGAAAACAGCACTCGGTGTTCCTGGCCATCCTGATCTGGTGCAGTTTGGACTCCTTGTGCATTTTGCCTATCTTTTAGATGGCTTGGGTAATAGCAATTGCATTCACAGTGCAGTCTCTCCCTCTGGTATTTTCATGATTGATTTTATTGTTAATCAAACTATGTCCTGTTCATGGCATGAGGTTTTATTTCATAATGTCGCTACAATCCATTTTGTCATCAAGTTTGGTAGATTTGTAGTAAATGATTGTGTTTGTAATCTTCATCTTTATCATTGTATATCATACTACAATAACAATTCCTTTTTGTAATATTGCTACTGCACCGAGCATTGCTGATTCTATAGGTTGTTTACAGATGGAGGTGAAATTATTGTGGCAACAACTCGCCCAGAAACGATCTTGGGTGATGAGGCCGTAGCTGTGCATCCGGATGATTCTCGCTATGCGGTTGGTCTTTCATTGAAATTCTTTCAGACTTACGTGATTACTTGTATATTATTAACCTCCCCAATCCCCTGATGCATGCTTGATGCTCTTTTGTTTCATGCTTAGTGGCACAATCATCAACTTGCATTGATGATATTGAGATATTATCCAAGTTGAAGACTTCCTTTGGAAGATCCACATCAACATTGCCAAGGCAAATAGCCTCAAACATCTATATATAATGGAGCCAGTGTTTGTATGTTTGTCTGTGTGTATGTATGTACAGTCCCTTCAGGAAGTATTCACACCCCTCGACTTTTGTCACATTTTGTTGTGTTATAGCCTGAATTTAAAACGGATCAAATTAAAAAATATTGTCACCGATCTACACAAAAGACCCCAGAATGACAAAGTGAAACATATTTTTAGAAATTTTTACAAATTAATGAAAAATGAAAAGCTGAAATGTCTTGCGTCAATAAGTATTCAACCCCTTTGCTACGACACTCCAATTTGAGCTCAGGTGCATCAAATTTCCTTTGATCATCATTGAGGAGTCCACCTGTGGCCAACTCAATTCAAAGGACATGATTTAGAAGAAAACACAACTTTCTATATAAGGTCTCACAGTTGACGGAACGTGTCAGAGAAACTCTACCATGACGTCCAAGAAACTGTCCGTATAACTCCGAGATGGAATTTTGAGGGGGCATAGATCTGGGAAAGGGTATATACCAATTTCTCGAGTGTTGAATGTTCCCAAGAGCAAAGTGAGCTCCATCATTAGGAAATGGAAATGATGTAGATCTATGCAGACTCTTCCTAGAGTTGGCTGTCTGGCCAAACTGAGCAACTGGGCAAGATGGACCTTGGTCAGCGAGGTGACCAAGAACCCAATGACCACTCCGACAGAACTACAGAGTTCCTTGGCTGAGAAGGGAGCCCCTTCCATAATGCCAACAATCTCTGCAGCACTTCACAAATCTATGCTTTATGAGAGAGTTGCCAAACAGAAACCACTTCTGAGAAAAAGGCACATGACAACCTGCCTGGAGTTTGCAAAAAGGCACGTGATAGAATGAGAACGAGGCAAATTTTCTGTTCTGATAAGATTAAATTTGAACTCTTTGGCCTTAATGCAAAGTGCTATGGTTGGTAGAAACTGAGCACAGCTCATCACCCCTCTAACACCTTTCCGACCGTGAAGCATGGTGGTAGCAGCATCATGCTATGGGGATACTTTTCAGCAACTGGGACTGGGAGACTTGTAAGGATAGAGGGAACGATGAATGGAGCCAAATACAGGAAAATTGTTGAGGAGAACCTGCTTCAGAGTGCAAAAGACCTTAGACTGCGGTGAAGATTTTCATTCCAATAGGACAATGACCCAGGCATACAGCCAAAGCAACACAACGGAATGGCTTCATAACAAGAACGTGAAAGTCAAAGTCCAGACTTGAATCCAATTGAGAATCTTTGGAAAGATTTGAAGATTGCTGTTCCCTGACACTCCCCATCCAACTTCACAGAGCTTGAGCAAATCTGCAAAGAAGAATGGGAGAAAATCCCCAAATCCAGATGTGCAAAGGTGATACAGACATATCCAAGAAGATTCGAAGCTGTAATCGCTGCCAAATATGCTTCCACAAAGTATTGATTCAGGGGGTTGAATACTTATTGATGCAAGGCATTTCAGCTTTTTATTTTTCATTAATTTGTAAAAAATCCTGAAAAGATGTTTTCACTTTGTCATTAGAGGGTATTTTGTTTCGATCGGTGATGAAAAATGTAAATTGGATCCATTTTAAATTCAGGCTGTAACATAACATAATACGACAAAAGTCAAGGGGTGTGAATACTTTCTGAAGGCACTGTATTTATGTATGCATGTATGCATCATGAACTCTGAAAGCTGAAAATTTCAGGGATTCATGAGGAAACCCTGATGTTTTCCATGTGCAAGTTTCCTTTGATTCCATCACATTTTGAAAAATATATTAATATTGTTACGAATTTGGGAATTCGATGCACACAACATACAGGTTCCTTTAGTCAACTATGTCGATAAGTGCTTGTTCCCTAGATAGCTCACCTTTCATTGTTTAAATGTTCAGAAATCGATTGGATGCGCTGCGGATCGATTTAATAGTTTGGGAATGAATATTGAGACGTCCCTCCCCCTCTTCTGCGAAGAGCAAGAACCACCCTGCCGTCCGTGACTCATGATGTCAACAACTCCCTCCCAGTCGTGGCTGAGCGGGGGATGGAGCACGAGGGCATGAGTCACGCCGGGATTGGGGGAAGGGCGGGAGAAGGATAAGAGGAGATCTTTTTCTTTTGTTCGTGGGCAGAGTTGGAGAAGGGAGTTGAGGGGAGTCGTTCAGCAGACCATGGGGTCCTGCTTGGCTTGCGTTAGGGTTGAGGCTTGCGGAAGCTTTTTGTTTCAGCTGGTTCTGTGAGCTTCGGCTTCTGCTTGGCTTGGGAGAGCTTTTTGCTTCAAGCTTCCCTGTTTGCAAGGAAGTTAAGCTTGTCGCTCGGCTCGAGCTGCGAGTGGTGGCTTCTTCTTCTTGGTTCGTGGAGCTCTTTGTTCTCCATTTTGGTTCCTGGCTTGGTGCGACTCATCGCCCTCTTCGTGGAGGTGGTTCCCCGGGGAAGCGACGCATCGACGGGAAGGTTTGGCGCCTCGTCTCACCTGCACGTGTTGAGAAGCGCAGGAGGTGGTTCCTCGGGGAAGCGACGCATTGACGGGACGGATCGGCACCTCGTCTCACCAGCACGTCTTGAGAAGCGCGGGAGGATTCGCGGGAGCTCGGGAAGGATCGCGGCTCGGCGATTGGATCCAGCTCGCTCTCGCTGGAGCCTGGGTCCGAACAACTTGAAGACCACACGAGGTGGAGAGGTTCGAGATAGGCTCTGGGTTTCATCTCACCTGTCCTCCGAGCTGGAGTTCGTTATTAAAGGCCTCTGCCACCATTTCGTGCGTGCGTGCGTGCGTGCGTGCGCGCGTATGTGTGTCCTTGGGCCCGTCTAATAAGTAGGAACTGCTGTGAAGTGCAAGTGACTGTATATAATAAGTAGACGGTTGTAGTTCTTTTGTCGTGCTTTTGTTGCTTGTATAATTGCATACGTGTTTTGCCTTGTTTAATTGCATACGTGCTTTATTATAATAAATGTCCTTGTGTGAATGTAAACCTGTTCGTTGCGTCCATTCCCTCATTGAACTGCCCCATCTTGCACTTGGAATATAGTTGGTTTTTAAATAGCCGATAAATAGAATCGGGTCCGGCGAGGTCTGGTGATAATACCCGCTCGGTTATCCCAGAACGGAACGGACTGCTTAAGCGGTTCGTGTACAAGCAGGCCTTCGCCGAGGTACGGTCCCTCGGTAGGTTACCCGCACGGGTACTTAGTTGTATCGAGATTCGGCGATTGACCCTATTTCGCGCGGGTAGAATACGGACTGGGCCATGGTTGGATTAAAAACCCACCCCTGACTGGTTTCTGGCGTTGTTCCAGAAAGTCACGACTGGATTGTCCGTTCGGTGGGCGAAGCGACCGCTATTGGTTAGACGCGGTCGTTCACACACCGGCGGGCGGGAAATCAACAACACTGGTGTTCAGGAGTGTGGGATTCAAATCCATCCCCCTCCAAACTAAATTAACATGGAATCGGACCAAGGGTGTGTGGAGCGACCCTCGGTTCCCATTAAATTGCGGGCTTTAAATTTATTCCGAGAAGCAAGATGTTGGTTCAAGGCGAACAGGAGCAGGGTGGTGTAGATATGTGTATTGATGTAGGATCCATGGCCTGGGACAGTTCTTTTTATAACCCCACCACCAATTATAATCAGTGGGGGAGCTTACCCTAATACACCGAGCGCGAACTTCGCCAGCAAACGGAGTCGCAAAATAGCTGCGCGATCGCACCTCAGCGCAGCACGGAGCGGGCTGCTATAATTAGCACAGCGAACGGCATGATACGAGGCAGGGCTCCCAACCAACGATTGAAACCACATGATCATGGCAGGTGAGGCTGGCGGACAGTGGCGGGTTTCGGGCACAAAACAGAGAAATATCTGGGAAAACTAAAAGAAAACGGTGAGAGAACGAATGAAAGGAGAGAGCAAGCATGCAAAAGAAGTGCAGAGAGCGAACTGAAGAATAGAAAAGAGGAGCAAATTAGTAACTCCCAGGATAGAAAGAACTTGGAAGAAGAATGGAAAACGAAGCTGGAAAAGGAAAAACGGAAACACCTTGTGGAATTGGAACTACTGAAGGAAGAGGTAAGAATAGGCAATCAGAAAAGAGAAAGCCTGGAACAGGAGGTAAAAAGAGGAAAGTATTGGGTCAAAATTAGCTAGGAATTTGGTGAGGGAATGGATGAAATGAGGAAGAAACAATGTGAAAGAGGTGTGAGATGAGGATGGAATTAGAAAAGAAAGCTTCTGAGTTACTGAAACACCAAAACAAAGAAACGGGATTACAAAACGAACTGACGATGTTAAAAGAGGAAAGAAAGAACGGAGAATGAAACGTTAAGGAACCACACTGAACAGATCAAACAGCTGGACGCCAAGGCCAGATTGCAGAATAAGGAACAAGAGAGACAGTGGAATAAAAAGCAAAAAGAATGAATTTGAAACTGAACAACAAAAGGAAAAAACAAGGTTGGACTATGAGGAGATAGTGACAGAACAAGGAATGAAACAGGAAAGGGAGATTAACCAATTGAGGGAAGCCATGAGATTGGAGAAGGAAGAACGTGAGAGACAGTGCGATAGAAAACAAAAAGAACATGAATTTGAGGTTGACCAATTGAAAGAAAATGCAAGGTTGGAGTACGAGGAGATAGTGACAGAACAAGGAATGAAACAGGAAAGGGAGATTAACCAATTGAGGGAAACTATGAGAATGGAGAAGGAGGAACAAGAGAGACAGTGGAATAAGAAACACACAGAAGAACGAATGAAACAGGAAAGGGAGATCAACAAAATGAAGGAAACTATGAAATTGGAGAATGAAGAACATGAGAGACGGTGGAGTAGAAAACAAAAAGAAAACGAGGTTGAAATTAACCAACTCAAGGAGAGGGCAAAATTTGAGTCCGCGGAGATGGAAAAGCTCCGGAAAGAAAATGAACAACGAAATAGGCTCAGAGAGGAAGAACGACTCAAATGGAAAGGAAAATGGAGCTAGGAAGAAAAGGAAATAAAAAAAGAGGTAGCGGTGACAACGACGGAGACGCAGGAAATAGAAATAACAGAGACACGGGAGATAGAGGAGAGAGGGGGTGAAGTGGACGACTCGAAGGACGAACACACACACATGGAGGTAGTGAGGGACAATGGGATTGAGCTTGAGGAATGTGTTGGGACCCGATGCAAGCAGCAGGATAGCCTCCTTCAGGAACGAAGGGAGGAAATGTGCCCCTTTGAAGCAGATCACGACCAGGTGGGTCTGGTCGAGCTTTGCGAGGTGGAGCGGATGAGTGATGGGAACGGGTGCACGCGGAGCTTGGGGGTTATGGAAACCCCGGGACCCCTTGTGGTGGTGCTAATTCCTAGTGTGGTTGTTCCGGTGTGTGTGGTGTCGAAATGTGTGTTTGTGATTGTGCCGAAATGCGTGCTTTCCAGCACGCATGGTGTGGATGAAACGCCGTGTGTGGATGAAACACCATGTGTGAGTGAAACCCCCCCCCCCCCCGTGCAAGTGGAAGGCCGTGTGTGAGTGGAACCACGTGTGCGAGTGAACAGCCATGTGTGAGAGAAACTGCATGTGTGAGGTCGCTGTACGTGAGGGAGATGGCGGTTGGCATGCGCGAACATGCAACCGCATGTCCCGGTGGGAATGTTATGTCGTGGTATGTGAGCGTCGTGGCACGTGGGAGTTTGTGCGCGAGAGTGCGACGGAGACGGGACCAGATGGTGGACAAAGGCCGAGTAGGGGCCGTAGCTGTTTTGGGGACTGTGCCAGGTTTGCACGGCAGCGCGCGTGGGGTCCGTGCTGTGCTACACACGAGGCCGGCGCGTGCGCGGCTACACGAGTGAAATCCCCTCCGGAAACGCCGTGGTGGATTTGAGCCGACCCTGCAGATGGACAGAAGGTAGGCTGGATTATGCATTTGGACTGGATGGGTTCTCCTCGCGACCAAGTTTGTAAAGCTCCGACGAGCAGAGCACATGTGTTTGCGTGGGGAACCCCTCAAAATGCGAGGCTTGCTTTTAATGCGCAGGGTGACGTGGCTGCAGGGTTGGCAGGAGGGAAATCCCTGCCGGATGGTGCCGTCCGGTAAGGATGAGGTGCAAGAAACGCGAACAGCTGCGATGACGTCACGGGGAAAGAGCGCAGGTTGCGAGTTGCCGCTCTGGTGTGCGCATGAAAAAAAAAGCAAGCCTCGCTTCGGGTGAACAGGATTCCCTGGGCAAGGGGTGGAAGACCCCCGTGTCAGGGGGCACAGGAAGTGCTAGTAAGGAGGATGAGTTAGAATTAGTTAGACCGGCTTCATGGGGACATGGGTTGTTCCTCATGGATCCTGTGGAATGGATTAGTTAGAGGGATTTCAGTTTAGATTTAGGAAATGGGAATTTTTTGTATTTTCAGAGACATGGACAGACATGGAAATGTGTAGAGGGGACATAGCTTAGCTACGTAGAGTAAATGGAACATGCATGAGAATAAGGGATGATGAGGGAGCACGAGTTAGTCAGGGGATTTAGTTAGAAGCATGGCAGTATAGAGTGTTGGTGTGAGTTGTGAAATGGAAAGTGTGTGAGGAATGAGTGTGGGACAGTGGGCCCAAGTGTGTGAGTGGAGCGAATGTGGTATGCAGGGTGCGAATGACTGGTTGGGGGGAGGAGTGATTCCCACCCAAGTGACCCCCGGGGTCAGATTAATGTTAGCTAGTGGGTTATTCAAATTTACTAATAGGAGGTCGTTTTGTTGTTGGTGTCGAGAGAAGGCACGAAACCTGTTTGGAGGGGTGCAAGAGTTCATGGACCGACTAGGAGCATGGCTGTGGAAAGTTGAGTATTTGTTTAGTGGGCACCTCGGGCACCGGACAAGTCGGCCAGAATAGGCCAAGGGCCCAAGAGGGGCCGAGTTAGTGTTGTGGGCATGGGCGACCCGTTGGAGACGGGACCCGTAGCGCCAGAATGCCAAGGGCGCAGTGTGGAGTGCACGGGCGACCCTCGGAAAGGGACCCGGGGCATCAACACGCCACGTGGGCATCGGAGGGGGGCAATGCCAGAGAGGGCAACCCCCCACGTTGTAGGGAGCACCTAGGCTTGGAGGCAGCCTGCGGGCCTGGGGGTGCCATGGTTAGAGTTCGGCAGAGGGGGAGTTCCTGCCAGTTGAGCCATGCTGCCCAGCCAGGAAATTGTGTGAGGGCACGTATGAAAATTTGAGGGCAAGGCCCAAATTTATAATGGACACCAACACAGGCGACGGGAATCATGTTTTTTTAGAATCGATAGTTTCAAAGTGTGAGGCGTTTTTGGAAAGCCCCTGGGTATTTTCAGGTGTATAAATGCTAGGATAGTTAAGAGATGTACCCCTTCGCACCATCCATCCCTTCGCTCGCAGTCGGCCGCTGGACCCACCTTGGTAGATCGCTGAACTCTGAGGTGGCCATTCGAGGCTTTGCTGGGCCTCGAGACAGGAGGCTAGTCTCTCCCTATTCCCCTCCAGAGAGGGACCGTAGGGGTTGGGAGTAGGCTAGGTTGACAGGATAGGTTAGCCAGACAAAGACTATAAAGGAGGTTAGGGAGACAATTATAAAAGGGAAATAAAAATAAAGAGGGGCTAAATTTTGTTGTGTTCTGTGGCAAACTAAGGGAGTGGGTATGGACAGAGACAGGCAAAGGCGATAGAGTGTGGGGAGACAGTAGGCTAGGTCCGAGCCCGCCTTCAGAGCGGCCGGCACCACCGCACTCCCTCCAGACCTGATGGAACCACAAAAGAGGTCGGCCAGCTTCACCTGCCTGCCTGTTGTGCTGCAGCCGCCTGTTCTGCATGGACTTGTCTTGCCATGCCTCGTTTGCCTGCCTCTGCCATGACCCCATGCCTGCTAGCCCTTGTTTGCATTTGCACCTGTGTCCATCCATCCCCATGTGTGCCAGGACCATCCAGTTTTGCAAGGACTGCCCTGCAGGCAGCCCGTGCATCCATCATGCTCATTTGTGTTTTGCGACCATCTCCATCCATTCCCCTGCATCAATGGACTTTGAAACGACTTTTACCTTCTCCCCTTTCAGAGATCACAAGTCCTGGGCCATGGTTAAGTAATGGATAAGTTGAGTGGAAATTGTAAATAGTGGAACCCCACCTGCATGTTTGTTTTAGCACCGGAAATTTTAGTTAAGTTGTCCAAATGAGTCTGAGAGTTTGTTTAGTTAGTTACGCAGCACATTAGGTTATTTATTTTTGGGACACATATAAAGAAATGTAGCACTCAGGGATCCGAAGGTAGAACGTACTCGGGGAAAACTTACACATGCTGGTCACACGAAAATTTGACGACTCGGGACGAGTCTGTAAAAAGGGGAAGGGGTAGTTTTGCGAATTTGGGAATTCGATTGCACACAACATACAGGTTCCTTTAGTCAGCTATGTTGATAAGTGCTTGTTCCCTTGATGGCTCACCTTTCATTGTTTAAATGTTCCGAAATCGATTGGATGCGCTGCAGATCGATTTAATAGTTAGGGAATGAACAATCGAGACATCCCTCCCCCTCTTCTGCGAAGAGCAAGAACCACCCTGCCGTCCTGGGACTCATGATGTCAACAACTCCCTCCCACCCGTGGCTGAGCGGGGGATGGAGCACGAGGGCATGAGTCACGCCGGGATCGGGGGAAGGGCGGGAGAAGGATAAGAGGAGATCTTTATCTTTTGTTTAAGGGAAGAGTTGGAGAAGGGAGTTGAGGGGAGTCGTTCAGCAGACCATCGGGTCCTGCTTGGCTTGCGTTAGGGTTGAGGCTTGCGGAAGCTTTTTGTTTCAGCTGGTTCCGTGAGCTTGGGCTTCTGCTTGGCTCGGGAGAGCTTTTTGCTTCAAGCTTCCCTGTTTGCAAGGAAGTTAAGCTTGTCGCTCGGCTCGAGCTGCGAGTGGTGGCTTCTTCTTCTTGGTTCGTGGAGCTCTTTGTTCTCCATTTTGGTTCCCGGCTTGGTGCGACTCATCGACCTCTTCGTGGAGGTGGTTCCTCGGGGAAGCGATGCATCGAAGGGAAAGATCAGCGCCTCGTCTCACCAGCACGTGTTGAGAAGCGCGGGAGGATTCACGGCAGCTCGGGAAGGATCGCGGCTCGGCGATTGGATCCAGCTCGCTCTCGCTGGGGCCCGGGTCTGAACAACTTGAAGACCACACGAGGTGGAGAGGTTCGAGACAGGCTCTGGGTTTCAACTCACCTGTCCTCCAAGCTGGAGCTCGTTATTAAAGGCCCCTGCCACCATTTTGTGTGTGTGTGGTGTGTGCGTGCGTGTGTAGTGTGTCCGTGGGCCCGTCTTATAAGTAGGAACTGCTGTGAAGTGCAAGTGACTGTACATAAGTGGACGGTTGTAGTTCTTTTGTCGTGCTTTTGTTGCTTGTATAATTGCATACGTGTTTTGCCTTGTTTAATTGCATACGTGCTTTATTATAATAAATGTCCTTGTGTGAATGTAAACCTGTTCGTTGCGTCCATTCCCTCATTGAACTACCCCATCTTGCACTCTGAATATAGTTGGTTTTTAAATAGCCGATAAATAGAATCGGGTCCGGCGAGGTCTGGCGATAATACCCACTCGGTTATCCCAGAACGGAACGGACCGCTTAAGCGGTTCGTTTCCAAGCAGGCCTTCACCGTGGTACGGTCCCTCGGTAGGTTACCCGCGCGGGTACTTTGGTTTATCGATATTCGGCGATTGACCCTATTTCGCGCAGGTAGAATGCGGACTGGGCCGTGGTGGGATTAGAAACCCACCCGTGACTGGTTTCTGGCATTGTTCCAGAAAGTCACGACTGGATTGTCCGTTTGGTGGGCGAAGCGACCGCTATTGGTTAGATGCGGTCGTTCGCACGCCGGCGGGCGGGAAATCTACAACAATATTTTGTCCATCTTGGCATTTTCATCCTTTGGGGAGAGGGTGGGTGTAATTGGAATTATCTGACTTATATAACCACAATGTATTATAGATGCACATAAGCATTATGCATGTTTTCGCTTCATGTACTTAAATGGGGTTAATTTTATTTTTGGGAGCGATTGAGGCAGCGGTCTGTTGCCTATACACCGCACACATAAATGGGTGTGTAGGGAGAACGTGTTGCACACTTGGAACAAGATTGCCTGTGGGGTGGGTACTCTGTTATGGTATTAATAATCGTAAAGAAAAACAAGAAAAATGCAATCCAAGATTGCAAACCCTCGCCAGGACTTGTTTTGTGCGGTGTTTGTGTCGTTTTGTGTGGTGTTTGTATGCTGGTGTGTTACGCAATTAATTAGACACATAATTAGAACTGCCACTTTATAACTGCTGGCAGTGATGATTGGGTACAAAGACGTCCCACTTTGATTGGACACTCGACCCTGACCCATCACTTTTTGTTATTATTATTCAATTGAGTTTAGAATCGGATTAAAATAAATTCAATTCAAATAAAGACCAAATAGGTACAGTCCTGCACTGGAGTCATGAGAAGGAACCCAAACAAGCAAAAAGCAAAGATGAAGTCATCAGGAGGAAGCTGGATAGGATTTGCATTTCAGCTGCTGCGCTACTCTCAAACCCATCCAAGCACAGCCAAGTGAGCCTTATTCAAAAAAACAATAAAAAATACAACAAAAACAAACAAACAGAACCCAGATCAAAAAAAATAAATGATTTTGGCTGCCAGACCATGGGTCTGATCAAGTTGAAATTTAAAACACACATTCCCAATCACAACTAGATCATCGTTGTGAAGTTTCACATTGATTGATTAAGCGGTTCCAGAGAAAACATTATTTAATATTTTTCTTCAATGGCTGCCAAACCATATGACCTATCAATTATTCCTTAACAAATTTGTGCATGCAAGGCTTGGGAACATTTGTGTGAAGCTTTCCCTCAATTTGTCCAGCTGTTCTGGAGAAGATATTTATAGGTTTCAGGGTAAATCCAATATGGCTGCCAAACCATGTGACCAATGACATCATATGTGTGAACCTTTTGTTCCTCATGGATAGGCCGTCATACGTGTAAAGTTTTGCCTCAATCTGTTCAGCCACTTCAGAGAAGAAGATTTGTTTCAGGTTTTTAAAAATAAAAATCATAATAATAACTTGGCTGCTGAATCACGTAACTGATGACATTATCAAATTTTTTTGTGGACCGATTTATCACTAGATGACCCTCAAAAATTTTCATACTGATCAGATATAGTGTTCTACATGTGCAATCATGACATCATAAAAAGTCACACTTATTCCATGAAGGGTGACAAATTTCAAGTTTTTCCTTGTTGCGGTTTCAGAGATAGAGGTCCAAAGTTTTTCTGTTATTCCAACATGCCTGTGACACCACTTGACCTATGATGTCATAATTATCAATAAAACATTCTACATCCCTCTCCTCTGGAGAGGATAATAACATGACCCTCCTGGCAGCTCCCTTCGGGAGTGGGTGCTTCTAGTCAAGATGATACCAGACCTCTCATGGCACTGAGGATTCCAGAAAACATCGTAGACATTGAGTGGGATGTTTTCCCACCAACCTACTGTCGGGGCTCGAACCCTGGACCTTGAATTACAACGTTTCGATTTGGAGAGGCACACTGGTCAGCAAATTTAATGGCCTAATCATAGCAAAGATAATATACCTTCATACACAGCACAAGAAGTCAAGAAGAGGTCTATAATTTCTTTGTAATCAATCTATCAAACAAGCAGCCAGTCGATTAAACAACAATATTTTCAACAAACAATTAATTAAACTAACAATTAAACAACCAGCCAGTTAAACAGCCAACCAAACACCCATGCACAGGTCGAACAGAATGCTAGAGCGAATATAACCATCTGCTCTGCCGATCTTCAGTCACCCCTGGATTTATACTCATTTTAGAGAAGTATTCTTGAGCAAGGCACATCTCATGGTTAGTGGCTCAACTTATTCTTGCACAAAGCACATCTCATGGGTAAGCCAATAAGGATGTGAGTCCGGAGAAGCGCCGTATATGGAAGTCTTTCTCTGGTTTGAACTATCATAAGGGTCCCTATTGTGGAACTTTTACAAAACATCAGTATTTCAAACACAGTATATTCACTTTAGCTCTTCAAGCACGAGAGAAAGGGAAGTTCACTATCCCTCCGTCGGTTCTGTAAAATTGGGAAGTGCCTTGAAGAGCACAGTCGTGCCATGGAAATGAGGAAGTATTCTGTGCGCAGTGTTTCTACTTGGCCCATGTCTCCAAATAGAATTCATGGTTATATCTTAAATCATCAGAACACTAATTGAACAAAGCTTAGCTAAAAGCAAGCAATAAACAACTTTTAATGAAAAGAAGATATTTAAAAGTAAGTTTGAAATGTAAGAAAAGATAAAATCTCTTTCAGTCCTCACACTACTTTCAGACTTTCATATTTTTGGTCCTTTAAAGGTTGGCCTTTGTCCACACCTTTTTGAAGGTGATGATGCTGTAAATATGATAGCATGATGCCAATCAATACAATAATGCATTTTTACATCATACTTATGATTGGCGGATACAGGAGTCAAACATTCTCACTTAACAGCTCTCCTCTTCAATGCTGTACTTTTCTGCAAAAGGAAAAACTGTATTTGCCTTTGATAAAACAAAGGAAAGCCATCAATCACTATAGAGAAACCTTATTGCACGTTGACATTGAAAATAAAGGAGAGGGGTGTGGTTTTTCGGTGGATACATTGAATACGTATTGGTTGGTTGAGTCCCACTGGATTGTTCTTTTGCAGACCAATGTTGGTGTCTTGGGTTTTATCCTCTCATTGAGACTTTGGCCTAAGCCTTTCCTTTTTGTCCAATATAAGCAATTGAAGAAAACGTATTGTCAAAACGTTTTTCTCCAATAAGTTTTGGAGCCAAACACTTTGGCATCAGAACACTCACCCACCATTAGGGATAGGGGTTGGGAAGGGGGGGTGGGGGGGGTTCACATTGGTTGGAAATTACAAAGAAAACAACTTACATCTGTGATAGAAAACAACTTCATAAGGCAGGTTAACTGTTATCATTGGGTTCAGACAAATACCAGGTTCAGACAAATGTTAACAGACAAATAACTCTGAAAACATTTTCTACTTTTCCACCTTCAAACTGTGATTTTTACCCTTTACTTTCATCTACCCTTGTATGATTTTTTTCCCTTACATTTTCCACTTTTTTTTTGGTATTAGCATCTCATTGGACGCCATGTGGTGCACCCTTTGTTGGAGCGTCACCTGCCAGTCATTGCAGACAATTCTGTGAAAATGCAGTTTGGTACAGGTAATGATTTATTTGATTATTAAGAGTTTGATTGTGCAAGTTTGTGGTTATCTGTTTGTTACTTCCATTTGAGCACTTAACTCATAATGCTGAGATCGCAGGTTAAAATGCTATACATCGTGTTGATGTCCCCTTGAATTGTTTCCAAATGTCCATGATCTGAAAAATACTGTTGTGTGCTGTTGTAAAGGATGCTCATTATAATTGGTTTCAGAATAACAAATGGAACTTTTGGTTGGTAATTCTGTTTTTATAAATAAATTTTAACTTCGTATAACAAACAGTGAATTGTATATTTTTGGTGCTTGCCCATGTGCTCGCGTGTTTAACATGCAACCACATTTTGGTAAAGTGACATTATTATTATTTTTTCTTTCTTTTCTTTTTCAGGCGTAAGCCCTTTCCTTGTAGCAAGAGGAAGTGCTAATACCTGGAAATTCAGCTTTGTATTCGATTTCCATAACCGCTAACATACCTTTGTGAACTTTTGGTTGATTAAACCTAAGGCAAAAATAGGTAAGCCTTCTGGCTACTAAATAGACCTTTATAAAGCATGGTACATTAAAAAATTACAATTATTACTACGGTTTCCATGTCTGTTCATTTAGGTGCTGTAAAGGTGACACCTGGACACGATCTTGTTGATCACGCAATGGCTTGCCGACATTCTTTGCCCATATACTCTCTGTTTGATGAGGCAGGTCAACTGCAACTAAATGGCAGCCCATTTGAAGTAAGTGGCTAGTTCGTTTGATGAATCTTTGTTCTTTACCTTCAAATATATATATATTTTAAATTTAACTGAGATTCTTGTTTGTATCAAGGAAGAGAAATGTCACTCTCAGAGGTTCACAAATGACTATTCATTACATGTTCTCACTATACAAGTGCACTAAATTGTTGCAAAAATGTTGGTCTTTTGTTTTTTTTATTTTTGAGACATTTGCAGATGAAAATTCTTCCTTCAGGGTTTGCCGAGGTTTGCTGTGAGAGCAGCTGTGATGAATGAGCTTGGACGAAGAGGCCTGCTGCGTGGTGTGCAAGATCATTCCATGTCTCTGCCCATCTGCAGGTCAACATCCTGGCTGTTTACCTTCTGCTCACAATCTTGTTTATTTATGGGTGGGGGGCCTCCTCTGCACTTGCTTACTTTGTTTTGCATACACCTGTATGTGGATGATCATTTTGGGCTTTTATTTCCATGTGTCTGCAGCCGTACTGGTGATGTTCTGGAACCGTTACTCAAAGCACAGTGGTTTGTCCGCTGTCGAGACATGGCTGATCGTGCCTTGCAGGTGTGTTTAGAGCAGGTGCTCAGTAACCACTAAAAAGTCTCATTATTCCATAACATTGCTTGAACCGTTAAGTATTATTGAGTAGAAATTAATTTACTCATTCAGGCCACTGAATGTATGTAATTTGTGGAAGTTCATGCTTTTAGGTTTTGTATTTTACTTTCGTGGTTTCTGAGCATGAAACACAAATCTTCCTTAACAGAACAAATTCCAGGAAATCTAATAAGCTGAGATGAAAACACATTGTAACCTATCTTAACTGGTACATTGATCAACAAAAAGGTATACAAGACAACTGGAAAACGAAAATAGTCAACTTTATGATATGCATTTGAACTAAAAACTATTCCTTCCAACTCTAACACATCCAGATATGCCAATACACGATCATCATTACTACTCTCATCTGCTATTTGGCTTTCTGGATAAATCCTATGAAACAGCCAATCAAAAACTTATAATTGATCATAAAGTAACCATTGGTTATTTTATCAGGAACAGTGTACCTTGTGTTGCTGCTTTTATCAAGCAAACAATTTGGGGTCCGAGAGAGTTAAATAATTGTAACTTTGATACACGGTGTGGAATATCCCTGCCGGTTAACAGGCCTGTGCCAACCACGCTACACATACCTGTGTGGAAAAGTTGTAGTTAGGTCATCTTTTACCTACGTAGGTCCAGCATGTGGCAGTAGCCATTGGGAGTTGTTGCATGCTGTTCGTACAGCTGCTGCCCACATTGCAGATATTTGCAAAAAAAAAATATTCATAATTTTTTTGCAATTTTAATATCAAAATTTATGTCAAAGGCTGTTTTAAATGGCCACACTCGATTGGATTTTGCGAATAAATGTATAATCTGATTTGTGTGTTACATAAGGTTTCCCAAATAGAGTAATAACAAAAATATATATTTTTTTGTTTATGCTTGTTTCTACACTCAAGGTTGATGTTAAAGAAGGATTAGATGAAACCAAGGATGTGTGTGTACACAAGTATAATTTTTCTCCTTTTTCACATCATGTTGAATATCCAGCCATGCATGTTCTAACCTCTTAATGGACATGTTTCAGGGGAAATGGTGCCCACTGCAGGAAAATGAAATTCCAGTGGTGATCTTGCTTGGTTGGGCAGGAAATAGTGTTTATTATTATTTTTTTAGATCCTCGTGGAGGATCTCTAAGTCTTACTCACGTTGTTGTTCTTGTGGACTTTTTTGTTTCACAGCCTACAGTTTTCATCGAAACTTCCTGTAACTTGGCATATATATGTAAAAATACCCTGCGCAGACAGTAATGATCTCCGATTTTGAAAATTCCTCCTAGAAAAAAAGTTATGACGACAAAATATCTCCGCTAATGGAAATCGCCTAAAAAATTATCTCCGAAACTAGGCAAGCTTTTTGAAATCTGTTTGCGGGAATCGAACAGGGCATTAGCAGAGATGAATTACCGCACATATGATACATCACTATGACGTCATATCAATTTTTATGACGTCATTTCTATTTTTTGACATTTTTTGTTTTTTGTTTCATTTGTTTCACAGCCTACAGTTTTCATCGAAACTTCCTGAAACTTGGCACATATACAGTATGTAAAAATACCCTGCGCAGACAGTAACCATCTCCGATTTTGAAAATTCATCCTAGAAAAAAAGTTATGACGTCAAAATATCTCCGCTAATGGAAATCACCGAAAAAATTATCTCTGAAACTCGGCAAGCTTTTTGACTTCTGTTTGTGGGACTCCAACAGGGCATTTGCAGAGATGAATTACCGCACATATTATACATCACTATGACGTCATTCCTATTTTTTGACATTTTTTGTTTCACACCCAGAGTTTTCATCGGATCTTCGTGAAACTTGCCATGTATATGCAGAAAGCCCACGCGCAGGCAGTCACCATCTCTGATTTTGGAAATTCTTCCGAGAAAAAAAGTTGACGTCATAATATCGCCGCTAATGGAAATCGCCTATACCATTATCTCCGAAACTAGGAAAGCTGTTTGAATTTTGTTTGCGGGAATCAAGCCGGGCATTAGCACAGATAATTTATCGCAAACCTGATACATCACAATGACGTCATATTCGTTTTTATGACGTCATCATTAAGTGGACGAGGATCTTAGCTCATTTGAGCTTGTTAATTTGGGATTTGTTTTGTATCGGATTAATTGGGCAATTATTTGTTCCATGATTGAGATTTTTGACAGCATAACCTGGGTTCAGATTAGAAAATAATTCTCCTTCTCCTTCTCCTTCTCCTTCTCCTTCTCCTTCTCCTTCTCCTTCTCCTTCTCCTTCTCCTTCTCCTTCTCCTTCTCCTTCTCCTTCTCCTTCTCCTTCTCCTTCTCCTTCTCCTTCTCCTTCTCCTCTTAAAACAAATTGAAACCGGAAATATGAAGTTGCCTTTGTTGTATCCTTCTAAGTTATTCAAATAAGTATATAATGAATTAAGAGGCATTAAAATGCAAAATGCAATCATTATATATTTGATTTATTTTTGTTGCTGTGTGTCTGCCAGGCCCTAGAAGATGGCGACCTGCAACTGGTTCCTCAAACTCATGAAAGTAAATTGCGTAGCTGGTTGAGTGAAATAAGGTTTGTGTCACATTGAACTGTTGAGTATATATTGCAAGCTGTTGAAAGTGGTGTGGAGGCTGGAGCAGGGGGTAGAGAGGGATATTGCACGTTTCTTAAAAATATACCATATACAGTACATCATGTCTGTACAAAAGTTTATTAACCTCTGCCATCGAAGATGGATGGAGGTTACTGTTTTCACCTGTCTGTTTGTTTGTTTGTGAACAGTATTACGGAAAAACTCCTGGACGGATTTTGACGAAAC
>NC_140961.1:82375884-82408384 GCF_056783735.1 Eptatretus burgeri | reverse complement strand
GTCTTCTGTTTTCACTAAAAAAAATTTTGCTCTGCAACTGCTTGGCTGATCGATGTGAAACTTTAAACATATGAGGGACTCTCCATGGAAAATATTTTATTGCTAACTCTGATGTCATACGTCACATGGGATGGCAGCCATGTTGGATTAAAGGAAAAAATTGGGCGTCTGCTCTGAGACCGCTTAATGAAAAAAATTGAATCTTGCTATAGGTCATTAACTCCCAATGGGGTATATATATGGTGGTAACGATTACATCATAGGTGAAGTGTTATTCTTGCCATAATTGGCTGAATCGAAATCCTTCTCTGAAAAAATCTGAAACTTCATATATCTGATCTACAACCCGACGTGAGTGAAGAATTGAATTTATGATGTCATCGGTCATGCAATCTGGCGGCTGTATTGGATTGAAAATCTCTCTCTCTATCGAGCGCAGCCTGTGGCTGCTGGTTGCATCATTGGTTGGGACGCGGCGATGCAGCTGATGCAGTGTCCCCCTTACCAGTACACTGGTGCTCATTTTGCCAACCTCAGAAGGATGACAGGCTGAGTCAACCTCTTGGTATATTTTAATTCAGCGGCCAACGGGGCTTGAACTCAGGACCCTAGGATCCCAAGTCTCCACCCTAACCACTAAGCCAACACCAGGCGTAGGATTGAAAATAAAAAAGTAAAACAAGAAAATCTTCTCTAGAATCGCTTCACAGATCGATGCAAAAATTTATCCATACTGTGTGATCGATGAGCCATTTTTTACTTTTTTTATTTTTGTTAATATTCAAGGTCAAGGCTTGTATAAGAGCTAACACACATAACGTATAACAATGGGAGCAGGAGACAGGAGGGATGGGAGAGGGAAGCAGAAAACTGAGGAATTGACGCATGAGGAGATCTGTGGAAGTGAGAGGGATGGGGTGGGGTACACAGGGTAAACAAGCTGGACAATACAGTACAGGGACTTTCAGGAAGGAAAGCATGGGATATGAAGGAGGTGGGGGTTTGGGGTGGATTAATGGGGGTAGAAAAGATCGTGGTTTTGGATGAGGGAAGATAAGAGGTGATGGTGAACAGCTGTTTTGAAGACCTGGAGGGAAAAGTGGGATTGAAGAGTGTGTGAGAGTTTGTTCTAAATGTGGGCAAAAAGAGGAATGAAAGTGAGCAATGATTCTTGATCTTTGTAGTTTTACCAGAAGGAGGTTGCTGGCAGACCATGAGTGCCCTGTGGAAATATCGGTGAGGCAGAGCAAGGGGGGAGGGGGTTGAGGCCGGAAAGGAGACTATGGAAGACAAAAAGACCACTGACCTGCCTGCGGTGAGAGAGTGAGACACCCAAAGACTCAGCCTCATTGTGGGAGATACCATTGATCTTAAATGCTTTGGTTTCCACAGCGTGAAGCTGAGAATGGTGAGAGGCAGGAGCACTCGCCAAAGAGGGAGAGCAGTACTCCATCAGGCTGTGGTTGAAAGCTTTGTACATGGTCAGGAGCTCAGGTGTGCCAAGGAAGGACTTTGCACGACGGAGGATGCCCAATCGGCGACTGGCTTATTTTTTGGCGGTGGTGAAAAGATTTTCAAACCATGGGGAAATAGTTTGAAAATCTTTTCATATTCATCTCCATTGACACAATTTAGCCTGAATGTGCACAAAAGTGGTTGATAAATATCCTAATAATCAATAAAGCTATGCATAATGGCAATGTATGTGACATATGGTGCATGGATGATACAGATATATAGGCCATAATAGCAGTGGGCCATAATCGTAGCTGTTCAGTTGACGATGGTATTTCTGTTCAGAATGAGTGCCCGAGGTGAGTTATATTGAGCACTGTTCGAGTTTGCATAAGAAGCTTATTTCTCCTGAAAAATAAAAGAATCATGTTTTTGGTTGAGACAAAGACTGTGTCACACCCACATTAGCCTTAATAATTCTGTTCTGTATATAATTTTGTCACGCACGAACTGTGCAGGTTGGAGATTTATGGGTTTGTGCTCGGAATGAGCAAGAAGCACGCAAAAAGGCTTGTGAAAAATTTGGTTTGAAGGACGAGGACTTTACCCTACAGCAAGGCAAGTTGTAATTCTCTTATTTCGTTAAAAAGAAAATAAGACAATTATTTTGTCTGTGCAACAAAACCTCCTGTTGCATCAAATGTGACACCTGGAATGCATGAAAATGTGATGCATGAGAGTACAGTACTGAATTGTTTGAAGCTGATGTAATGTTTTGATTCCTTTCTTTTATAAAATTGTCTAATTTTGCTTAAATTTGATGTCGAGGCTTCGTCTTCATCATACAATCCAATGTATTATGTTTTGACCGAATGACAGTTTATGACATAAGCAATCCTTAGCTGGATGTGCATTCCCAGTCCTTCAGCAATGATGATCTTGTGATTTATCAGATTACCTGTCACAGACATTACATTGTGATGCTTGCTGTTTGTATTCTGGTCACTTGTTCATGTAGGGAGCTTGTATTTTGATAATTATTTTATATTCACCACGATAATTTAAAACATTTGATTGTTTTGTATCCCCAAGCCATGCCTGATTATTTTATCGTTTGGATGACGCTTGGATTACTTAGCTGACACATGTTTTGTTCTCTGTGGCAGATGAGGATGTCTTGGACACATGGTTCTCCTCGGCCTTGTTTCCATTTGCTGCACTGGGCTGGCCCTGCCAGGTGCTTCATCACAGATGCTATTTTGTAATGTGATAGTAATTTTGCGTTGGAATTCTTCTTCTTTTTGCACCGTGTGCCAAAATTCATGGCAAATGATGGCAAACACTTCAGATTTAACCTGTGATAGCACACTGACAAAAATATTGATTGTGAAAAGTGAGCCAAATTACTTTTTGGAATGGCAGTTATTCCTCATCACAAAATATGGTGCATAATGAATATTAACAATCTTCCACTCACTGACCCAAACAAATTACAGAATGCTCCCTTGCTGTTTCCTCATTCTTGTAGACATGTGATGTTTCCTGCTGTTGAACAATGTAATTACTTGTTTGACCACTGCACATTTCTTGCTTCTCATAATTAATCAGTTTTGTTGCTTTTCATTGTTTATTTTTACCTTACAGCTTATCTTGCTATCCATTTTTCTCCCTTTTGTCAGTTTACTGACTTTACATGAAATTTTATGTTCAGGAAAATGTTTTTTGGCTCACCGTTTTGCCAAACATTAGTTCAGTTAATTGTATGAAGATACTAATTACTTTTATTTATTTTTATTTTTAATTTAATGTTTTTATCCCCCACCGCGTGGCGGAAGGGGGATATTGTTGTCACCCAGGTCGTCCGGCTGTCCGGCCGGCCGGCCGTCCTTCCGGGCGTCAACATTTATAGCTGTGAGTGCGATAACTCATGAACTGTTCGCCATATCAATTTGAAATTTGGGTCACACATGTACCACCTAAAAAGGAAGAACCCTATTGATTTTGGGCGTGGCCGGATCCAAGATGGCCGACTGGGGCGGCCATCTTGAAAAAAAGGTTTTTTGTAATAAATGGAAAACCGCTTATCTGATTTCAATTATTTTTGGTTATTACGTTCCTCACCCCTGGGGAACTTTTTCGAGATGATGACCAAATGGTGTCTTGTTTCCAATTCACCTCCCTCATCTGGAATATGTATGACCTTTTTCATTCAATGGCGGGGGATTCCCCATCTCTGATGGTATATTTGTCATTGTTATAATATCCCAATTGTTAACAACTACACTTTGATTAACAGGTTGAAGTAATTTGAAGTTGAATTATTAACTTTCATCAGTTTTATTCTTTTTTTATTTTTTGCTCGTCCACTCATGCGCAGTGGGAGATGGGGTTTTGGTATGTGTATGTGTGTGTGTGTGTGTGTGTGTGTGTGTGTGTGTGTGTGTGCGCGCGTCTGTGTGTGTGTTGACTGTTGAGCCCAGAATATTTTTTACCATTTGAGCTTTTGACATCAAAATTTCAACAAACCTTAATTATGAGAATATGGAGAAGATTAATTAATAAATTTTACATTTCTCTTTTAGCTGTTGTTTTCGTCAAGTTAAGTTTGAGTATAAAGCGGACACAGAAGGGCTTTGCATTTTGGGATACTTTCTAGTTTTCACTGCTTTTAACATTGAAAGTAATGCTGATTATTTTACTTTTCACATCTTTTCAGACAAAAGATCTTGAGGCCTTTTATCCCAACACAATGATAGAAACAGGACATGATTTAATCTTCTTTTGGGTGGCTCGTATGGCCATGCTTGGACAACAGCTAACTGGGAAACTACCCTTTCACACAGTAAGTTTTTTTTGTTGTTGTTGTTGTTGTTGTTGTTGTTGTTGTTGTTGTTGTTGTTGTTTTTTTCTTCAGTATAAAAAAAAAACAGGTTTTAAATGTAATTTGATGTTTTAAAGTGACGTGACAACTGGGCGTGTTCATTTCAAGGTGCTTTTCCACCCCATGGTGCGAGGTGCTCATGGTAAAAAGATGAGCAAGTCTTTGGGAAATGCAATTGATCCCTTGGATGTCATTTCAGGAATATCTTTGCAGGTAAGTAGTTCTGGTTCACGGTTGTACAAATTGCGTCAACAATCATTTTGTTCCTGCATTAGTTATTCAATCAGTGTGCTGCAATATATATATATATATATATATATATATATATATATATATATATATATATATATATATATATATATATATATATATATATATATTGAAACAATAATCAACAAGGGAAATATCTTCAGTTTTCACATTTACAAGAAATTGATGGTCAGTGTTGTATTACAAGTATGCAGAATCGGGTATATATTTTAGATCTTTGCTCCGTCATTTTTTTTTCCGATTATAACAATTCAAAAGCATTTATTACCCCATACGTGAAAAGCGAAAATCGGTGTTAAGCAATTGGTTCACTTCTGTCTGTCCTTCCTTCTACAAACAGTTTATGATCGAGGAGCAACTTGATTTCAAGTCAATGGTATATCTTGAACATGAATCGGAAAACAAACCTGTAGATTAGCAGTACTTTGACTATGAAGTTGTCCTGATCGCACATACACAGACAGAAGTGAGATAATATATTTTTGTCTGTCTCCCTGTCTGACAGTCACACAAAATTGAAAATCATTCCCACTAGGAAGCTTACTATTTTTTAAGGACATCATAAAGGATGCAAGCAAGCATGAAGAACTCATGTAACGTGTTAAATAAGGTGTTGTACAAGATGCTGCACAAATGGTGGTTCACTTCCAAAAAGAATGTTTGTTTTTTTCCACAGCATTTAAAAGCATTATTTCATTTCAATTGAATCATATGCTTAAACACTGGAATACAAGTTGCCTTGTTGGCACTTCCAAAAACCTCCAGTTTACAGTACTTGGACAACATTTTATGCCATCTCAACCAATCAAACTTACTGATTTGAGAAGCTTTAAAACTTAACTTGCATTCCTATATTATGATGTCATGAAAGTCGAGTATTAAAAAAACTAAATTCTGCACTTTTCATTGATGCTACACATAATTTGCTTGATCATATTTCTGTTTTTCTTGCATATAAAGCCTAAATTTGGGATTTTTTTACATTGAGAGGAAGCATTAATTAGGTGTATGTGGAGTAATTTGTTTGCCAATTATTTTAGGTTAAAAATGTTGTTTTTTAAATTATATCTCCTGAAATAGTTCCTCCACCTTTACAAAAATCTCTCACCTACATTATTTGTTGGGTCCCTTCGCTTCACAATTGTCTTCATTTAATGTACTTGGAAAAAGAACCTGTACACCTAAATTTAATCTTTGTGCTTTTTTTTTTTTTTTTTATTTTTTTTTTTTTTTTTTGTATACCTTGGTCGAGGCTCGTATGAGAGCTAACACACAACTCACAGCAAGGAGGCATGAGACAAGAGGGGCGGGAGTGGAAGCGACAAAACATTGGGGAACAGACACAGGTGAACTGTGGAAGGATGGGGAAGGATGGGGATGGGACGGGGAACATGGCGAGGGGAAGATGGACATTAAAGGGACTTTCAGGAAGGAAAGCAGGAGAATTGAAGGAAGTGGGCTTGGGTGGATTATCGGGGGTAGAAAAGATCGAGGATTTGGATGGGGGAAGATAAGAGGTGGTGGTGAACAGCTGTTTTGAAAGCCTGGAGGGAAGAATGGGAAAGAATAGAGTGAGGAAGTTTATTCCAAAGGCGGGAAAAAAGAGGAATGAAAGAGTGAAGATGAGCAGTGATTCGTGATTTTGGTAGTTTTACCAGAAGGGGGTTGTTGGCGGACCTTGAGCGACCTGTGGAAATGTGGTTGGGACAAATCACAGAGAGAGCAGGGGGGCAAGGCTGGAGAGGAGTCGGTAGAAGACAGAAAGACCACCGACCAACCTGCGGTGATTGAGTGAGAGGCCCAAAGACTCAGCTTCATTGCGGGAGATGCCAATGATCTTAAAAGCCCTGGTTTCGACAGCGTGAAGTCGAGAAAGGTGGGAGGCAGGAGCACCAGCCCAGAGGGGAGAGCAGTACTCCATCAGGCTACGGACAAAAGCTTTGTAAGTGGTCAGGAGCTCAAGAGGGCCGAGGAAGGACTTTGCACGACGGAGGATTCCCAGTCGGCGACTGGCTTTTGAGGCAAGGTTGGAAATGTGACTTTCCCAGGAAAGGTCATGGCAGATAGTGAGACCCAGAAGCTTGAAAGAAAAGACTTCTTCCAGAGGATTGTTGAGAAAGTGGATGGGGGGGTTTTGTAAACGGTCCTTTCGAAGAGACATAGTGAGAGTGTGAGATTTAATAGACATAGTGAGAGTGTGCTACTGACAGTTAAATGTTACTTCAGCTTATGTTCAAGCATTAAGGAGTTGGATAGTGTTTTATTGAGAATGTAATGCTTAAGAAAGCTGTATCATGCACTCTCATTGCCAGGACATGCAATCAAAGTTGCTGGAAGGAAATTTAACAGAAAGCGAGTTGTGCATTTCCCATGAATTGCAGGTGAGCTTGTAGTGACCATACATCATTGTGTTTATGAGTGACCTGATATAAAATCCTTGAATTTTGGAGCTTTCTTTAAGCACAGTTTGTTAATAGAAGTTTGCAATGAAATTTAATCTTCCTGGAACATACTTATTCATTGGCAGTTTTTATTAGCTTTTGATCGAAGTAGTTTCTCCTCTGAAGAAACCCCTGCTCATTTGTTCTCTTTAAAAGCATTTTAATCCAAGGCACTGGCTATTATTGGTACAGTCAAATCTGTCTTAATGGCCACCTGATTATAGCGGCCACACAAAAAAAAACCTCTTCACAGAAAACCTTCAAACTAACCTTTACATAACGGCCACCTGTCTAATGCTACCAGCAGCCACTTATTTTGCTTCCCTTAGCAAATTCCAAATCATTCGCTTGGCCACTAATATAATTTCCTGGAAACTCATATAAAAGTCGTTTCATGCACACAAAAAAGAAAACACCGACTGATGACTTAAAGGGGTTGGAAAGTTGCCGAATGAACGCTCGTCAACAATAAAATCAGTAGCTTAAGGTGGAAGTGCTGTTGTTCATGATGCCCCTCTACTCAATACAGCTTTTAATTGCTACACTGTCCCTACAATTGATCATGCTATTTATAGACTCACGTCAATCATGCCAAAATTGGTTTGTTCCTCACAAACCATATGTACTGAACAGTCCTGTAGACTATAAATAATGAAATAAATGAAGAAAAAAGAAAAAAATTTTAACCATTACATTCTCTTCGTCTTCCTCATTCTCATACTCACCCCACCCCTCCTTCCTTGTACTTTATCCTTCACAACCTTATCTACATTATTTTGTGAAATGTTTTCTGGGATATAATATCACATCAACTTTGTATGTTATAAGTTCATATTACAGGAGGGGAAGGAGATTGGGACCATACTCTGTGCAGAGTGTTGGTGCTGCTTAAGCAGTCTCCTTGGCTATTGGGCACAATCCTGGACGGGTCGCCACTCCGACACAGTATACCAGCATGCTGGCACTCATTTTGCCGTCCTCAGAAGGATGACAGGCCGAGTTAACCCCACCTGGTATTAATTCAACAGCTGAGCGGGATTTTAACTGAGGACCCTAGGATCCAAAGCCCACCACCCTAACCATTAAGCCAACACCAGGCATATTACAGGCCATTGCTTTATCATGTGATCTCTTGTTAAAGTGGTGTATTTTGTGGTATTTCTTACATTAATTTATCTGATTCACTTTATCATATTACAATATTGAAGACATTATGTGATAAGATGTTAAAATAATGTTTTGTCAAACTATATTCTTCACAAAATATTTCTTTGTTTTGTTTAACTCCTCACCTGGTTCCTTATTTTTTTGATTTAGAATTCTCCAGAATATTGTCTTTCTCATGCTTGTCTTTTGTAGCTCTTCTGTGAGCCCTGAAACATTAAAATGCACAAAAACCTTGCACAGTAGAAGGTTCAGATTTTAAAATACACACTTGATGTCGCCTCATCAGTGTGTGATAATGCAAGCTTGGTTTATAATGTGGAAATTGTAAATGTTCTGCAGGTTTAATTTGGCATGTTTTTTTTTTTTGCTTTTGGGGATTTTATTATGTTTCAGATATTTATTTAACAAAGGAGAAACTCACTGCACTCAAGGTTTATTAAACTTGCAGATTTAAATAAAATATACTCTATTCTGGCCCATATTTTCTTCACTATTGCCATTGTTCTTTTGCATCTCGTTTTGTTTGAATTTAAATAAGTTTGGTATTATTAAAGTATTCAAAACAAACCTCTTACAAGAAAAATAAGAGTTTAGAGGAGAGCGTGCAAACTTCTCCCTGCTCCATTACATACGAGGATAGTTCGCGGTTGATGTAAATTTCGTATGAGATGATGTAAAAAATATTTATCAAAGTTTGTACAATAATATTGTTTACTCTGAGCAATCATTTATCCTGAGCTATTAAAAATTTCAGGATTTTCACTTGTACTAAATGTCTTTCATTTCCCAATTTAGCATAAATCTGGTGTATAATTAATTGTTTGTGAGAGGGGGGAAGGAAGACTCTGTCTCAGAGTAAATTGTCATGAGATGGGGTTTTGACACAATCCTGGATCGTCCAATGACCGTCTTGATGTAATCTTGTCTTTGAAATGGCCAAGAGGCTAGATTTCATACAAATAAGATTGCGAGAACTTAACATTCACACAACGATCAGTCTCTTATTCCGTGCACCGACATATTCTGCATGCAGACATGTTTTAAGGAACATGTAGACTTTAAGGAACCAACTTCTGTCACTCAAACAAGTATTTATTGTTTTGTGCAACTAATTTTGGAGAATTTCTGGAATTGCTAGTCAGTGTTGGAAGTTTTGAAACTATCATTAATTCTCTCTGGAAATTCATTAATGCCATTATCGTACTATTGTATGCATACTTGGCTTGGCACCACTTAATCAATTATGAGGTTTGCCCACAGGTAGTGGCATTTATCAGGGAGTGGGGGAGTTTTGCTGTTCCACTGATGCAGTACACCCTATCAGTTAGAGCAGGATTTGGACTCTGTGCCAGCAATAACTCCCCTCTTTGTAGAAAGACTCTGTGGGATCTTTGAGGTCAACCAACTAATGTTGGATATGTCCCCAGCTTAACGTCCAAATGAAGAATGGCACACTGATGCCTGCCTGCAAAACACCATTTCTATAGTAGCTTTGCTGAGAATATAATGCAGATGAGACACTCCCTCTGCACCATCCTCTCAGGATAATAATTGAGGTTATTACAAAGTTGGTACCAAACGACCTCACGTTTGGTCAAAAGGCAACTCATGCAGCCATTGCAGTCGAGCTCCAGGAATCTTGCTTGAGGGAGGTTAACATTTTATTGAGGAGGACGTGCGATAAGACCTGGGTCCATAATATCATGCAAGGGTCAAAGCAAGCCTTTTTTATTTCTATCACCAAAAAAAGTGTTTCATCCAAGCTGTTTGGATGTTCTCCAAATACTCACATGGTGTTTTTGTTGCAGAATTGTCATTCCAGGGTGACCTCGCAGCATGCTGTTGCTGCTTGGAATTTTGATGGAAGCATTTTCTATTCTGATTACATTTTCCTTTTACCTCATGATGAAAGTTTTTTTGTTTGTTTTGTTTTTTAACCCAAATTTCCATTGAAGTAATTATTCATGCTTATTTTATATTGTTTATGAATTTTATAATTTCATTGTTTTTCCCAAAAATTTATTCATTTTATACAGAAAAAGCAATTTCCAAATGGGATTCCTGAGTGTGGAACGGATGCATTGCGCTTTGCCTTTTGCTCCCTTCACTTAAAAGGTAATTGTACTGTGTCCAGTCAAGGTAACACTGGCAAATATGCTATTTCATTATTCACTATATTTAGTCTAACACAATCTTCCAGGAGTTGTGTCCCATTTCTACTTGCAATCAAGGGTGTGAATCGTTATTGAAAAGAGGGGGGGGGGCATGGGAGCACGTTGCGTGACACCAATACGGCGTGGAGTTGGGGTCCTTAGGGAAATTTGGGATTCTGTGCCCTTTTTGGCCGCTTGTGCTACCTTTTCTGAGAAAATTATTTCAGGGGGATGGGACCTGGGTCAACTTCATTTTGTGTACCACATAGGAATAGGACCAAAAAAAAAATAGAAATAGGCAAGAATGAAAAAGGAACAGCAGTCAAATGACCTAAAATTCCAATTAAGTAAAAAGCACAGCAGCTGCAAGACACAAATGACACTATAAGCTTCAAACATTTTCCAAAGATGGAAAAAGCAAATATAACATTGGAATTCCTCCAGATCTTTTGCATTTGAGCTAAAAGCGGCATCATAGACTGTTAAAAGAATGTCTGAAAATGTAGACTTAAGGCGAAAACGATTGAGATGGAAAGCCTGTCATCATGCACCCTCCCATCGGGAGTGGTGCTACACGGTGCACATTTATGGTACACATTTAGGTGGATAATTTGAGTCCCCCTCCTCCCCCTTCTGATGGTCAAACAAAGTATATAACCTTTGTCTTATGAGGTATGACGGACCCTTAGTCCCCCTGGAAAGTTTGGTTGAGATTGGATATCAAACGACCAGATGCATCGACCAGACAGACACAAAATTGCATATTTTAGTATGAGTATGATGATGATGCTAATTAATATGTAATTAAACAAGCCTTCAAGTGTTGTCATCTAGTGTGAGTCCAATCAGTGCGAGTGTGACTCACTCACACTCCATAATATGCGTGCTGGTCCACGCATATTATGGAGTGGTACACAACACAGAGCGGTTGCGACCGCATATATTTAATTATTTTCAGTCCGCATGGGATTCACGTAAAGAGTCCTCCCAAAAAGCATATATTATATATTTATATTCCATTTGGTAAGTAATTAATCACTTCTATAAACTCGTCATAAAATGTATTTAATCAATTGCAAGTAAAATTGCTTTGTAATCCTTTGTGAATGTCCACATTTTTTTCGTTTTCAACTAAAAAAGTGTGTTGGGGAGGGGCAGGAGGAGAAAGACAATAACAAATTTTGTGATTTTAATTTTGTTATCGTTGAGTGATTATCACTTTTTCAATAGTGTTTCATATGTGTGACATTTTGAATGTTTCATATCTAAAACTACCTTCTGATGCTGGAGTGCAGGAGAAGATGTGATTTTTGATGTGGCAACAGTTCTGAACTTCCGTCATTTCTGCAACAAGATCTGGAATGCACTGAAGTTCACACTAGCAGCATTAGGGAATGACTTTGAACCACAACCTCTCCAATCTGTACGTTGTCTGACTGATATGCAAAAAAAAACCAATGTCACCCCCAGGGTGACCAGTATCGTGCCAAAATGTGAACATGAGTGACTTATTTATTCGATGAAAGTTACTCAAAAAATAAGGGTCTCGTCGACCTTGATGCTTGACCTTTTTGTGACCTAGACCTTTGACCTTGACCTTTATATTTTCGTACGGTTAATGGTATCTCTCCAGGCCGTTGTACATGAAATATCAAGAGATATTGATGAGAACTGAGGAAATAAAATTTTCTGAAAAATCCGTTTTTTCGTCATAGCGTCAAACTTTTGACAGATCTGGAAAGCACTTATCAAGCGCTTTCATATGAGGTATTTCTCGATATGGCATCTAAGATTTCAAAATTTGACCTTGGGTTCAAAAACTTTCGACCTCCAATGCTAACCATGAAGGTCAAGGCCGATCACCACCAAAAATTAATCAGCTGAGCGCCAGACCATGAACTATATTCCCATGAAGTTTGAAGATGATCTGATCAAAATTACTCAAAAAATAAGGGTTTCGTCGACTCCCCTGATTTGCGACAAAGTGACCTTGACCTTTGACCTTGACCTTGAAAATTTTATGCGCTGAAAGGGACCTCTATAGGACTCTGATATGCGAAGTTATAAAAATTTCCAATGATAACTGTGCTCTGCAGTGATCGATACGTGATTACAGATAAACAAAAAAAACATACAAGCTGACTAACATATCTTGCAAAAACTTCGTTTTGGCAAGATAAAAATACATTTGCAGAATAACTATTACTATGCCTGTGTGTATTTATTATGAATATTATTTTTATTATTATTATTTTATATATAATGACTTTAAATGTTGTGGAATGAGATAAGATCTGTTTTTTGACAAATCCATTGTTTTACACAGCCTGACAGGTTTGGAGTTATGGATCGGTGGATGCTGAGCCGCTTATTTGCAGTGACTGGAAAAGCAGATTCTGGATTCCGGGAGATGGACCTAGCTTCTGTCACAGCCGCGTTGCATCACTTCTGGCTGCAAGATTTCTGCAGAACTTACCTGGTATGCTTAAGTTAAACAGTATGTGGGCATTTGTACTTATTTGTCGCCCGAGACTCCGAGAGGTCAAACTTAAAAAGTATAGTCATTTACAATAAAATGACAATTCAATGGGATAACAGTTTTGGTATGCCTGCATTCTCATTAGTTAATTAGTCAGTCAGTCAATCGGGAAAAATTTGAAGATCTCCAATTGTTTTTTTTTCTTACATTGTCCTCCATTCTCATCACTTTCTTCTCCTTCCAACCTCCCTTTTCTTCTCTACCTTTCTTTCATATTCTCGCCCTGCCCTTTCTTTTTTTTTTTTACTGGACTTATAATGACCACAATATTGCTATGTACTGTATTATCGAAAAGTATAACTTTTCCTTTGCCATTTTTATGTTGTCATTTTAGATGCTAACAATGGAGCATGTGGGTGCAGGAAACTGTGAAGAGTGTTCTGCGCTTTGGTAATGCTACAGAGCAACACATGGTGCGGCAGACGTTGTACCACTGTACTGAGTTGGGTTTGCGCCTCATCGCACCATTTATGCCTTTCTTGGCCGAAGAACTCTGGCAACGACTGCCTGAGTATTGCCGACCAGAGAGTATATGTATTGCTTCTTACCCAAGTCCGACCTCGCTGGTATGTTTGAGAGACTGTGAATGGACTTTGAGACAAATGTCTTTAACATATTAGCAAAAAATGAAACAAGATTAATAAAATAGGATCGCCGCTGTCCTGAAGCTCACCTGGATTAGGAGCAACAGTCACTCAAACCGCCCACAGACCCCGTCGACCCTGAATGTTTTTAATGCCTTGAACAAACTTTTGTACATCAAGAGTGATGAAGGTTGTGGTCATGTTTCATTGAAATTACATGTGTAGTTCAGAGAAGAGAAGAAATACCTATTTTTGTGGGGGGTCAGAACCCCCCTCCCCCCCCCCGTATACCTCCTTAATAAGCGCATATTTTGATGCAGTCGATACACTTTGATACATTATAGGTGATGAAGGTTGTGGTCAAGTTTCATGGAAGTCATGTGTGTAGTTTCGGAGAAGAGAAGAAATATCTATTTTGGGGTGTTCAACCCCCCTCCCCCTCTCCCCCACCATCGTAGACCCCTTAATGATTGCAGATTTTGATGCAGTCAATACACTTTGGTGCATTAACGGGTGATGAAGGTTGTGGTCATGTTTCACAGAAATAGTGTGTGTAGTTTTGGAGAAGAGAGCAAATACTTTTTTTTGGGGGGGGGGGTCAAAAAAAACCCCATAGACCCCCTTTAATGAGCGCAGATTTTGAAGTGGTCAATACACTTTTGTTATGCATCACATATGAAGCTTGTGGCCACATTTCATCAAAATTGTGTGTTTGGTTCAAGCGATAATGACTGAAGTGTTCACTGACTGCCTCACTCACTCACTCACTCACTTTCACTGCTCGATTGCATAAGCTCACCTGACAAGTCCAGGTGAGCAAAAAACTATTAATTTATGTTATTCCTCCCCCTCTGTGCTTCCTTCATTGTTTAGGGCCTTTCTCAAACTTCTTGTCTTAGTAAGACAGTGCAGTAAATGTCAAGTCTTATATATTAGCAATTTATTTATTTATAGCAAAACCAAAATTCCGTTCATCAATTTGGATTCAGACCACATCACTCTACCCTGGACTTGCTGCTCCTGCTTTCCCAACAATGGATGGAGGTCCTCAATGCCAGACATAAGATCAGAGCCATATACCTAGACATATCACGTGCTTTCGATATGCTCTGGCACCCTGGCCTGCTCATCAAACTCTCTTGCTATGGTATCCGTGGCATTCTCCACTCTTGGCTTGCAGACTTCCTCTCCTGTCGCAGTCAACATGTGGCCCAAAATGGAATTCTATCATCCCCTATTCATGTCAAGGCTGGAGTTCCTTAAGGCAGTGTTCTAGGCCCAGTTCTTTTTCTCATTTTTATCAACTCGTACGTGCCCGTAAAAAAAAAAAAATAATAATAATAAATAAATATTCAAACCGCGAGCAACAAACAATAACCACACAGGCCGTTTCTTCGCTCTCGCGTGCCCGGACATGCATGGCCCGGAAGTTCGCATATTATTCGCAGTTATGATTATTCGCAGTTATGATTATTCGCAATTTAGTTTTAGTACCCAATTATTCAATTAGCGCCAACGTATTTTACCTTTTCGCAATGTCGTGGCAAGGAAAAACAAAAAGAAGAGAAGAGAGAGAAAAAAATTTACTTCCTGGTTCGGAGCATACCAGCACTCTGATGTTACCGAAATTTATGCACCGTCTAATATGAAAATGATCATGACTTGGGGCATTGTGTTTATCTATAAATGCGCATAAGAAATCGAGAAATTATTAGAATACACGAAGTCATCATTATCCGGAAGCCCATACATTGTAACCCGTAATGGGGAATGCGGCTGAGCTTCCCTTCCCCATCGGCCACGCCCACGCAATAACGTGTCTTGTCATTGGTTTGGTAAATAAATGGCCAAAACTTGGGAAGCACTTGTCCGATTAATATCAAACCTTGAAAAGGCACATCCTCAGGTCCCCAGCAATATATCTGGCAAGTTTCAATTAGATCGGACCAGTGGTTGTCGAGAAACAGCGGACGCGCGCGCACACACACACACACACACACACACACACACACACACACACACACACACACACACACACACACACACACACACACACACACACACACACACACACACACACACACACACACACACACACTGCTGGAATTATAGATAGATGATCTCTCCGACTCAATGGAAAATCCTCTTCATCTCTTTGCTGATGACTCCACCCTCTGCCGTAACATCTGTCATCCCTGAGATCGGTAAGCAGCAGCCTCTTCACTCTCTGCAGACCTGGATAAAATCACAAGCTGGTCCAACATGTGGAACATGTCTTTTAATAATGACAAATCCCTCACTCTCACTATGTCGCTCCAAAAGGACCGTCTGGAAACCAACTCCCTACCCCCATCTACTTTCTCACCAATCCTTTTGAAGAAGTTCTTTCATCCAAACTTTTGGCCCTCACTTTCTGTCATCTTTCCAGGGAAAGCCGTATCTCCAAGCTGGCCTTCAAAACCAGTTGCCGATTGAGCATCCTCTGTCGTGCAAAGTCCTTCCTTGGCACACCTGATCTCCTGACCATTTATAAGCTTTCATCTGCAGCCTGATTGAGTACTGCTCTCCCCTTTGGGCTGGTGCACCCGCCTCTCACCTTTCTCAGCTTCTCACTGTGGAAACCAAGGCATTTAAGATCATTGGTATCTCCCACGATGAGGCTGAGGCTTTGGGTCTCTCACTCTCTCAACGCAGGCAGGTCGGTGGTCTTTCTGACCTCTACCTTCTCCTCTCCGGCCTCGCCCCCCTGCTCTGTCTGCTATCTGTCCCGAACATATTTCCACAGGGCACTCAAGGTCTGCCAGCATTCCCCTTCTGGTTCAACTACCAAAATCAAGAATCACTGCTCACCTTCATTCTTTCATTCCTTCTTTTTTATCCACCTTTGGAACAAACTCCCACACACTCTTCAATCCCACTCTTCCCTCCAGGTCTTCAAAATAGCTGTTCTCCACCATTCTTATCTCCCCCCATCCAAAACCATTATATTTTCTTCGCCTGTTAATCCACCCCAAAACCCACCTCCTTCATATTCCCTGCTTTCCTTCGTGAAAGTCTTTGTAGTGTCCATCTTGTTTACCCCGTGTGCCCCGCTCCATCCCTCTCCCTTCCACAGATCTCATCATGTTTCTATTCCCCACTTTTTTGTGCTTCCCTCTCCCATCCCACTTTTGTCCTGCTCCCCTTTTTGTACATTCTATGTGTTAGCTCTTATACGAGCCTTGACGTTGTATATAAAATAAAATACAAAAATGCAATTTATTAATTGTTTTATATTTATTTATTTCTGGGTTTTATTTTTCTATTCTTTATTTGATATTATTAAAAAGATAACTCCAACATTATATAGTTGTTGTTTTTCATTTTGTTGATTCAAGATTTGCATATGAGTTTTATACAGTGTATGTTCAAGAGATCCATCCATCGCTCATGTGTATCCATCGCAAATAAAACTAGAATGGCACTCAGTCGAGTGCATACTGAACCTCCACCAGGCTGAACAGTTGGTTTACGATTTGTATCCCACTGAGAGGCTGGATCTGCATTCAGACCATTCATCCTTGTCACACAGCAAAATCTAATCGGCTTGTGCGTGTCAACTACCTTTCTCATCCACCAAGTTGTCATCCGTTCACAACTTTTTGAGATCTCATACTGTTTCTCGTTTTTGGCCCCATCTCTTCATGGTGAAGAATCACTTAAAAGATTAAAAATTTCTCGTATCTGGATTTGGATCTTCATCAAAATTAAAGCAAGTTTGTCCTTGTCACACACCATAACTGTCCACCGAGTTTTGTCCGAGTCCGTCCATAACCTTTTGAGATATCTTGCTATATATTGTTTTTGGCCCCATCTCTCAATGGTGAAGACTAAATTTTAAAAATTCTCGTGTCTGGATCCGGTTCTTCACCAAAATCTAATCAATTCTTCCTTATCACACACCAAACCTGTCCACAAACTATCATCCGAATCCGTGTATAACTTTTTGAGATATCCTGCTTACAGACAGACGACAGGTGTGAAAACATAACCTCCATCCACCTTCGGTGGTGGAGGTAACAATACAGATCATTCAACATTACAGTCTCACTGGGGTATTTGTCGAGTTGACACCTTTCGCACAACAAGCCACTGAGTGCCACTTTCGCACAAGTCAAAACATTTTTATACTTTATCTCCTTTGACCACAAACTCCTCACTCTAATCTGAATCAGCCCTCTGTATCGGTTTCTAATGTTTACAAGATTATGAGAATGTTGATTCTTTAAAGGTAATTTTCTGAAATAATTATTTTCAAGACACAAAACATGCTGTTCATACTTTGAAATGTACATTATGAGATTGGTTGTGTGAGAAAGTGATAACATTTGATTTCTGAACAAAGTGTAAAATGTTTTTTATTTGAATTTAGAAACCCTTTGAAGATTTGGATTTGGCCAGAGAATTTGAAATGGCCCAGGAGGTTATTCACACTGTTCTTGGCTTGAAGGCCAAGTACAACATCACTCGTATCAAACCAAAACGTATGTCCGATTTTTTTTTTTATGCTATTTTTACACTGTTATTTTCCATGTATATAATAAAATATTTTTGTAGTTGTCGGGCTCCTCCCAGTTGCCTGGTCCAAATCACAACGAAACATGTCAAAGTGGTTACGCCAGCCAACTGACTCCAGCATTCCGAACAAGTTCCTGGGCATGTTTAAGTGGAATGCCAGAGCCAGTCAGGCAATGCGCTAGTAAGTGCCAGTGTGTCAGATTACCCCAATTGGCAATCCAAGCGGAGAATCTGTCGATATCCTTTTGTCCAGAACAGCCCAGACGAAGGCACGGTCTCGGACTTGGCGCTAATCACCTGAACCCATTCTGTCCTTTATGGGATATTTATAACTTGTATGCTAAAATCAGAACAACTCAAATACTCAGAGACCAAGCGGATTTGCAACGTACTTTAACAACAAGCAAGGCAGGAATAGAAAAAGAAGCAATACATTTTCTGTACAAAAATAAAACCCATAAATGAATGATCGGCAAGTCCTTATCTATTTAATCCTTAGGGCCTCATTCACACCACAGAAGAAAAGACCAGAATAAATTGACAAGATTGAAAATACCACAGGCTGCAACCAACGGGACGCAACTTTTTATTTTTGTATACATCGTCAAGGCTCGTGAAAAAGCTGGAACACTGAATGGATCAGGACATAACAGACAAAAACAAGATGAAGAATGCATGCATGGAGAAGGACACTCCCAGGAGGAAAAACTGGATAATTTGTAGGGGGATTTGGATGGGGTTAACGAGGGGAGAAAAGATCATGGCTTTGGATAGGAGGTGACCTGAGATGGTAGTGAACAGCTGCCTTGAAGGCCAGGAGAGAAAAATGAGATCAAAGAGTTTATGGAAGGTGGTTCCACAAGCAGGAAAAGAGAGGAATAAATGAGTGGAGGTGAGCAGTGGTTCTGGATTTAGGCAGTTTCATGAGGAGGGAGTTGCTGGTGGACCCTGTGCTTCCTGCACATACTTGGGTGTTGTGGGGGGGTGGGGGGGGCAGAGCATTATGAGGACAGGGGATGCAAGGCCAGAAATGAGGTGGAAGAAGACAGACTTATTGAACTTATTGCGAAAGGCTTATTAAATTAAAACCAAAAACAGGCTTAACCTTGGTCAGCCTGCATTCACCTCACAGGGACCTGAATCCACCATTTTGTTTTGGCCAACTCAAAAAGCCTTGGCAATTTTCCATGATGACCTCTTACAGACTAATTAAAGGACATAATCAAAATTTGTCTTGAGATTTGAGGATCGGACTTGGTGGATTAAATAACTGTCGAAATCTGGAGTGAAATCTGAAAATTTAAAGAAATTACCGATTCTTATAACTCAGCATGTTTATGCATTTACAGTAATCCCCCCCTTTCTCGCGGGGGTTACGTTCCAAACCTCCCCGCACGAAGTGAAAATCCGCGATGAATGGACACCTCCCCCAAAAATCGACTCGTCTGGTCTGGTCGGTTTGGGAGTGATTGGAATTGAGGTGCCTGAGATCGACTCGTCTGGTCTGGTCGGTTTTGAGGTGCTGGGTTTGAGCAGTGCTCGTCCAACGGCGGCGGCAAACCTTTTTCCTTCCCGAAGGATATATCAAGCACCTTTACCTTAACCTTCTCCTGGAGCGTCCCAGGACCTTCCTCTGGCGCTTCCGTTCCTTTCCAGAAGCCTTAGAAGGTGCAGGGCGTTTGGGCAGCATTGTGGGGCTTGGAGAAAAAACGTAGAAAATATTCGAAGTTCACAAGCGAAACTTTGTCTCGTGCGTTGTGTGACTGGTCGAGCGCCACGCGTTATAATTTATTGCTTAAATAATTTATATTTTATATATTATTACCGCGATATACCGGGGGAATCCGCAGAAAAATTAGTTACGTTCCAAGGGAAAACTCGTGATGAACCGGGGGCGCGATAGGTGAACCGCGATGAAGCGGGGGTTGACTGTACTTTCATATATTTTTGTGGTAAAGATGAACTGATTAGATTTTGGGTTCAAAAGGTAAAATGTCCTGAGGACATGTGACCTTTCATTGAAAATTTTTGTTGCCACAATAACTTGTGAACCACAGAAGGGATTTCAACCAAACTTTGAAAAATGTATTGACTGTGATACAAAGATGAACTGATTTAATTTGGTGTTCAACAGGTCACATGCCCTATGAAAATCATTTTTTCAGATTATAACTCGAGTACAAAACATGGAATGTTTTGCATCTTTTACTCATCTCTCTTTTCTCTCTCATACTTTCTCTCTCTCATGTGACCATTAATTGAAATCAAATGTAGATGGGTTGACATCTAACGTGGGCAGACGCATACCCATCGATGCATTGGCGTCAAATTCTATTTTTATTATTATAAAGGGCTTGTCCTTCGGCATGGGAGGAAGAGGAAGCAGGACTTGGAGCACCACTTTAAAATACACAGACACACAAAGAGATACTTTGTCATTTATATGTAGATTGATAAATGAAAAAATATAAATTAATATGGAAGGAGCACACAACAACCACAACGATGATGATGTGTTGAAAAGATCCTTTCATTTATGGCTGGATCACTTAATTTTACATCCTGATTGAGACGCATACATCTTTAATTTCTATTGGATGTTTCCCCAGCCTGGATTTCACACGATGGCACAGTGCAAAAGGCATGAGTATAAATACATGCTGACACTGAAATGATCCCCAGTGTTTTATATTAATCTGTTTCTTTTACCTGTCCCTTATCTTAAATTATCGTTTACCTTTCCCTTTTAACCCGTAAACAATTGCCCCACACAATTCCTGAGAGGGACGAGGTTTTTTTTGTGTGTTTGACAGTGGCGCTATAGTTAACATTTACTCCAAGTCCTGTTTCCTAGTAACTGTAAAAGTGCATTGATGTCATGTAATTTGCTTCTCCGACATGCCATCTCTGATCATACAGCCCCTCCTCCCCCTACCCCTCACGAGCTTTAGGCTGTGGGAAATGAAAGATTGTTCATTTTAAAACTCGTTGTGTTCTCATTCCCACTTGTATGGCAAAGCAGTGCTGTTGGAATGCAGCGAGGACGTGTGGCTTCATGCAATGCACACATTTAGTAATGCTTTGCAAAGCTTGGCTTCTTGTGAGCAGGTGAAGTTAATGGAGCCAGGACAGGCAGCTCCAGCTGAAGCTGCAGTCGCCATTGTGGCTCCAGGCTGCAAGGCATTCCTGCTTCATGTGAGGTTTCAGTCTCATCTACATGACCCTCCTTCAGCATTTTGAATTTCTTTGCTGATGTCTTTCTTTGTTACCCTCGCCAAAGGAAAGGGTATTGCACTTGGTTCCATTTGTCTGTCTGTTTGTTTGTCCGCACAGAACTTGTGTTTCTCTCGGCAACCGCTTTCTCAAATTGAGAAAAAATTTTCACCATAAATGTCAATGTAAAATGTCAATGTTTTATTCATAATTATGGCATCATTGGTCATGTGGTATGGTAACCATGTTGGAAAAATGGAAAAAATTTTGACCTCTGTATCTCTGAAACTGCACCAAAGAAAAAATTTAAACTTGGCACATCGCAAATATTCCTCATGGGGAATAAGTCTGATTTTTTTTTATGACATCATAGGTGCCTTCATTATGATATAATTGCATATGTAGAACGTTACATCTGATAATATGAAAATTAAAAAAAAAAAATTTTTGAGGGTCATCTCGGGATAAAATGGTCCACAGAAAAAAATGGATGTTATCAGTCACGTGATTCAGCAGCTATATATATATATATATATATATATATATATATATATATATATATATATATATATATATATATATATATATATATATATATATATATATATATATATATATATATATATATATATATATATATTTTAATCCTTCAAAAATCTTCACTGAAGTGGCTGAACAGATCGAGGCAAAACTTTACACGTATGACTGCCTATCCATGAGGATCAAAAGGTTCACAAATATGACATCATAGGTCACATGGTTTGTCAGCCATATTGGATTTACCCTAAAACCTATAAAAAAAACTCTTCTCCAGAACGGTTGGACAGATCGAGGGGAAACTTCATACAAATGTTCCCCAAGGCATGGTGATGCCAATGTGTTCACAGATGATTGTTAGGTCTTGTGGTTTGGCAACCATTTTGGATTGAATAAAAATATTAAATTTTTTTTTCTCTGGAACCCATTTCATCAATCGACGCAAAACTTTCAAAATTATGATGTAGTAATGATGGGGAATAGATGTTTTAAATTTCAAATTGATAGGACGCATTGTCTGGCAGCCAGAATAATTTAATTTTTTTGTTTGTTTTTTTTGGACTGAGGCTCACTTGGCTGTACCTGGATGGGTTTGAGGGTAGAGGAATAGCAGCTCAAATGTGAATCCTATCCAGGTTCCTCCTGATGACCATCTTTGCTTTTTGCTTGTTTGGGTTCCTTCTGATTACTCTGATGCAGGACTGTACCTATTTGGTCTTGATTTCAATTGAATTTATTTTAATCCCATTCTAAATTAAATTGAATAATGATAATAAAATGTGATGGGTCAGGGTCGGGTGTCTAATCAAAGTTGGACGTCTTTGTACCCGATTATCACTGCCAGCAGTTAAGTGGCAGTTATAATTATGCCTCTTATTAATTACGTAACACACCAGCACACAAACGCCACACAAAACTACACTGCACAAAACTACACAAACACCACACAAAACAAGTTCTGGTGATGGTCTGCAATCTCTGATTGCTCTTTTTCTTGTTTTTTTTTTGTGGTACACTTTGTTCAAAATTAAATTTTTTTAATTAATTTCGATTATAGAATAGGTTTTGTTTTTTAAAGCTGTCATTTTGTTGGATTTTTATTTTTTTTGTTCAGCAATTTTACATAATTCATGATAAATACATTGTAGTCACCGTGGAGAAGAAAACCACCTCTGTTTCATCTATTTATGTGATAACCGTGACATTTAGATTGCTGACTTGTGTTCAGTTATGCGTACATTGTCGTGCGTTTGTATTATACAGGACCTGGTGGACATACAGCAGGAGATCACTCGACTTGCCTCCTTGTGTCGTCGGATTGAGGATAAGTTGCAAGCAATGAAGAATAAGATATCGAATCCTTCGTACAGTGCCATAGCTTCCAATGCTGTACGAGCAGAGCATGCAAGCAAGGTACCCGATTCACACTCCAGCATTCAAAGACTCTGCATTTGCTTCAAGTGATTGGTTATTTTGAAATAATTGCCAAATATAAAAGCAATGGTAATTTTGAATAGGTAGACCAACACCTGAAATATGATTATGCACAAATATACGTTCATACCCACAGCAGGAGATTAAGATGAAGTAGGAGGAGGTACAAATGAGGGATATATATTCTAGTCCAAGTTGAGAAACCTAAAGTGATTCTTCACCATTGAGAGATGGGGCCAAAAACGATACAAAGCATGATATTTAAAAAGGTTGTGGATGGATTATGACAAAACCTGGTGGATGAGTTGGGTAGGTGACAAGAACAAGCCAATTAGATTTTGTTAAGGTCTGGATGCAAATCCTGCCTATCATTGGGATACAAAATGTAAACTGTTTAGCCTGGCAGAGGTATACTCTTTACCGAGTGCTGTTCCAGTTATTATTCCCCTACCAGTTTCACCGGAGGGAACTATAGGGTTGCTCTCTGTCTGTCCATCCATCTGTTTGTCCATTCCATCTGTCTGTCTCTGCCCCACCTGTGGTTTTTCAGACTTTTTTTTCCTATATCCTTTAACATATTCAACTGAATATTGGTGCATGGCTTTATTATGATAAGTTACAGAACAAGTTCTAGTTTCAGGGCATTTCGTCAAGTCTAAACAGAATTATACCCTTTTTAGCCTGATAAAATATCACATATTATACACGGGTCAGTTTCCTGCTGCCCTGACTCTACCCCACTGCTTTATACTCATTGGCTGCACAGCTGGCCTGACTCCACCCGAATTAAAATCATGCACTGCCATTCCATGAAACAGCACATATTTTAGGCCTTAGGTCTTGGTGTTAGTCCATTCTCCAGTGCAATTGGAATGATCCCAGTTATATAACCACGATGTATTGTATATCCACATAGGTGATATGCATGTTTTTGCTTTATGAATGTACATTGGTTTATTTTTTTGTTTTCGGCAACGAACGCACCATTGAACACCGCCCAAATAAATGGATGTTTACTGGTGCGAAAAGTCTGGCTAAAACCGAAATTATGCACAAAAAAACTTCATTTATTTTGCATTTGTGTGAATAGCAAAATTAAAGCTATCAGTGGATGGCTGACAGTTATGTACACTCGCCTCTTTGTCGAGCTAGAGTTTGAATTCCAGTCCAGCGATGAACTGTCACCCCAGTCACACGCATGTTTTTGTTTCATGTATGTACATGGGGTTATTTAAAATATCACATCGGTAGGGGGCATGTATTGCAAAGCAATTATTGCTCTTGTTATTTTATAGGTTTTCTTTTGTTTATTGCTGCTCTTGCATATCAAATGAAATGTTTCCAGCCTTAGAGGTGGAACAGTTATGCCTGTTATCTTTGACTTTGTGGGTTGCAGTCATTTTGTTATGTGAATGAAGTATGATCGAACAATAGGCAATGACTTCCTGATTTGGGTAGTGAGAGGTATGGCTTGGAGGATTTTTCTCCCCACGCTTTTTGAAAAAACTGGATGATATTGCAATCGGCTCTTTGTCTTTTTGTCCATCTGTCACGCTAGCTCCTTCTCTACACCTCCGCAGAAATTTTCCAAACTTGGTAGTGATTATGATCATGTGGCACGAAGATGCAAGAGCAGTATCATTTTGGCTCCATCCCCGGAGCTTGGCCAAAATGTCAAATACCATAAAATTAAATATTTTATAATGAAACTTTATATATGCAATCAACATTGGGGGGCACACAACATCTGTAACAACTTTTTGTATTTGACCCTCAGTTCATGCCCCAGGGCATCATGCTTTTGCGTTACAGGGGTCAAAACGGAAAAAAAAAATGTAACAAAATTTGATATTGGGTCATTCCTGGTATGAACTTTGTGTCATCTTTCAGCTATGATTGAGGTGGGAAGCATGGGAATTTACGATGGCATGCCGTCAACTTTGCTCTTGTTTCGAGTTATTTTGGGGTGCAAAGAGGCTTTTTTGTATCCAAAGTCAACGCTTGTGGAAGAGCTCAAACACAGAATGGATCAGGACACAACATAACAAACAGAACAGTATAAATATCTGTGTGGGTGGGGGGGGGGGTAGGTGATGGCAAACACCACCACCAGGTTTGTGGGATAAAATAGAGGTTAACTTGGACAAATGAGGAGTTAGGAAAGATGTATTGTGTGCACGAGAAGGACACAGAATCACTCCCAAGAAGGAAAAAGTGGAAATTTGGAAAGATGTGGGCTTTGGGAGGCGGGAGGTGGTTAATGGGTTGTAAAAATAATGGTTTTGGATGGGAGATGATCTGAGATGGTGGTGAACAACTGTCTTGAAGACCTGGAAAGAAGAGTGAGATTGAAGAGGATGTGGAAGTTTGTTCCACAGATGGCAAAAAAGGGAAACTAATGAGTGCAGGTGAGCAGGCTTCTAGATTTTGAGTTTCACCAGAAGTAGGTTGCTGGTGTACTGAGTGCACCCTGGATAAACCTTGGGGATACAAAGCACAGAAAGAGCAGAAGGTGCAAGACCAGAATGGATGCGGCGATAGACAGAGAGACCAACAACCTCTCTGTGTTTTGAAAGTGATAGGCCGAAAGACTCAGCTTAGTCGCAGTAGATTCCATTGAGCTTGAAGGGTTGAATATACGAAGTTTGAACCATTACACCACCGAGGCTGATCAAATAGATAGAGGACTTGACCAGCCTTGGTGGTGGTATTGGATATAGCGTTCGCTTTGATTCTCGGAGGTCATCGGTTCGAACTCTGGCCGAACCATACTAAAGATGTTAAGGATGGTACATGCTGCTTCCTTGATCGACACTCAGAATTTCATTGGATAGGGCACAGACAAACAACTTCGTAATTTAATGGGCCTAATGGTTGGTAATAATAGTGCAGGCTTTGAGTAGCCTAATGACCTCCTCCTGCATCTGAAGGCCCGGTCACACCTTGACGTTTTAGCCAACGTATGCCGATTTTTGAATTTTTTTTCTAAAACGCTGGCACACGTTGAATACGTTATGGGTAAGTTTTGATAACATTGAGAGCACGCTGAAAAACACTGCCATACGTCGTTGTACGTTGGCTTTAAACGTTGTACTTTTTGGTTGTCCTCAAATTTTTTCATGCTTGAAATTTCACGACGTATGCCGGCGTATGACTCACATGTTCCGCTACGCTGGCCACAAGTTGTATGCACAGTCTGCGATCGTTGACAGACGTCAACACATGCTACTTGTAAGTTAATCATAAGTTGAGACACGCCGAGGTAATGTTTAGCGTACCCGAAACTTATTTCTAACCTATGATTAACGTGTTGTTGACACGTTACGCGATCGTTACCACACATCGAAAGACGTTACTTTTAAGTTGCGCATAGGCTGAAAGACGTCGGTATAATGGATCGTCCTTGTGTCAGCGTCCACGGCCACGGCCAGGACACTTATTTGCAGCATTCTTCAAACTTTTCTTCGGCATGACGAGGATGTTCACACTTCGACGTCTAGCTTGGCTATGATTCCAATTGTCCATCGGCAGCGTCTATTTAAAATAGTCGAGTTTGAGCGTTTTAACACGTTCAGAAGAAACGCTTCAAATTTCCAAACCCCAGCGTCAAAAAACAAAGGCGAGTGACAGCAATTTAAATCGTTCATTGTAAACAATGAAACTAGCTGAGTGGTTCCGTTTAAAAGTCGTTGAGTGTAAAAAAAAAATCAAATTGTTGAGCGCAAGCGTCTACTTTCAATAGTGGAGATGCAGCCATTTAAATCGTTGAGTGGCAGCCTATGAACCTACCCGTGGACACGCGGACGCAAGGAGGATCCATCATAACCCACACCCTCCCCCTCACACCCACCTACTACTGCCAACATGAACAAACTACTACTAATACTAATACTGATACTGATACTGATACTGTTACTGCTGACATGGACATCGACTCAAAAAGGACTCGAAAACACTGTTGGGTTCCCCTTTTATGAGCAGCATTTTTATATACCAATTCCCAAAACTGCTGGGAACACGTCTTTATATGGCAGTTGTAAGCTAGAAACACGTTCATTTTTTTTTTTGTCGACCGGAAGACGTCATTGGAATATGTCTACATACGTCGATATGTGTTGGGACTACGTAAAGAATTGGTTCAAAGCACGTCAAACATAAGTTAGAAATAAGTTTCGCATAAAAAAGACATTACCGCGACGTGTTTCGACTTATGAGTAGCCTATAAGTAGCCTTTGTGGACGTGTGTAAGCGTCCACACATCGTGTGTAAAACTTATCCCCATCGCATGCGGAACGTGTGTCATACGCCGAGTACGTCGTAAAACTTTGAACATGTTTAAAATTTCTTGACGTACTCTACTTACTACGACGTATGATAGCGTACTTTAGCGTTCTACTCACGTATACCAAACTTACTCATACCGTATTTGACGTGCCCCAACGTTTTAGACACATTTTTCTTAGGTCAGCATACGCTGGTAAGATCGCCAAGGTGTGACGGCGATGTTGTCACTTCCATTTCTACGGCAGTTATGATTCGAATCGTTGTGCGTCAGCCTTTTAATAGGCTACGTCACGACATCGTCGGCGATGCGTGCAACGCGCTATGCCTAAGTTAGACTATCGTTGGACATCGGTTGTGTAGGCCGACAACAGGTTCAGCATTCGTTGGTATAAGTTATCTATAACACAACGAAACGTTCTGTGTCCGTTACCAATGCGTTATACACAAGACCAAGTCGCTATGAATACGTCCGAATCTTAAAAAAAACATCAAAAGTTCAACGTAAGCCAGCGTTTTACATACATTTTAATACGTTGCCATCGCTGGCTAAAACGTCAAGGTGTGACCGGGCCTTTAGTTCCTGGTAAGGGAACTCGTACTATCCTATTATTATTAAAGCCTTGCTTTCTACAGCATCAAGCTGAGCAAGATCTGAGGCAGGGATGCCAGCTCAGACAAGAGAACAGTATTCCATCAAACTTCAGATGAAGGTCTTGTAGGTGGATAAGAGTTCAATTGTTCCAAGGAAGGACTTTGAACGATGGAAAATGCCTGGTCGGCATTCGCTTTCCTATTCTTCTTCTATAATGACATCAACTGGCTTTGGAGGCCAACTTAGAAATGTGGTTTGTCCAAGAAAGATCATGGCTGATAGTGAGACTGAAGAGTTTGAGTGACCAATCTTCTTCAAGAGGATTGTTAAGAAGGTATATGGGAGGATTTTCCATGCGGTCCTTTCAGGTGCAGGGTGGGGGGGGGGGGGTGGAGAGAGACAGAGATTGATTGTCAGCAATGAAAGACATATTCCAAGTGTTTTACCTGCATGTGATTATATTTAGATCTGAAGAGAGGAAAGATGATGCTGCCTGCCTATTTGAAGGATCAATGATGTCACAGCAAAGGGTAGAGTCCTCAGCAAAAAGAGGATTTTTTTAGAGTCTGAGAGTTTGTTGATGACCTTTTGGAATAGGATTGGACCAAAACATTAAGTCTTGGTGCACTCCAGCCTTAACAGTGAAAGGTGATAAAATGATTCTGTTGAGAGCCACACGTTGCTTATGAGAGTGGAGGAAGTCAGTAAGCCATGTGTAGGTTGGCTTTCGATGCCATAGGCAAAGAGTTTAGAGAGCAAGGTGGGGTGCCAGACTATAGAAAGCTAGAGATATTTCTAAAGAAATGGCCCTGATCTCACATCTGATATTGATGTCCCCCATCCATTGTTTGTGGTTGCTTTTGATATTTGAAATTGACTCAACCAAATGCTTGGTTTTTTGTTAGGGGAATAACCAATTGTGTGATTATGCCCCATGTAGATTTCCATCCTCCAAGAACAGTTGGAAGCGACTGAGCAAGCAAAGCAGCTCCTGATGAGTCAAGATTTGAAGAAGCAATGAAGTGTCAGTGTCGTGACTTGAGAAGACATATGCATTGAGTTGCGATGAGAAATGTGGAACTTACATGCTGGATAATGTTTATTAAAAAAATGCAAGCCTGAATTTCTGGATTTTCTTCCTTTATGCACTGTTTTAATAATAAAATAATAATTTCAAGCCATGTGTGTATGTTCTGCTTCATGACCAGACAATGATATACAGTATATGAAAAGCATGCATTGTGAAACCAAACGCATTCACAAACATTCAAATTGAAATATTTTCATGTAACAATACATACTCATTCTACAAGAATGGTGAGAGAGACAGAGACAGAGACAGAGACAGAGACAGAGACAGAGACAGAGACAGAGACAGAGACAGAGACAGAGACAGAGACAGAGACAGAGACAGAGACAGAGACAGAGACAGTCATTCATGACAGCAGTTGATACTTTGTTTTAAAACCTAACTTATTAAATTATCAAAATACAAAAGATTTGGAGTAAAAATTTACCAAAGGAAAGATCTATTTTCCGACATCAGCTGAATATCAAACGATTCGGCACCTGCACAGATGCCAACCCTCCCGATTTCATCGGGAGGCTTCCGAAAATTCACCCAAACTCCCGCCCTTACGATCACTATCCTTATCTTCCCAAAATTTTGATATTTTTGCACTGTTCACTAATCAGAATGTACTAGTATGAGAATTGAATGAAAAGCATCGTCTGCTACGTATAGCATGTGGTAACTCCATAACGTTCGCTGCTACCAAATTGTACGTAAAAAATTGCAAATTCAAATGAGGAGCAGCGAAACATTGGGTCTGGATCTCGCTTATGCGATCATGCACTGAGATTTAGTGCATGCGGTATGTGTGCAATACAGTGCATGCGGTATGTATGCACAGTGTATATGCATGCGATACGCTCACTGCATGCAGCTGGGCACCGTACCAGCCCGGCGGTCGCGACCACCGTGCGGTGTTTAACAGCCGCTAGAGTTCTACGAGTCGCGCTGCAGCTGTGGAACATCGACTTCGAAGTTACCGATGCTTCAAGCCCTCGATGTTGATTACGAAATGGCAGAAAAGAAGCTTACGAAGACCAAGGAATGGTCTCAGAAGTACAAGACCGAATACAGTCTCCAATACCCGTGTATTCGAAAGTCTGAAAGAGGAATTCATCATGCGTATTGTACAGTATGCAGCGTTGATATTTCAGTTGAGCACGGAGGTCGCGATGATATTCGGAAGCACGTTGGAAGCAAACGGCACACAGACATTGCAAATGAGAGATCTTCGAGCACGAGTACCAGTACACTTCTGAATTATTTCACCAAACAAGGGACAAGCGAGGAAGAGGATGTTACCCGAGCGGAACTTCTCTTTAGTGGATTTATTGTGGAACATAACTTGCCCATATCAGTCTCAGATCATGCTGGACCTCTATTTCAAAAGATGTTTCCAGATTCAAAAGTTGCTTCAAAGTATGGATGTGCAAGAACAAAAACTTCAGCAATAATTGGTGAGTTGTCAAATGTTACTGCTTCATCTATTGCTATGCCGATATTGCTAGACTAGCTCCATTTAGCCTAGCTACAGATGGTAGCAATGACAGTGGTGAGGCCCAGCTATATCCTGTCCTGATTTCGTACTATGACAACAGTGCTGGGATTGTGAAGCAAGGTTTGCTAAGTTTGCCTGCGTGCAAACAAGATTCCACTGGAGAAAACATTTTCAAACTGCTTGATCATGAGTTCAGTGACAGGAAAATTCCGTGGGGAAATTGTGTTTCCTTTTGTGCTGATAATGCCTCTGTCATGGTGGGCAAGCACAAAGGAGTCGCTGCTTATATCCACAAACAAAATCCAGAGTGCTACATCATGGGATGCCCTTGCCATATGATGCACAATATGGCCAAGAAGGCGGCTCAGGCCTTACCCATTGAATTAGATGACTTTCTCATCGATATTTACTACTACTTGGACAAAAGTAGTAAACGCGTCAAAGGAGTGAAAGCACTGCAAGAACTCTGTGATGCCCCGACACACAAGATTCTGAAGCATGTCGCAACAAGGTGGCTGTCCCTTGGTCAGTGCCTAGACAGGCTGATTGAACAGTGGGAGCCACTTCGCCTCTTCTTCAAAGAAGAAGTACGAAGAAAAATGCAACCAACTGTAGCCAAGACTCTAACAACGAGCAAGAAGGACTGCACTGTATCTACTGCCAGTACTGGCACTGCAGGATCAAGCACTAGTGGAGCAGCATTCACCACTACCACTGCAGTATCTGCTGCGAAGAAGACAGCAGGGACAGCACCAAAACCAATGCTGAGAGCAGGTAGCATCACCGGCCCTTCATCACGTTCATCTACAAAGCAGATCCCTTCAGAGTCGAGAAAGACTGTGATAGTCCCATCTACAGGCAAAGAAGGACCCAAGTTAAGTTCTGCTTTTGCCAAATCACTTGATAGAAGCTCAGCAAAACCTTCGAATCAGAGGTCTTCTTCTTTGGCTGCACCTACCTCAAGCTCTCTCCTCAAACGTAAAATTGGATCTGGTACTACGAGTCTGACCTCTTCTGCTGGCAGTAAACGCAAGTGTGATCGCCCTGCGGCTAAGTGTACTACGAGTTCTACAAGTAAAAGCGCATCTTCCTCAAACACTGTGCAGGAATCTAGAGAAAAACGTGTCAACAGGATGTTCTTGTCTCCACAAACAAAACTCTATTGTTTCTTCCTTCGATATGCTAACAAGCTTTTTGAGAAGGGGAATCTTCTGCTCCAAAGAGACGAACCCTGTATTCATCTCCTGCACGGAGAATTGAATGGTCTTCTGAAAGATATCTTCGTACGGTTTTTGAAACCATCGGTGTCATCGGTTGCTCTGGTAAATGTACCCTTCTCTGACAGAAATCATCAGAAGAATGATGAGGACCTCATGATTGGGAACGATGCCAAACTGTATATAAGGGAACAAAGGAGTCTCAAGAAATCCACCTTCACTCTGAGTGAGTCAGACATCCAAGGTTTCTTCAGTGCAGTTCGCTCATATTATGTGAAAGCCTGCAATTACATCTTCAAAACCTGGCCGCTAGATGATGAATTAGCCAAGCATGCTCAGGTGCTGGATGTTAAGCTACACCAAGAAGTGGGGTTTGACTGTGTGGAGTTTTTCATCAAGAAATTCCCCTGTCTGTTCAGTGGCGGTGATAGTGACATAGACAGTCTTGAGAGTGAATTCGCTCACTACCAGGCAGACGCCTCCATAGCTACAATTGCTACTGAGACAGTGAGAGTGGATGAGCAGTGGCATCGGATTTCACAGCTCACAGATCCCTGCACTGGTGCCAAGAAGTATCCTAATTTGAGCAAAGTGATGAAGGGAATC
>NC_140961.1:82340884-82355884 GCF_056783735.1 Eptatretus burgeri | reverse complement strand
GCTGAACGCACTCAAACTCATTATTTTTTGCACATGCGAGAACGACCCCCGAAACACGTTCGTTCTGCGCATGCGCAAACGACCGCCGAAACTCGTTCGTTCTGCGCATGCGCGAACGACCCCCAAAACTCGTTCGTTCTGCGCATGCGCGAACGTCCCGCGAAACACATTCGTTCTGCGCATGCGCCAACGACCTCCGAAACTCCTTCGTTCTGCGCATGCGCGAACGACCCCCGAAACTCGTTCGTTCTGCGCATGCGCGAACGATCCCTGAAACGCATTCGTTCTGCGCATGCACGAATGACCCCCGAAACTCGTTCGTTCTGCGCATGCGGGAACGACCTCCGAAACTCGTTCGTTCTGCGCATGCGCGAAAACCCCCAAAACTCCGTTCTGTGCATGTGCGAACGACCCCCGGAACTCGTTCGTTCTGCGCATGCGCGAACGACCCCCGAAACTCATTATTTTTGCACATGCGAGAACGACCCCCGAAACACGTTCGTTCTGCGCATGCGCAAACGACCGCCGAAACTCGTTCGTTCTGCGCATGCGCGAACGACCCCCAAAACTCGTTCGTTCTGCGCATGCGCGAACGTCCCGCGAAACACATTCGTTCTGCGCATGCGCAAGTGACCCCCGAAACTCATTCGTTCTGCGCATGCGCCAACGACCTCCGAAACTCCTTCGTTCTGCGCATGTGCGAACGACCCCCGGAACTCGTTCGTTCTGCGCATGCGCGAACGACCCCCGAAACTCATTATTTTTGCACATGCGAGAACGACCCCCGAAACTCGTTCGTTCTGCGCATGCGCGAACGACCCCCGAAACTCGTTCGTTCTGCGCATGCGCGAACGACCCCCGAAACGCGTTCGTTCTGAGCATGCACGAACGACCCCCGAAACTCGTTCATTCTGCGCATGCGCGAAAGACCCCCGAAACTCGTTCGTTCTGCACATGCGCGAACGATCCCCGAAACGCGTTCGTTCTGTGCATGCGGGAACGACCTCCGAAACTTTTTGTTCTGCGCATGCGGGAACGACCTCCGAAACTCCTTCGTTCTGTGCATGTGCGAACGACCCCCGGAACTCGTTCGTTCTGCGCATGCGCGAACGACCCCCGAAACTCGTTCGTTCTGCGCATGCGCGAACGACCCCCGAAACGCGTTCGTTCTGCGCATGCGCGAACGACCCCCGAAACTCGTTCATTCTGCGCATGCGCGAAAGACCCCCGAAACTCGTTCGTTCTGCGCATGCGCGAACGACGCCCGAAACTCGTTCGTTCTGCGCATGCGCGAACGACGCCCGAAACTCGTTCGTTCTGCGCATGCGCGAACGACCCCCGAAACTCGTTCGTTCTGCGCATGTGCCAACGACCCCCCAAACTCGTTCGTTCTGCGCATGCGCGAACCACCCCTGAAACGCGTTCGTTCTACGCATGCGCGAATGATCCCCGAAACTCGTTCATTCTGCGCATGCGCAAAAGACCCCCGAAACTCGTTCGTTCTGCGCATGCGCGAACGACCCCCGAAACGCGTTCGTTCTGAGCATGCGCGAACGACCCCCGGAACTCGTCCTGCGTTTTGCTCATGCGCGAACGACCCCCGGAACTCGTCCTGCATTTTGCGCATGCGCGAACGACCCCCAAAACTCGTTCGTTCTGCGCATGCGCGAACGACCCCCGAAACTCGTTCGTTCTGCGCATGCGCGAACGACCCCCGAAACTCGTTCGTTCTGCGCATGCGCGAACGATCCCCGAAATTCGTTCGTTCTGCGCATGCGCGAACGACCCCCGAAACTCGTTCGTTCTGCGCATGCGCGAACGACCCCCGGAACACGTTCGTTCTGCGCATGCGTGAACGACCCCCAAACTCGTTCGTTCTGCGCATGCGCAAATGACCCCCGAAACTCGTTCGTTCTGCGCATGCGCGAACCACCCCTGAAACGCGTTCGTTCTACGCATGCGCGAACGATCCCCGAAACGCCTTCGTTCTGCGCATGCGCAAACGACCCCCGAAACTCGTTCGTTCTGCGCATGCGCGAACGATCCCCGAAACGCGTTCGTTCTGTGCATGCGGGAACGACCTCCGAAACTTTTTGTTCTGCGCATGCGGGAACGACCTCCGAAACTCCTTCGTTCTGTGCATGTGCGAACGACCCCCGGAACTCGTTCGTTCTGCGCATGCGCGAACGACCCCCAAACTCGTTCGTTCTGCGCATGCGCAAATGACCCCCGAAACTCGTTCGTTCTGCGCATGCGCGAACCACCCCTGAAACGCGTTCGTTCTACGCATGCGCGAACGATCCCCGAAACGCCTTCGTTCTGCGCATGCACAAACGACCCCCGAAACTCGTTCGTTCTGCGCATGCGCGAACGATCCCCGAAACGCGTTCGTTCTGTGCATGCGCGAACGACCCCCGAAACTCGTTCGTTCTGCGCATGCGCGAACGACCCCCAAAACTCGTTCGTTCTGCGCATGCGCGAACGACCCCCAAAACTCGTTCGTTCTGCGCATGCGCGAACGACCCCCAAAACTCGTTCGTTCTGCGCATGCGCGAACGACGCCCGAAACTCGTTCGTTCTGCGCATGCGCGAACGACCCCCGAAACTCGTTCGTTCTGCGCATGCGCGAACGACCCCCGAAACTTGTTCGTTCTGCGCATGTGCCAACGACCCCACAAACTCGTTCGTTCTGCGCTTGCGCGAACCACCCCTGAAACGCGTTCGTTCTACGCATGCGCGAACGATCCCCGAAACTCGTTCATTCTGCGCATGCGCGAAAGACCCCCGAAACTCGTTCGTTCTGCGCATGCGCAAACGACCCCCGAAACGCGTTCGTTCTGAGCATGCGCGAACGACCCCCGGAACTCGTCCTGCGTTTTGCGCATGCGCGAACGACCCCCGGAACTCGTCCTTCGTTTTGCGCATGCGCGAACGACCCCCGAAACTCGTTCGTTCTGCGCATGCGCGAACGACGCCCGAAACCCGTTCGTTCTGCGCATGCGCGAACGACGCCCGAAACTCGTTCGTTCTGCGCATGCGCGAACGACGCCCGAAACTCGTTCGTTCTGCGCATGCGCGAACGACGCCCGAAACTCGTTCGTTCTGCGCATGCGCGAACGACCCCCGAAATGCGTTCGTTCTGAGCATGCGCGAACGACCCCCGAAACTCCTTCGTTCTGCGCATGTGCGAACGACCACCGAAACTCGTTCGTTCTGCGCATGAGCGAACGACCCCCGAAACTCGTTCGTTCTGCGCATGCGCGAACGACACCCGAAACTCGTTCGTTCTGCGCATGCGCGAACGACACCCGAAACTCATTCGTTCTGCGCATGCGCAAACCACACCCGAAACTCGTTTGTTCTGCACATGTGCGAATGACCCCCGAAACTCGTTCGTTTGTAGAAAGTCATGATTTTGATTGAACTTATGTTTAATAGCCTGTTCATGTTCTGATTTAAAATACAAACACGAGGCCTTGTCTCACATAATAGTTTCTATTTTTTTCGCAGCATGACTGTCCAAAAACACTTCTTCATTTTCACAGCATGACCGTGTAGAAAAACACTTCCTCATTTTCACGGCACGAACTGAAAACATTTGTAACAAAACTTTTTTTATGGCGTGGTTTATGCACAAAAATGATATGCAACTCAGGAGGTGGTCAGATGAGATCAATGAGAGAAGTTTATCATTTTATAATGACACAAAAGGGGTATCTTGAAAAATATACAGATTCAAATGTTTTATTTTTAAATATTTTAGATGGGGATTATTGTGCAAATAAAATTAAACTATTGAAGGAATTTGAGAATGAACAAATGTTTATAGGTTAAATGAGTGAGCTCAACAATATGCATTGGTTATTTGAAAAAGAGTGTCCCTTGGCTTACATGTTTCAGATATTTCTTCAGAATCACCTTGAACAAATCACATTACTACTTGAACAAATCTTTATCTTGTTGCATTGGTTATTTGAATAGAGTGCCCTAGGTTAAAAGGGGAGACAAATAAATATACCTTGGGCTAAAAAGGTGGTTTATTTTTTAGGGAAAAAAATATGAATCGCTGAAAATCCCCCATTCACTTACATGGGGAAAAGTGAGCCAGAATCAGTATACTCACCCTACTTATATTGATTGATCTTCAAAGCTCTGTTTACCATTAATCATTTTCCATTTACATCCCGATGTCCATTGCCCATGTTGCATACGGTTAAATGAGTGAGCTCAACAATATGCATTGGTTATTTGAAAAAGAGTGTCCCTTGGCTTACATGTTTCAGATATTTCTTCAGAATCACCTTTAACAAATCACATTACTACTTGAACAAATCTTTATCTTGTTGCATTGGTTATTTGAATAGAGTGCCCTAGGTTAAAAGGGGAGACAATAAATATACCTTGGGCTAAAAAGGTGGTTTATTTTTTAGGGAAAAAAATATGAATCGCTGAAAATCCCCCATTCACTTAAATGGGGAAAAGTGAGCCAGAATCAGTATACTCACCCTACTTATATTGATTGATCTTCAAAGCTCTGTTTACCATTAATCATTTTCCATTTACATCCCGATGTCCATTGCCCATGTTGCATACGGTTGTCTGTGCACAAATCCTTTGACCCACCTGACATCTCACTTGATTCACTGAAACTCGAGTTGCCTTTTGTCCCAGAATGATCAGAATCATGTCTTTAACACAAAACATAACATTTCCGATCATATTGGATTTATTTTGGATTTACAAATGCATAACAACATATTCGAGGCTCTTGGAAGAGCGAAATTGACCAGTGACAACAGTAATGTATGATGATTGTAATTATTATTGTCGTCTCTCATCATAATCCCCATCATCATTATTATTATTGTTATGCTTGTTATCTTAGATTCTCAGGAATGTCATCCTTGCCCCAAAATGTTCTGGTCCAATGAGGATCATAGTTTCTGTGTGATTACACCAAATGAGTTCTTGGATTTTTTGGATCCATTTGCTCTCATTTTGCTTTCTTGTGCTGCTTTTGGGCTCATGTTTGAAGCAACAGTCTTGTTGCTATTTGTAAAAAAACAGGGCACATCCAGTGCTTGCATCTTCAGACCTTGTGGGCACTACCTTGCTGTTTTGGAAGTTGTGTGATTTCCATTGGAGAACCGACAAACATAACATGTCTCCTTCGAGAAAGCACAGCCTGTACTTGCCTCACGTTTGTGGTTGCCTGTCTTCTGAGCTCAACAATGCAAATAGTGTTCAAACTTCGAGGTATTACTTTGTACTTTGTTGATTTGTTGCAAGTTCTGCAAACAAAACAATGCATTACCCATATTTATACTGTTGTATAATGACAATTTGCCGATTAGCATCCACATGTGTTGTTGTAGATCAACTGGAATGAGGAAGAATATACATCTTGGTTGGAAAACCTTGGTTGTGCAAGTGATCATCGGTACAGCACCACAGGTGGTTCTTTACATCATGTGGATTTCACTTGGAATGTCAGTACCTTTGCAAGACTTTGACACTGATCCCCAAAAAATTATTTTGAGTTGTGCCAGAGCAAACATAGCATGGATAACATGTGCCCTGATTTACATTGGCCTTATTGCAAGCCTTTGTCTGAGCCTGGCTATCAAGTCTCAGAAGTAAACCTCAACTAATAAAGAACTAAAATTCATAACCTTCAGCATATTTGTATACTTTTTGGTCTGACTTTCCTTTGTGCCTGCCTGCAGCAGCACACAGGGCAAGATAAAAGTATGTGTAGAAATATTTGCCATCCTTGGTGTTGGTTATGGTGTTCTGGGTTGCATTTTCCTACCAATGTGTTACAATGTGATTGTAAAATCAAAAGTATGAAAGCTCGACTTTCCAAATAAATCTAAAATCGAAATGGTGTTTCAAAATTGTGTGAAAACCATAAAAATTTAATTCCTCTGTGGTAAGGACAGTCTTTTAAATAGTGAAATATTCTATTAAACCTCAAATTATCTTTCCTGTTATTAAGTTGTACATTGTAAAATAACAATTCAGGTAAAGAGGAGTAAGAATACCTGAGGGTGGTGTAATTACAGATGTAAAAGAAAAACAAAAACCCTTTAACTCTGAACAAAGGAAAAGAAAAAGATGAAGCAGAAAAGGACAATTCTGTTGTGCTGTACATCAACATGATATCAATGTTTTAATCCACCCAAAAGAGATCTTACGAGATAATGTTGTTCAATTCCTTTGCTGCTCTCAATTGCAAGAATATATCCTGTTTAGTATGAGAAATAACTTTAAATCTCAAAGTGAAAGATAAGTAATTAGCCGAGGATCATGAAAAACGTTGAATGGTTTTGAGTTGGAGGGAAAATAAATGAGTTATGCAGGGTTTTAGAGGAGGGAAGGGATGGAGATGGCGCATACTGCAGAGACAGATTTGACAAGGTGAAACGAAGGTTTTAGAGAAGGGAGACACTTTTGAAAGTTCAAACTTGAGGTTGATCAGATGTTATTTTCTGGCTCCCCTGACTCTCCTTAGTGGACACACATTTGTCAGAATGATCTGAGGTTGCCGTCGGTCAGATTTGCCTTCCAGGAGGAAAAGGCAAGTTGCTTCAAGGCGACTGACTACCCCACCACATGATTCAGTGTACCATGGGTGGGAAGTATGACAAATGAAGACAAGATGGGATAAATCTGTGCATAAAAGAGAGTAGGTTTCTGTGGAAAAATTTCAAGGCTGAGTTCATATCGGGGGTGATTGATACAGGTGACCAGTCCTGAAGTTCGATGACTGCTTGCAGTCCCTGCCATTTTACTTGAGTGAACCGTCAGACACACCGGCACTGAGGCTGTTCTCTGAGAATGGTTTGAAAGATGTTGACCTTCACAAGCAAATTATCAAATTAACCAATTGTAGCAGTGAAAGAGCAGGAGACATTTGTGGGGAAGTTGGTCATAACGAAATCCAGAAGGGAGGATTTGCCATTGATATAAATCTGGGTTGGAAAGTATGCAGATTGAGACAGTCCCATGGAGTTACAGAAGTTATTCGCTGAAGTGCCTGCATTGCTGGTGAGAAAGGTACCAACACCTACCCAATTGATATGGTGACAATTTAAATCACCACATGAGGAAAGGTCATCTTCCATCTGCTTGGAAGTCAGCCAACATCATGCCATTACATAAACAAGATACAAAAACCAATCCCCTTAACTGCAAACATATCAGCTTATTTTAAATTATCAGCAAGGTCATGAAACCCATCATCAAAGTAGACATCAGATCCTTCCTCCTCTCCAATGGCCTGATCTCTGACCCTCACTTCAGATTCAGAACGGGTCAGTTGACCTTAGATATTTTGCTTTTGCTCTCCCAAGAATGGAAGGCAGCCCTCAATTTCAGATGTGAGATCAGGGCCGTCTCTCAAGACACCTTGAGCATTCAATACAATATGGCACCACACCTTGCTTTTCAAACTCTCTGCATCTGGCATCCAAAGCCATCTCCCTCCACACATGGCTTACTGAATCTAATTAATTTCTTATCAAAGAATCCAATGTGAGATTATTAAACTACTAGGTGGGACCTGTGAAAACTCAAACTAAGGCATCAATTATGTCTGCACTCAAAGCCTTCAAACAACCTCTACACCTGTCATGGTCACTTGTCTTGTGTATACATCACCAAGTCATAATAAATGCATCGCTGGCATTGGTGCCCTCTCTGTTCAGTTTCAAATGTCCTGAAGCTGTTCTTTGCTCATTTCCACTTGGCGGCGCTGTCCCTCTCTCTGTTTTCGCCTCTCGTGGCATCAACCTGTTCTTGGCTCATTTACCCTTGATGGTAACGTTCCCTCTCTCTGTTTTCTGCTCTTGTGGCATCAACCTGCTCTTGGCTCATTTCCCCTTGGCAGTGCAGTTCCCTCTCTCTGTTTTCCGCTCTCGTGCCATCAACCTGTTCTTGGCTCATTTCCCATCAATGGTGCTGTTCTCTCTCTCTGTCTGTCTGTCTGTCTGTCTGTCTGTCTCTCTCGCTATCTCTCTCGCTCTCTCTTTCGCTCTCTCCATTTCCTCCCATTGGTGCTGATCCCTCTCTCTGTTTTCCATTCTCATAGCATCAAGCTGTGCATGGCTCATTCCCACTCGGCGGTGCTGTTTATTGTTATTTTTTGTATATATTGTCAAGGCTCCTATGAGAGCTAACACACAAAGCACAGCAAGGGGGGCATGAGACAAGAAGTGTGGGAGAGGGAAGGACAAAACATTGGGGAAGAGCCATGAGTAGATCTGTGGAAAGGAGAGGGATGGGGTGGGGAACAAGGGGAATACAAGATGGATATTACAAGTACTTTCAGGAAGGAAAGCAGGCAATTTAAAGGAGGGGTTTGAGGTGGTCTTCGTCTTCTAGGTTGCTTTGCTTTCACCCTTCTGTCCAGTTCATTCCAAAGCAGCTCGATGGGGTTTAAGTCTGGAGGCTGTGTTGGACATTCCATGATTGAAGCCTACCATCTTGTTCTTTTCTTCTGAGGTAGTTCTGACATAGCCTGGAGGTATGTTTTGGGTCGTTATCTTGCTGTGAGATGAACCCCTGACCGACTAGGCGTAGATCAGAGGGTATTGCATTGTGCTGCAAAATGCTGTGGTAGCCCTTTTGGTTCAGGGTGCCAGTCACTCTGTGCAAGTTGCCGACTCTGGATCCAGCAAAAGAGCCCCAGATCATCATGCTTCCTCCTCCATGTTTGACAGTCGGTGTCACACACTGAGGAACCATCCTTTTGCCGACTCAACTGTGTACAAAACCCTGCGTGACGAACCGAAGATTACACATTTTGATTCATCGGTCCATAAGACCTTCCAGTTTCTATTAGTCCACTGGCGGTGCTTCAAGGCCCAAGCAAGCCTCTTTTTCTTATTTTGCCATCTTAGCAATGGCTTTTTTACTACCACTCGACCTGTCAAACCTGCAGCTCGAAGTCTTCTATTCACAGTGGAAACTGAGACTTCCTTACTTCGACCAGTGTTAAGCTGTGCTTGAAGCTGCTGTCCTCTGAGCCACCCATAACGCAAGCTGTTGACTCTCAGAAACTTGTCTTCTGATTGAGTTGTGGCTTTTGGTCTGCCAGACCTCTTCCTGTCAGAGTTTCCTCCAGTTGCCAAGTGCATTTTGATGGTGTTGGAAACTGTACTCACTGACACCTTGGCTTCTGTTGCAATTTCTGCAAAGGAAAGATCTACACATTTTTTATGGTTATAATGGTCTGTCTGTCTTCCTTTCTTAATTGTCTTTTTCTCACCATTATAAATAGCAATATAATACTTCCTGCAGTGCAATATTGTCCAAATAATGCTTTAGAGGGTGAAGCAACACAGTCTGTTCCAACACTGCTTTTATACAGACAGAGGGTTTGTAACTAATCAACAAAAGTTGAATCACCTGTAGGAATTGTTTGCTTCAACTTTCAAGGCTTAATTTACTTCCATTGCTGCAGAACAGTTGCAGTTGCTATCCCATTACTTGCTCCATGAAAAGGGCCTTTTTTAGCAACTCTAAAATTGACATTATTTTAAAGTTTTTCTAACCTAAACTTTTTTTTTTATCTCTGGCAGTTTTCCGCTTATCTTTGTACCATTTCAGGTTATTCACTGGACTTGAACTGCTTAAATTTCAGTAAAAACTGGAAAAACGGAGTGTTCTAAAACTTTCGGCTGGTAGTGTATAATAAATATTCTCTGGTTGAATTGTACTTTGCATTGATTGGAAATTGAGGATAAAGTGTTCCACAACACCAGCCTCGGCTGCATGTTGGCAAGCTCAAGAATGAGCGGATAGCTGAGGAGTTTGCAAACAGGCTGATTGGAGATGTGGTGGGTCTGGGTGTTTTGGGGAATCCTGAAGAGTTGTGGAGTGCCTTCAAGACCACCGTCCTTGATGTTGCTTTTTGATGTCTTGGAACTCACCATAGGGTGAAGAAGAATTTTGTCTCTCAAGGGACACTGGATAGCATTGACCAGAGTCGCTGGGCCAGATTGAATGGCAGAGCTGAGCTGTTCAGAGAGCTGAGGCGTAAAACTGTACGTGCACTAAGGGTGGACAAGGAGGCCTATGTGCAAGGAATCTGTGAGGGGGTAGAGCATCAACTGTTGTCAGGTGATGCTTGTCCTGCTTACAGGGAAATCCACACATTCCGTTCCTCCAAACCCGTCCCTCGGTGCACTGTAGTTAGTGCAGTGGGTGGTGTGCTCTTGACAGAGGAGTCCAAAGTGAAGGCCCACTGGGCCGGTTAATTGAGCGACTGTACCAGGCTGATCCACCAGCTGTTAAGTTGGATGTCAGAGGTGTTACTATCCCTATTGCTGACCTTCCAATCAACTGTGATCCATCTTCGCTTGTGGAAACACAGGCTGTGGTGAACCGGTTGAAATGGTGATACAGCTCCTGGGATCTGTGGCATCCATACTGAACTTCTCAAGGCTGGTGGAAATGCTGTACTCCTGTCATTGAATGCATTTTTGTACTCTGCTTGGAACACAGGCATCATCCCAACTGACAGTTGGAGGGGCGTATTGTCCCTGTTTAGAAATGGAAGGGTGATCGCCAAGACTGCAACAACTATCGAGGGGTGATGCTACTCTCAGTGCCGGGCAAGGCCTTTGCTCGGATAATTATTGATAAGGTTTGCCACCATCTGCTTGAGCACCAGCCTCCAGAGCAGTCAGGCTTTACACCAAAGAGGTTAACGATTGACCATATCCTTGTTCTTTGGGTCCTCACTAAACACAGACGAGAGTATCGGCAGGGGCTGCTTGCATCCTATGTTGATCTCTGTAAAGCGTTTGATTCAGTGAATCAGGATGCCCTGTGGAGGATTCTTGGTCTTTCTGAGGTGCCACTAAAACTGATCAATCTGATGTCTGAACTATATTTTGGTACTGAGAGTGCTGTGACATGTGGTGGTACCATCTCTGACTTATTTCCAGTTGTTAATGGAGTTTGTCAGGTGTGTGTACTAGCCCCCACAGTTTTTGGTGCTTCTATGGACTGGATTCTGGGGAGGATGTCAGAGAGATCATGCTGGGGTGCATTGTTTGGGAATGTCAAGATCTCTGACCTTGATTTCGCAGATGATGCATTCATCTTTGCAGAGACTTGCGATATCCTTTTGGGGGCCCTGACATTGCTGAATGCGGAGTCAGAGCTCCTGGGATTAGGAGTTTCCTGTGTCAAAACGAAGATCCAAGCATTCATTGACGTCTTGGATGCTGCCATCTTGTCTGTGCCTGTTTATGGCGAGGATGTTGAGGTCACAGAGAGATTTCCTTACTTTGGTAGTGATATTCATGTCTATGCTGGCTGTGAGCCAGACGTCAATAGACGTCTGGGTCGGGTTTGGGGAGTCATAGATTCACTGGATCATGGGGTGTGGTGCTGTCAGTACCTGTGCAGGATGAAAGGTCCAAGCCTTCATGTCCTTGGTGCTTTCAGTCTTGTTCCCTGGATGTGAGACTTCAACTCCAACCAAGGATCTGAGACAAAGACTGAACTCCTTCGGTACCTGGTCTCTTTATAAAATCATTTGGCTATCGCTGGTCAGACTGTGTCCAACGAGCATTTGCTGAGAGAGACTCAAATGAGATTTGTTACCTGTGTAGTCCCTGAGCATCAGCTGCGGCTGTATGGCCGTGTGGTTCATTTTCTTGATGCTGATCCTGATTAGCAGATTCTATCAGCGAGGGAGCCTCGTGAATCGTGGATGCCAATGGACCGACCACGTGCCTCGTGGTTGCAGCAGTTTCATCAGCATCTCAAGGAGATGGGGCTGAGCCAGGCATCTGCCTGGGGGTGGTCAGACAGAGGCCCCTGGAGTACTGGCAGAAAGTTGATGCAGTGACATGCTGCTCTGGCAAATGCTAACATACCTGACCTGACCTGACTAATTTTAAATGACAGGTTTAATCTCTGCTTGAGAGAATGCCACATAACTAATTGAGTGGTGCATAAGTTTGCAGACCGCTGTCTCGATCGCTGATGCCAATCTTCACAAGGCTGTAACACCGATCGGCTCAAAATGCTTTCAACTATCGCTTTGGTGGTTTTACAATGAAGGAATTCATATCGGGAGTGCATAGTGATTGGGAATATGACAGCTCTGAGTTGTCTGCATATAATAATGAGGACCACCCACATCTCTCACCTGTGGATGGAGGGAATAGCCAATCAGCTCTCACCTCATCAGAAAATACCCTGTTGGCTTGGATTATGGAAATAATTAACACCTCCTACACTCCTCCAGTCAAAGCTGCTGCAGAAAGCAACGTAAGGCATCCTACACAAGGTAAGCGCTTTGCTCTTTCAAACCCTCCCCAGAGTTCCTCCACAGATATAAAGATGTTCACACATCGTAAACACATGAGAATCCTAATGTTGCACACCCCTCAGCTGCCGGCTTGGTTTCATCGCTTATTGTCGAATCTTCAGCAACAGCACAGACAGCAATGCATACAAATGAGGCTCCCAAGCATGTACCAAGTGCAAATGTCAAAAGCAGGCAATACTTAAATAATAAAAACTCACCCACACCTCTCAGCTGTCAATGGAGGGAACAGCAAATCAGCTCTCACCAAATCAAGTAAACCCAGGTGGCTTGGATTATATAAATAATTAACACCTCCCTCCCCCACTCCTCGAGCTGAAGCTGCTGCACAAAGCAACCGAAGAAGGCCAGCACAAGGTAAGCGCTTTGCTGTTTTAAACCCTTCCCAGAGTTCCTGCACAGATATCAAGACGTTTACACATCGTGCACACATGAGAATCACAATGCCACACACCCCCTCAGCTGGTGGAATGGTTTCATCGCTTTTTGATGAATCATCAGCGACAGCGCAGACAGCAATGCATACCAATGAAGCTCCCAAGCACGTACCACTTGCAAACATCAAAGCAGTCAATACTTAAACAATAAAGACCCACCCACATTGTTATTATTATTATTATTATTATTATTAATTATTTATATCACAGCGACCCCAGTTTAGTTGATTACTTGAGAGCTGATTGTCAATTCCCTCCTTTCACAGTTGAGAGATGTACATGTGTATGTATATATGTATGTATATATGTATGTATATATGTATATATATATATATGTATATATATATATATATATATATATATATATATATATATATATATATATATATATATATATATATATATATATATATATATATACACATGTCCATCTAAAAAGTAACGGGAGGCCTGCTGTGTGCTCCACTTGCTCAACTTGAATGAACGGGTTGCTTTACAGTCTTTTGCAGCATTCCAGCAATATATATATATATATATATATATATATATATATATATATATATATATATATATATATATATATATATATATATATATATATATATATATATATATATATATATATATATATATATATATATCTCTTCTTCTTTTGGCTGCTCCCGTTAGGGGTCGCCACAGCAGATCGTCAATATGATCCGCATAGTGATTTGGCACATGTTTTACACCGGATGCCCTTCCTGATGCAACCCTGGTTGCCTCTTACGACACAGGGACCTGGTACACCTATTTTAACCGGGGTATACACCGGCCCAGTACACTGGTACTCATTTTGCCAACATCGGAAGGATGACAGGCTGAGTCAACCCCCTGGTGTATTAATTCAGTGGCCGAACAGGGCTTGAACTCAGGAGCTTTTGGATCCCAAGCCGCTGCCCAAACCACTGTGCCAACACCAGGCATCAGCAATATATATATATATATATATATATATATATATATATATATATATATATATATATATATATATATATATATATATATATATATATATATATATATATATATATATATATATATATGATTGGTGATGGTTGACCGCTCATTGTGTGATTTATTACAGGTCGCTCTTTACACGTTGTCTAGTCTGAGTCGGCGCACTCTGAGTTGTAAGCAGAGAGCCAATTTGAAGTTTCTTGCCAAGCCTGGCAAAATACCTTCCGAATCCTTCGGAATGCTGCAGAAAGCCTTTGCGGAAGAAACGGTCATGTACACGTGCATTTGAATGGCACAAGAGGTTCAAAGAGGGATGGGAGGAGGTTGAAGATGATCCACAGTCTGGAAGACCTTCAACGAGCAGAGCGGTGGACAACATCGAGCGTGTGAAGCAGATGGTGCACGCAGATTATTGACTCACGATGCGGATGATTGCTGAGGAACTTTCAATCAACAAGGACACTGGAGCATCATTACTGAAAATCTTGAAATGCGCAAGGTGTGCGCAAAGATGGTCCCCAAGCTTTTGTCCGGAGACCAGAAACAGCAAAGAGTTACTGTCTGTCAAGACATTATCGAGCGCCTCGAGGACGATACAGACCTGCTCGGGAGAGTCATTACTGGCGATGAATCGTGGATATTCGAATACGATCGAGAGACCAAACGGCAGAGTCGTCAGTGGAAAACTTTGACATCACCAAGACTGAAGAGTGCAAGGATGTTGAAATCGAAGTTCAAGGTGATGCTCATCGCGTTTTTTGACATCAAGGGCATCATCCACTTCGAGTTTATAAAAAGCATCTTAAATACACATCAAAGTTACATTTGTCGGTTTGAATCATGGCAGCTATCCATCCAATCGGTGGGAAGGATAATTGAAGAAACACATGCACACACGAACAAGCATATTATTATACAAGATAAAACGAATGCTGAACTCTCCTCTTTTCCCAACACGACCTTCCAAAGCAGACATTAGAGTGAACAGATGGGAGAATGTTATGTGCATCTGCTGGTACAGAGAGCAAGAAGCTAACGAACCCTTACCACAACTCTAACATTTCTCTTTCATGCTAATTTGAAAAACCTCCTCCACCTTCTCTGGGAAAATATGAAAGGTTTTCTATGTGATCCTATTTATAACGAGAAGGGAACTCGGTAGAGCGCATATCTCCGCCACGGAATGCCTGATCCACGAGAACATATTGGGCCCAATAC
>NC_140961.1:82245884-82335884 GCF_056783735.1 Eptatretus burgeri | reverse complement strand
GCTTAACTCTGCTTTTCGCTTCACGAGTGCAGGGTAATAAAATACACAATTACACCAACCCACTATACGAATGTTCAACTACCTCGAACATAGACATCTTCATACAATTGTTACTGTTGCTAACTATAGGAACGAGAACGGCACTCTTAGAGCATTCATTCTCACCTAACGCATTCATTCTGAATAAAAATAACGTCGTTAACTGAACATACTACAACTATAACCCACTGCTTCTGCAGCCCATATTTCCAGATCATCCATGTACCCTATTATGTCACGTAGTTTCTTGGCATGGGTTATGAACATCATAAATTTAATTCTTCACTCACATCTGTTCATAGATCAGATAGAAGAAATTTCAGATAAAGATTTTAATTTAACCCATTATGGTTTGAATACTTCAGCAATGATGTCATCGTTATCAGCCTATATACCCAATGGGGAGTTCATGACATGTGACAAAGTTTCAATTATTTTTGTTGAGCATTTTCAGGGAAATAATGTCCAATTTTTTCCCCTTAATCCAATATGACTGCCATACCATGTGACTTGTGACGTCACGGTTAGCAATACAATATTCCACGTGGGGAGTCTCTCCTATGTTTAAGATTTCGATTCGGTCGGACAAGCGGTTGCAGAGAAAATCATTTTAATAGTGAAAATATATGAATGTGGCTGCACACGCACACGCACACGCACACGCACACGCACAAGCACACGAACACTGCAATTTTCTTGTAACACCTTCAGGGTGGTACTGAAAATGTAAAATGATGTCGTGATGACAATCCGTAAAATAATTGTGGTCTCATTCCTTCCTTATCTCTACTTCCACCTTGTTTGCTTTTTTGGGGATTTCATCCCTACATGTTTTTTTCATTTCTCGAAAATGTCTTCTGACTTGTTTGAATGCATTCAACCTCATCAGGAAGAGATCCTCTAAACAGACACTTTATCGGCAGGCAATTGCATTTTAATGCTGTTCTGATTATTGTTGTTATTTGTAACTGTAACCAAGTCATTAACGGGCATGAAAGAACAATTTTCACCTTTATTGAGATACTTCCCGGATATTTTGAGCTGAGAAGTTATTAGTCTTTTGGAGGGAATTAAATCAACATTTTCACTGCAATTAAAATGAAAATGAGAAAAAAAACAAATCAATTACATAATTCATGTATATCACATGTTCATGCAATATTTTCTTTCACACCAAAACTCAACAAATAGATGAAGACGTTTTGTTAAGTCACTAGATGGACTTAGAAATTGGGCTCATTCAGTTCATCCTGTTACTTTGCATCAGTCATCTATCAATACAGATTCATGGAAATAATTTTGACCGTGCGAGTGCGTCGAGCAGCATTTCATCACTTGGTGATTTAATTCTCGCAGGTTTTTTCCCCATCCACAGCAATATTATGCAAGGTCGCACATCGCTGAAAAATCGACCTTCGGCAAAAGTTTGTGCTTCGTAAGTTTTGCTGTGGTGTCTTGTAACTGAATATTTTCTCTTTAATACCTGATACCCTTAATTTTTAATTATTTATTTGTGTGGAACTTAATTGTAGTAGATGAAGAAGCTGGGAAATCTTTGATTTGAAATGATTAAAAAAAACCTTTTGTAAATTCATTTTCCTAATTGTCGATATCACATTGACACATTTTTCAATATTTGCTTCGTGTCTATTTCTGTAGTTTGCAACCACAAGCATTACGTTGGGCCATGACCATGGCATTCACAATTGAAGAAATAAACCAAAATAACTTACTCATTCCCAATATCACATTAGGATATTTAATTCATGATTCATGTTTTGAGATTGTCAAGATTGCTGAGCAGTCATTGAATTTTTTGGAAAACACAATATATTCTGGTTCAGAATCTTTTGAGTTTCACACACCACGAGTTGTCGTTGGGCCATTTACATCAGCACTTTCGAGGTTTTTGACAGGTCTCTTGGAACTCTTTTCAGTCCCGCTGGTAAAATTACTTTCGTTTTTGAAAGCCCATTTCAATTGTTCTGCTTGCTTTTATAATATGTGGTTGTTTTTGATGTTGAACAACTGCAGTGTCTCAAAGTTTGTGCAAGTCATTGCAAGGACAATTGCTTCCAATGTTTCATTCACAGATAAGCTACGGTTCTTCTTGTGACTGTTTGAGTGACAAAACGCAGTATCCTTTCTTCTTACGAACTGTGCCAAGTGATGTTTACCAGGCAGCTGCCATGGCTCACTTAATGGATAATTTCCATTGGGTATATGTGGGCACTCTGGCAGTGGATGATGATTATAGTAGAAATCTTTTGGCCTTGTTTCTATTACAAGCAGAAAGATTGAGTGTTTGCATTGCCTTTCAGGAACTTCTACCACAAAGCTACCAGAAAGACACACTTCAAACTGTTGGTAAATATAAACAAAAAAAATTCATGTTATTATGGCAAGATGTAATATTTGCAATTAGAGAAGTTACTTGAAAAAAATGCTACTGTTCATTGTGATGTATGCAATGTGTACATCGTAATATATGGATCATTGTCTCCGTCACTGACAGTGACTGAAGGTGGGTGGAGGTTATGTTTTTACCCCTGTCTGTTTTTCTGTGAACAGGGTATCTCAAAATGTTGTGGATGGATTCGGACGAAATATGGTGGACAGGTTGGATGACGAGGACGAAATTTTGAATTTTGGTGAAGATATGTTTCTGGATCCTACAATTTTAAAGTGATTCTTCACCATTGCGAAATAGGGTTCTGAACCAAAAACAAGATACAGTACAATATCTCAAAAAGTTACAGATGGATTCGGATGAAACTTTGTGGAAAGGTTGGGTATCTGCCAAGGACGAATTGTTTAGATTTTGGGAAGATCAGATCCATATACTTCGCTTTACTTAAAAAAAAAGTGTTTCTTCACGATTGAGAGATGGGACCAAAAACGCTTAATGCCTATCTCAAAAAGTTGTACATGGATTATGACAAAATTTAGTGGATGAGTTGGGTCGGTGACTATGTCGGGGGTGGGGGTAATATGCGCATCTTTGGGGTTTTCTTCCCTTGGTGTATGTTTGTTGTTAACCTCCGCCATCGAAGATGGACGGAGGTTACTGTTTTCACCCCTGTCTGTTTGTTTGTGAACAGTATTACGGAAAAACTCCTGGACGGATTTCGATGAAACTTGGTGGGGGGATTAGGTATGGTCCAATGATTATGCCATAAGATTTTGTAATTGGTCCAAATTCCAATATGACCGCTATGGCGGCCATTTTGAAAACAAAATTGAATTTTTGATTTGCATTTCTACATGTTTTAAGTGATTTCCAAACAAAAAAAAAATTTGTTCGAGAGAAAAAAAAAAATTTGCAACTTTTTTTCAAAAACATTTAGATTTTATTTGAAAAATATTTGAATTTTTTTTTTTTGCACTTCTACATGCGCATCGATCGAGTTTAGTTTATTCAATCGTGGTTCAGTAGAGTCTGATCCGTTTTGACCTTCAATGAATAGGATATCAGGTTCACTTAAGTGACCCAGCAGTATTGATGTTGCAGGTTTTGAACTCGACCGAGTGCTCCCCCTCTAGTTTGTGGTGCAGAATCTAGTGCGTTCTCTAACGACTGCAATCCAGGGTCATGAATGAATGTACAAGTCAGCTATTACTCCAATGCATCTTTGTCAGTTGGTGTCTGTGACATCTGAGTGGTGTTACAGTGACCACATCAACATCGTAACGTTTTTGAAACTTGTATATCAAATAAACAAATACAAAAACAAATGAGGAAGTTCACCATTACATACAATGTCCCACTCCAATTCCCACATTGAGTTATTTCCACCGCTCAGTATCGCAGTCCTGCCTGCACAACTCACACGTGTTTACATCGTCCTTCGATTCCCATCACAGTGTCCTTTCATATGATAACCCGCCCAGGATGATTTAAAGAGCTTAAACGAATTCCTAACCGATACACAATCTTAATGAGCTTTAATCAACCTGATTACAATCGGCTTCACGCATCCACAACCGCTTTGGACATTAACACCTCATTCACTCAGAGTTAAATCGAGCACGGGGATGATGGAAACAAACTTCTTGTCACATATCACCCATCAATCTACACCTCACTCTCGCAGGTTTGTACAGCAACATAGAACAATCCCGTGCCTTCCAGCAAATGTGATTGCAGTCCACACTGGATGTTTCATCTGAGAATGTTCCAGCACCTTCACGAATCTCACCAGGTAGTTTACAGAACAATACTGCCATCGAGAATCAAAATTAGCTCATCGCATCAAACAGTTTATATTACAATTTACCGATGCTCATTGTGATGTATGCAATGTTCACTCCCAAAAAACTTACAAAATGTAACCATCAAATTTAATCGTTAATTTACAGGCATTTACTAATGCTTACAGATCCCACAATATCAGGGATGCAGTTAAGGTAGGATGCAGATATGGTAAATTAGTGTGATACAAAACGTAAACTGTTCAGCCGAGCAATGGAATGCTCTCTGCCGAGTGCAGTTCTATTTCTATGCTGAAATGTAGTCATTAACCACTCCCCACCCCACCCCCCACCACCCCACCACTTTTTGCATCGAAGGTAATCATTGACGTTTTCCCTGGCCTTGTTGATTCAAGTTTGTGTTCTCATTAGCTCATCCACCCACAAAGCAAGAAACGGTGTGTGTGTGCGTGTGTGTGCGTGTGTGTGCGTGTGTGTGCGTGTGTGTGCGTGCGTGTGCGTGTGCGTGCGCGCGCGTGTTGGTTGTTTCCATATGTGGGTTTTTGAAGGTGTAACAGAGCCTAAACAGATCTCGAGGAATCCACCTTTGTGTGTGTGTGTGTATGTATGTGTGCATATATATATATATATATATATATATATATATATATATATATATATATATATATATATATATATATATATATATATATATATATATATATATATATATATATATATATATATGATTGTATACACAGAGACATGACAGAAGTAAATAGACACCTTAAATTTATTCATTTCATCGGATTAAAGCAAGTTTTACTCACTGATTTGTACAAATATTAAACTATTTATTTGCAGAAACGAGTTGCTGGGTCTTGCATCACAATTAATTATGCCACGAACCCAGAGAGCACACGACCTTTGCGATTTTCGACGAGGACGAATTGTTGACCAATCGGAAGGTGGAGTTAGCCAACATAAGATAGCTCAGAACCTTGGCATTCCACATTCTATGGTCAATCGGGTGATTGTGCAATTCACCAATGAAGGCAATGAATCCACAGCTTCTGGTTCTGGTCGACCTGGGCCTTCAGAAAGGTGTCTCGAGCTGTCAAGTGGTCCATTGAGAAAACCCCCCATTGCAAGGCAGCAGATGTTGCAGAGGAGGTGCAAGTCAGCTCAAGAACTGCCGTGTCAGTCCTTCATCAATTGGGATACTATGGGAGAGCAGCGAGGAGAAAACCTCTTCTTAGACCAGCCAACATGCAAAGGAGAAAGAAGTAGACTGACAAGATGGCCACCAGTCCCTTCGGGTTTTGGCAAAATGTCATTTTTTCAGGTGAGCCCCAATTTGATAAATTTTCTGACATTGGATGTGTTTGTGTCGGGAGACTTCCCAGTCAAGAGTTTTCTTTGAACCGATTGCAGCCAACTGTCAAACACGGTCGTTTTTCAGTAATGGTGTGGGGAGCAATCTGGAGCACTGGTCATTCAGAGCTTGTGGAGTGTGCTGGCAACATCAACTCTACAAGATACATTTCTATCCTTGAGGATGGACTTTTCCCCATCTTCTCCACTGGTCAGATGGTCAAACACAACACTGTTCATGGAAGATGTAGCTTTCACACTCCATGCCACACTGCAAAAAAGACCAAAGAATGGCAGGACAGAAATGGGATCAAGCCACTTCCATGGCCAAGTCAGTCTCCTGGCATGAATCCCATTGAACACCTTTGGGCCACCTTGGAACAAGCTGTGTGGAAAAAGTCCAGGAAACCAACATCATGGTCAGAACTACTAAACCTTTTGTATGAAGGCTGGGCAGAAAAATACCCACAAGAGAAAATTTCAGAACTCGTTAGTTCTATACCTGAAAGAAGAAAAGCATTGAAATCTGCAAATGGCAAGTCCATCAAACACTAGTTTACGTAATAAAATGGATCAAATGTACTCCAAATGTTAAATAAATAAATTCTTTTAAAATCATGTATATTTGCTTCTGTCATGTCTCTGTGTGTGTGTATATATATATATATATATATATATATATATATATATATATATATATATATATATATATATATATATATATATATATATATATATATATATATATATATATATATATATATATATATATATATATATATATACACGTGGTCCAAAAACATCAAAAAAAGTTCAGATCTTCTCTCCACAAGACGAAACTTATTCCAGTATGATGGATTAACGTTCGTAAAAAAACTTAAGTTGATCGGAGGTGATATAGAGGTCGCTCCATATGACAACTTTTATTTTCATGAGTTGGTTAAATTAGGGTATGGTCAGGTACGATTATGGGTACTTCTGGATGTCTGAGGTGGAAATGGAGTGCATTTTCGAACTCTATGGGGTCGATTTACTCGAAGAAATGACTGCACCGACATTGAATTCACAACCATTTCGAAAATATGACCTAAAACAAGATTTATCATTACTGGAGTTGAGTAACTAATCCTACTCATTTCGATATTTTCTAATCTATAATTAATTTGTCGTCTGTCTAAACATTTCTTAGAGTAAATCGACCCACTTAGTTCGAAAATGCAGTCCATTTTCACCTAAGAAGTTCAGAAGTGTACGGATTCGCATCTCACCATACCCTAATTTTTCAATCAATGGAATTACAAACTATTAGAATATTTCGTCTCGTATACCAAATACCATTATCATCTCCGCCTCTATTGCTGTCTCCGCTCTCACCTGAACTTATTTCTAGCTGGCCCAATATCCAGTGTTTTAGATTCAATGAATCACGAAAAATATGTTAGTTATTTATTTAGTTATTATTATATTAATTTAGGTTCGTTCCTGGCATATATACATATATATATATATATATATATATATATATATATATATATATATATATATATATATATATATATATATATATATATATATAAATCCTGGTGTTGGCGCAGTGGTTAGAGCAGCGGCTTGGGATCCAAAAGATCCTGAGTTCAAGCCCCGTTGGGCAACTGAATTAATACACCAGGGGGTTGACTCAGCCTGTCATCCTTCCGAGGTCGGCAAAATGAGTACCAGTATACTGAGCCCGTGTATACCCCGGTTAAAATAGGTGTACCATATCCCTGTGTCGTAAGAGGCGACCAGGGTTGCGTCAGGAAGGGCATCCGGTGTAAAACATGTGCCAAATCACTATGCGGATCATACGGATGATCCGCTGTGGCGACCCCTAACGGGAGCAGCCGAAAGAAGAAGAAGAAGAAGAAGATATATATATATATATATATATATATATATATATATATATATATATATATATATATATATATATATATATATATATATATATTGGGGTGCCAAGAAAGGAGTTGTGGCATTGTATGAGGAAGTCGGGAGTGGTGGAGAAGTATGTGAGGATCGTGCAGGATATGTATGAGGACAGTGTGACAGCGGTGAGGTGTGCGGTAGGAATGACAGACCGGTTTAAGGTAAAAGTGGGATTGCACCAAGGATCGACTCTGAGCCCTTTCCTGTTTGCAATGGTGATTGACAGGTTGACGGACGAGATCAGACTGGAGTCCCCATGGACTATGATGTTCACGGATGACATCATGATCTGTAGGGAGAGTAGTGAGCAGGCTGAGGCGAGCCTCGAGTGGTGGAGGTACGCACTGGAGAGAAGGGGAATGATAGTCAGTCGGAGTAAGACGGAGTACATGTGCGTAAATGAGAGGGAGGGTGGTGGTATGGTGCGGTTGCAAGGAGTTGAGGTGGGGAAGGTGGATTGGTTTAAATACTTGGGATCAACTGTCCAAAGTAACGGAGAGTGTGGGAGAGAAGAGAAAAAGAGAGTGCCGGCAGGATGGAGTGGGTGGAGAAGAGTGTCAGGAGTGATTTGTGACAGAAGGGTAGCTGCAAGAGTGAAGGGGAAAGTATATAAGACGGTAGTGAGACCAGCTATGTTGTATGGTTTGGAGGCGGTGGCGCTAACAAAAAGACAGGAAGCGGAGCTGGAGGTGGTAGAGTTAAAGATGCTCCGATTCTCGTTGGGAGTGATGAGGATGGACAGGATAAGAAATGAGTATATCAGAGGGAATGCGCAGGTAGGACGGTTTGGAGACAAAGTGAGAGAGGCTAAATTGAGATGGTTTGGACATGTGCGCAGGAGGGAAGCAGAGTATATCGGGAGAAGGATGTTGAAGATAGAGCCGCCAGGCAGGAGGAGAAGAGGAAGGCCAAAGAAGAGGTTCATGGATACGGTGAGGGCGGACATGCGGGTGGTTGGAGTGTCAATGTAAGATGTGGAAGATAGAGCGAAATGAAGATGGTTGATCCGCTGTGGCGACCCCTAACGGGAGAAAGCCAAAAGAGGAAGAAGAAGATATATATATATGTATATATATATATATATATATATATATATATATATATATATATATATATATATATATATATATATATATATATTGTTGTGGTTGACGAAATTCGCAAACCACCATTCAGGTCCCTTAGGTGAGATATCTCTGTAAGTATATGTGTAGTTAGGCCCAAACCCGTTGTTTAGAGGTAATAAATGTCACTCATGCGGGCTGCGACCCTTTTAGATAGCCGTTTTTCTTTTACTATCTTTATTTTGGACCAGCCGCCATTACTACCATTACTACCACCACCAACCACGTCTCAACAGCCATCACACAACAACCACCAGCCGCAACGCCGCTTCACAACAACAACAACGCCAACAGCCACGACCTTTACCGTCACATCTCGCTCTCGCAACCATCGCATCACCGCCATTTCCGCGCCGCTTGTGGGCACCGATACTGGACTCGTGCAGGGTGCGCACCGAGCAGCGTGTGCAGAAACATCACAGCCTTTCCGAAGAAAACGGATCAAAAACGACTCACGCCCACTTCTGTTCCGTCCTATCGGCGAGCGTGGGGCGATTTGGCCCCGCCTCCAGGTGCGTTGGAGTAATATCGCTATATGCAAATTCATGGATTAAAAAGCATTCACGCCCACTTTTCCTCGGTCCAATGGGGAGCCAGCCAGAGGTGAAGGGTCAAAGGTAAAGGGTCGAAGGCGAAGGAGCGAGGCCCCGGGGGCTATAAAAGGGCCGCATTCGCTCGCCGGCAGTAGAGTTGAGTTGGGAAGAAGAAGCAGTAGTAGTCAGTCAAGTGAAGTTCGCAGTCGGTGGAGTTGGGAAAAGAAGTAGTAGTCGTCAGTCAAGTGCAGTTCGGAGTTGAGTTGGGAAGAGCCAGTCAAGAGAGGAGTCGGAGAAGGCAGTTGGACGGAGCTGTGGAGAGTTGGAGAGGTGGCGGCGGCGAAGGCAGTCGAGGGGGTGCTCGTGTCAGAGTCGGGGAGCTGCGGAGGGGAGAGGCCGGCAACGCGACCGAGGTCGTGGTGGAGACGCTCGTCGCGGGACCCGAGACAGGGAGATATCCTCCTTCCCCCGAGCATCAACAACCCCCTCCTGTTTCCCCCCACGCTGAGATAGTGCGAGAAGGGGGCCCCGTTCCCACCCCATACCAGGCAGTCCCAGCGAGGCCCGCGGAGTCGGGGCGCCAGCGCCATTTTGCGGCTCATCACCAGACGGGTAGGCTCGACGTGGTCTCGGCCCCAGGCCGTCTGCCCCCTCATAGTGGAGGGTGGTCCCTTTTTCTTTTGCTTTGAGTATATGTGTTGTCGGCGCCGTCTGTGAAGTAAAACTGTATAAGTGTTGCCGTGTGCTTGGTAGTCGGTTAGCTCTGCATTGTCTTTTGCTTTTACATTTGCTTTTTGTGCATTATTGTGCTTCTTCTTCTTTTACATTTGCTTTTGGTGTAATTGTATATGTGTGCTTTCCGTTCATCGCGAAATAAATGTGCTTTATGTTGAATTGTTTTCCCGTTTTGCTTTGTCTTTTCCTTTATTGAATCTCCATCTTACTTCACGTAAAGGGTTGGTCGTGGGCTAAAACGCCCGATAATTAATCGAACCGTCGAGGCCGACAATAACACCGCTTGGTTATCCCGATAGTACGGAACGGGTCGCTTAAAGTGGCCCGTGTCCGAAGTCGACCTGCGGCGAGGTGCGATCGCCCGGTCTACCCTCCGTGTGGGTACTTAGGTAGGTCGAATTTGGCGAGCAACCCTATCCCACGCGGGGGCCGATTGGCACGATCGTGGTGAGGCCGAAAGGTCCACCCGTGACTAGTTCCCGGCGTTAGTCCGAGAGGGTCACGACGGGATTGTCCGTCCGGTGGGCGGCATGCCGCGATTCGAGTTACGTGGCCGTTCGCACGCCGGCGGGCGCGAATCCGCAACAATATATATATATATATATATATATATATATATATATATATATATATATATATATATGTATATATATATATAGTATATATATATATATATATATATATATATATATATATATATATATATATATATATATATATATGTATATATATATATAGTATGTTCGTTCCCAAAATGATACACGACAGTGCAAAAACTTTTGGGCCACCTTACTCCCCGTTAGCCTGTGGTGTGCAGTTTCAAGTTTCATTCAAATCGGGCAACAAAAAAGATTATTAAAAATCAATTCCCGATTCAGTCAAGTTTTGCTATGACGATCCATAAAGTGCAAGGACAAACCATGGAGAATGTGTTGATATAATACCTCGACAAACGGGTTGGCCCAATGATGACTCTTGAGGTAAATGCTCAAATTTTCTTCAAGTTGCAGTTTGTCCACTAAATAATATTAAAAAAAAAATTCTTTTTTTCTTTTTCATCAACCGTATTCACAAAGGGAATGCAATGGGTTCATGGGTCATTAAGTGTATATATTTATATATATATATATATATATATATATATATATATATATATATATATATATATATATATATATATATATATATATATACATACATACACATATATGAGCAAATACAACCTGTCACTTCATTGACAGGGTTATTAAAGGGGGGTGGGGGAGAGGAGGGTGGGGAAGGAGGGAAGCGAGAGGAGGCAGAAGGGATAGTAAGCTCGGAAGGGGGGCAGAGTGAGGAAGTGGGGGTTGGTACCATTGAAAGACACACACACACATACAGACACACACTTTGAGACCTGGTAGGTATGTTTCACCTCCTGATGAACCCCACCCACATGTGAAGACATCCACATGTGGAGATCGTAGGCAACAACAGCAACCACCACATGCGTGTATACACACACACACACACACACACACACACACACACACACACACACACACACACACACACACACACACACACACACACACACACACATATGCACGCATGCACGCACACATGCATGCACGCACACCTTGTCGGTCACTGTTTCACCTCCTGAAACCCACCACCACACGAGGAGATAGCAAGCAAAACCAGCAACTTGCACATACTACACACACACACACACACACACACACACACACACACACACACACACACACACACACACACACACACACACACACACACACACACACACACACACACACACACACACACACACACACACACACATACACACATACACACATACACACATACACACATACACACATACACACATACACACATACACACATACACATACACATACACATACACATACACATACACATACACATACACATACACATACACATACACATACACATACACATACACATACACACACTTTGAGACCTGGTGTGGGAGAATTCAAAACCAACAGCTCGTAAATGCAGCAACCTTTGCACCCCACCGATCGGCTCTGAATCTGATTCATACATGCTACAGTCCCTTCAAAAGGGGGGAAAGGTGGGTGACGGGGGGGGGATTAGAAGAGAGAGATGAGTAGGGAGAGAGAGTGAGGGGGGTGGAGAGGAGAGGAGTTGGTGAGAGGGATCGGGGTATGAGAGATGGGAGAGAGTTGGGTGAGGGATTCCACCAGATGTGATGCCCAGTTTATCATCCACCTGAGAGACGGCACACACAGTGATGAATCACCCGGCCTGTGAAACAACACGAGGACAGTTTAGAGCTGGGTTGGGATTCAAATCCAGGCTCCACAGAGTGAGCATGCATACCTATTGGTTTTTCTGCCGTAAAGTGACGATTCTTTACTTCAGAACTGAAAAGATCATGTAATTTATTTTGCCTTCCTACCTCCAGTGTAGAACCATGGTATCGCAATTGAAAGTTGAAGAATGTGCCAAGTGGCTTCACCACGAAATGCACTAAACGTTTTAAGAAACTTTTAAAAGCGAAACGTTTAATTTTTATTTGTATTTATCTGTGCCGAAGTGACGGGTCATTCAATGGAAGAACAAAAACAGGAAACATCCTGGAAAATAACATTTCACATTTTCAGTGAGGCAGCCACCGCCTGTTGCAATGCAGAACAACACATTCCCAATGCAGGCGAGTAGCCCTGAATTTTGTTCAAGTCGATCTATACACAATATTCAATGACAGTGCAAATATTGTCGAGCGCTGGCTTAAGCACTCCAATGAAAAAGTTGATAAGAAACAGCTCCTTTGCACGCAATTGGCAATCACCAAACTGTCATATTCAACAAACACCTCCCAGAGATGCACAAATGTCAAATGTCCGAATTGAACAAATGGACATTTTTCTAGGAGTCAGAACTACTTGTGAGTTTGATTCTGGAGCTTAAATTTTGCAATTCTCCTTAGTTGAATTGATACTCGTGGTGATCGCATGTGCTGAAATGAAATAAAGCAATGAATGTTGATGTCTCCGGGTGTTTATAAGCATTGCAATGTACCCAGTGATTCGTAGCTATGATGAACAGGCATTTGATAATATGATTGAGGAAAGTGGAAAAAAAACACTATCGTTGAGAAGTCGATGCGGCCTATTCCAAGTCAAGGCAAGGTTGAGCAGGCCAAAAAACATGGCTGCTTCAGACCCCACTGAGGTTACCAAGGATACGTCTTAAGACCCCAGAGAACTATGTGGCCGAGGATCACCTTATGAAGGATATAATTAAATAAGGTCATTAATTATCTTCAAAAGTGGTCATGTAATTAACCCAAGCACCCAATTTTCAGTCATGCACTTCCTTGGAGTTTTCTTGGTGTGTATGCAAAGTTTTTTTCCATGTATGCAGAATTTCCATGTGTCTCAGATAGTACTGTTGGGTCTTTTGGGTCCTCTAGGTATTTTGGGTCCTCGGGGTTTTTTGCTCTTCAGAGTCTTTGAGGTCTTTTGTGTCCTCCGGTTATTTTCTGTCATCTGATTATTTTGGGTCCTCTGGATCTTTGGGGTCGTTTGGGTCTTTCAGGGTCTTTTGGGTCTTTGTAGTCTTTTGAGTCTTCGACGTATTTGGGTCTTCAGGGTCTTTTCACCTTTTTGGGGGTATTTTAGGTCTTTGGGGTGTGATAGCCAGAAGGTGAATCGACATGGCTGAATCGTTGGAGTTCATTCTATGTGGGCTATCACAATTTATTCAGCAAGAACAGGACAACCATAGATTTCTATGTAATCACAAATGACCGTTCAGTAGCCATCTTGAATATCGCAAAGGACTAAGTGTAAAGGAAGGATATGGAAATACAATCTATACCACTGATGTTGTTGTTGTTTTTGTTGTTGTTGTTGTTGAACTATGGGTAATATAATCTGTGGCTTACATTCTATAATAAGGGGTCTTTCATCTTTGCTGTCTTTTTGGCCTTTTGGGTCCTCTGGGTACTTTAGGTTCAGTATTTATGTTACAATTGTGGGTGGCGTCAGGTCAACTGTGTAACCAATGGGTAAAGAGTGGACAAACATCCATACATAATCACAAACACTTGCTCCATTATTCAAAGATTATATTATTAAACATGTTTATATTCACGTTCGTGAGTATTGAACTTAATTTTCAGTTTACATCTCATATTTTGATTGGTAATTTTTTTTGTGGAGTGAAATATTATTATTTTTCTGTATTTTTTTTTAACTCAATTTTTCTTCTTGTGTCTTGATGCAGCTCAAACATTAATGGAGGAAAATGCAAAAGTAACCGTTTTGTTTGTTCATGGGAAGGATTTTATTCCACTTGCTGAACTATTTTTAGCAAACAACCTGAGTGATAAAACATGGGTTGGAAGTGACACTTGGATTAGTTCACCTTACATGAGAAACCCACGATATGCACAACTGTACGATGGCACAATTGGAATTGAACGTGGCTCTGGATTCATACCTGGTCTTGAAGAATTTCTAGAAGGACTACGTGCACAATCATTCTGTCCAAAAAAGCATCTGGACAAATATTTTAGCAAGAATGAAACTGCATTGGTAAGATAAGACGTCTATTCCCATCCTAATTGTTTGTATTTGACAACTCTTTATGGCAAATGCTTTCCAGTAAAAGACTTTCATCAAACATAAGTGTCTGCATAATAACGAGTTTTTTTCTTTACGTCTTTAATTATAAAACAAAATTATCAAATTTGACTGAAAGATTAGGTGCAAGAGATTTGATTATAGTGCTGAAGCATTGCAAACTCATTTTATAGATATGGTATGAATAAGATCTCGTGTAAGCAGAAACAAAGCGTGAGTTAAGAAATGGTTTAAATACTTTGTCACTTCAAAGTGTATTTTTTACTTTGTCGAATCTTCGCCTTTTGTGTGCAGCACAAGGCTGTGTGGTTGCATCATTGGCTGAGGGTGCAGCTCTGCCACTGATGCAATGCCCGCTGTAGGTTAGGGAAGGAATTTGGAATTTTGGCCAGCACGCCAGTGATGGTTCACCGACTCTCAACGAAGGACAGAATGGGATATTTAACGTCCGTCCGGCAGATAGGACATTCAGTTTAACGTCCATCCAAGTGACGGCACATATTGATGAATCACCCTGCCTGTGAAACATCGGCATGACAGTTTATTCCTGAGTCGAGATTCGAACCCAGGCCATACAGTTCAAAGGCGAGTGTGCATTTTGAATGGGGCTCTGCATCGAATGAAGCCATGACACATGAATGAAGCCATGACACAAGGCAAACCAGACCGGCAAGCTGGGAGAAATGACACATGAGGCCCAAATATATTTGTTATAAACAATCCATGTGTAGTCCACAAAATATTATGGCTAGAAAAATCGGACAGGCATTCAGGCATAAAGACTCATTTGAGCAACTTACTCGGAGGCCCAGAACGTTGAGACGGCTCAGATCCGTTGGTCTGTGTGGAACACGAAAAGCATAAAATGCTTCAACGACATTTGGGTGTTTTTTTTAGCAAGCAGCTTGTGAAGTGCTTGCCAAGTGGCTTAAGCATTCAAGCAAGCACTCCTTTGAAACGGTTGATAAGGAACAGCTGGCTTGGCAAGCGACAGCAAGCTTATTGGTGATGAAACACACCTCTGGTTTGCTCCAAATTTCTTTCAGTAGCTGCTGTTTAAAAAGGTAATCATACGTTTGAAAGGATTGACAGAATAGTTTGCGGTTATAATACTTTTTACTTGCCCACGAAACGCCATGCTGAGCTATTTATACACCTTAACGCGTAGTTCGTCCAAAGTGGAAATCCCCCTTGGGGATGGGGCCAAGTGAAGTCGCTAAAACCTCTGTTGTGTGACCCTTCGTTTCCCCAAGCAAGTTTGGTTGTGAATGGACAAATGACAACCGAATGTATTACGCTCAGACAGACAGACAGACAGACAGACGGACACCAAATTGTCTTTTAATATGATGTAGTCGGCAGAGTTGTGTTCTTTCTCCAAGTGGTGTCATTCTCACCTCCTCTATCTTGTTAGCCGACTTATCTTGCAGACCACACTGTTCCTCATTCATCCTCCTCCTCTCATCCACACCACTGTTCTCCATTGTCCTACCCATTACCATCTGTGGAGCATCCAATTGCTTTCACCAAAAGTTCGGCTTCGTGAAGCGACATCCATCCAAGCGCTGCATGTCTCCTCTTCACAAGCATACCATGGCCACACCATAGCGGCAGTCCAACAATGGACAAGTCCAATCAACATTGTGCTTCCACGAGCCTTGCAGCCTATGAACTCATATTCATCTCCATCTTCGTTGCTTCTGCTCTCATTCTTTTCAATATCTTCTCATCTTTCTTCTTCAGAATGGAGGTATGCAAATCGTCATAGGTGGGATCAGACAGGGGAATTGTGGAGATATAAGGGAGTGAGAAAGGAGGCATCCTTGTCGCGACAACATCGTATGCGTGTGTGTGTGTGTGTGTGTGTGTGTGTGTGTGTGTGTGTGTGTGTGTGTGTGTGTGTGTGTGTGTGTGTGTGTGTGTGTGTGTGTGTGTGTGTGTGTGTGTGTGTGTGTGTGTGTGTGTGTGTGTGTGTGTGTGTGTGTGTGTGTGTGTGTAGGGTGTAGGGTGTAGGGTGGAGGGTGGAGGGCGGGGGGGGGTGGCAAGAATCCAGTAAGGCGGGAGATGTGGAATGGAAACGCAATTCACATAACCATTTGTGGCTTGCCCCAACTTCCAGCAACTTTCACATTTTATACTGCTAATCACATGACAATCTTATTCATATACATCACACTTTAATTATTTCATGACTCAAACATGCTGAAATGTCTGTAAAGATGACATTTTACTTCTTTGAGAACCCTTTCTTCACACATGACCAATTTATCAAGAATTTTTTACACTTCCATATATATATATATATATATATATATATATATATATATATATATATATATATATATATATATATATATATATATATATATATATATACATACATACATATATATATATATATATATATATATATATATATATATATATATATATATATATATATATATATATATACATACATATATATATATATATATATATATATATATATATATATATATATATTTGACGATTTTAGACTTGTTCAGTCCGTGTATCTCATTGGCAGAACATTTTGATTACCCTTCGTTCAATTCAAGCATTTTGAAGAATATCGAGTAAAATCATGGATGGAGGTTTCAAGGAACTTTTGTGGACGAAGTATGTGTATCCTTTAGCATTTAATTTGAAACATTTTGAGGGTTAAAATGCCGAAGGATTTAATTCTTTAAAAAGTCACAGTTTCGTTGACAAATGACAAAAATTTCTCATGAAGTGAACAATTCTGAGAGAATGATTTTATTTTTTCTATTTTATTTCTGAGAGAGTTGAAAAAAAATTGTTTTCAATTCTGAGAGAATGAATTAATGTAAGTACTTCGTCTTCATCCAGTAATTCATATTTTCCAGGAACACAAGAAAGAAAGATCTATTAACTTGAATGACCATTCACTGAAGGGGTTCTTGAGTGAATTTTGGAAAAGCCATTGTAACTGTTGCTGGGTTAAGAATGACTATTCTGAGAAAGACTGTCCCTGTCAGAAGAGTTTGGATGAAGCGGAAATGCAGTTTACTGATGTATCTCGTCCAAAACTGACTTATACAGTACACTTGGCAGTATTAACAGTCGCTCATGCATTGGATGACCTTCACACTTGCATACCTTCTAAAGGGCCTTTTGAAAATGGATCTTGCTCCAACATTAACAATTTTAAGACTTGGCAGGTTTGTTACTATGCTAATTGCACCCTTCATCTTTTAGGTATATCCAACTCCCAAATTTGTTGTGATGTTCTAATCGACATTCAGAATTATCTTTGCATTTTTTGCCATATTGGCCTCTTACCTCACTGGTTCCTCAGTTTGCCTGTTCTTTCCCCATGTTTCCCTTCTCCAACACTCTTATTCTCTGAATGTATAAAGATTTATTTGCAATGGAAACTATTTCATCTTGAGAAAAATCTTACATTTTCCCAGTCTTGCAATAACATGGTTTGCAGTATGCATTTTGCTTCCTAATACTCGATGTTTTTACCTGATATTTAAATGGGAACTTCCCTCTGGATATTGATTTCAGTATATTTTGAGGTTTTCTTTCTTCTCAGTATTCCTTCTATAGAGTCATCAATCCCATTTAATGTCAATAGATATCACTTTTGGTGTTTGTGCAATTCTGAAAATAAAGGCACTCTCAAAGAAGAATCTCATTGCCACCAATATGTAGTATGTACTTTGGCCTTGTCTGTGAGACACAGGTGATAGCTTTTGTATAAACAAAGACAAGATGAAAAACACAGTAAGAACAACTAGAGGGGGAGCACTCGGGAGAGTGCAAAACTTCCGCCACCAATACTGCTGGGTCACTCAAGTGAACCTGAAATCTTACTCATTAAATATGACGTCAACAGTGCTGACAGAGTTATAGTTCTTTTCTCCAACATTTTTTGGGGCAGGGGGGGAGGGGTTGGAAATCAATAAAAACGTGTAGAAATGCAAAAAAAAAAATTCAAATATTTTTTCAAAATGGCCGCCATAGCGGCCATATTGGATTTTAGACAGAGTCCAAAATCTAATGGCATGGTCCTTGGATCATACCTAATCCCCCCACCAAGTTTGGTTGAAATCCGTCGAGGAGTTTTTCCGCAATACTGTTCACAAACAAACAAACAAACAAACAGAAAGGGGTGAAAACAGTAACCTCCGATCTTCGATGGCGGAGGTTAAAAATAATATAGTGGAAAGGGGGAAGACATATCAGTAGCAATGGAGAGGGAAGAATGATGAAGAATGAGCCAATAGGAAGAATGATCTTCGAAGAACAATGTCTGAAGGGATGGAAAGAGCAAAGGAAGGGGGAGAGGAAACAAAGTGTGAACCAGCCACAGAGAGGCGACAATCAGTTGTCCCCCCTGGTAAAAATTGCGACTGCCTTTGTGTGCAGAATGTTAATTCGTTTCCTTTTTCCCTTTTTTTCAGATTGAGTGAATGTAACCATGTGTGATGCAAGCAATTGCACCATTGAACAACGGATTGGTGTCAGTGTCAGTGTTTTCAGTGCTCTGGAAAATGTCCCACAAAACATTATGCAAAATTATTCTCTGTTATGACAATTATGGAGCACAAACAGATCTAGTGGACACTTAAGGCTTGTCATATGATGTAAAATGTGTAATAAAGTTGAAGAGTACTGCAAGTGTATGTGGTATAACTTGTAGAACCTTTCAGTGTTGTCAGCTAATATGATAAAAGGCAATGTCACAATTTTACAAGGGGTGACAAGACATTGTGGCAATCCTGTAGATATAAGCTCCAATAAAGCAAGAGGAGGCTGAAAGAAAAGGAAGAGAGAGCTGCGGAGAAAACTACAATGAAACAAAAATGTAAACACTGGTGGGGGACTTGACTGAAGGGCCAAGATGGAAGTCCAGCATTGGCACTCCATGGATAATATTGAGCCATCACTCATATGGTGACTCATATGGCACTACAGAGAGCCATATGGACTTGACTCATATGGTCAAGTCCAGCACGGGTGTTTACATTTTTCTTTACACAATTGTGTTCATGTTAGTGGCATTTGAATTTTGTCCCTGGGTGAGTCCATCCACCTCATCCTTGTGCATCCCTAAGGAGTGCAACAACCAGCTTTGGTTTGGTAAAACAATGTATCTGGTGAGGTGGCAGATGAGGCGGCATGTGATGGTGATATCCTTATGACCACAGATGTCATTTATGAAGGGACTGTTATCAAACTGAGTTATAGTCAGCGTTAAAATCAATAAAGGCATACATATTCAATTCCTTTGCTCTCTCTCATCCATTTGTCAAATCATAAACATCTGCTTAATTGTACTTCTAGTGGGGAAAAATCCTGCTTCGTGAGGACATGGAGAGTTTTGTAGCACAGGTCAAGTTTGAGAGAGGACTACTTGTGCAAACACTTTTATTTACAAGAATATAAAAGACTGTGATTCAGTGATGATTGTTCCTTAATTCCATACCCACAGACTAGAGAAGAGGAATAATCCAGAATGGAAGCTTTATTCCTCTTCCTCAGTCTGGAAATATGGACTTTGGTATCCAAACTATAATGAACATGGAGGGATCCATTTGACAATATAGGCTCCATGATGCCATCATAGCACAAATCGAAGGTGCCTCATCAAAACAAATATGATCCTTCCTTCCGTTTTTCCAGAAGAGGCATGAAGCATGGGGTCATCTTCAGTAGGTGGGCTGTTTCAGAGATAGAGATGTACTGCTGCCATCTGTTCAAACAGTCCTCTGTGTTTGTGAGTTTTGGTCCATTAATTATCATCCTGGTGGACTGATCCTTAGTGTGGATGTAGCAGGAAAGTAGTTCTTTATAGATGGTGTGTTGGTCATGCGAAGTATCTCTAGCTTCTATGATGTATCCTTTTTTTGTCCCTAACGTTGGTGATATCTTCGTGGAGGGCATAGTCTCTTACTTTTTTCAGCCTTCTGGTTTCACATGTATCACCATTTAATCTGGCTGACCATCTGGCTTCAACTGGAATGGCGGTAAACTCAGAAATCCAAGTTTTCTTTGCACAGCAACATTTTTGACCATCCTTTTGGTGCAAAACTGACCTCCGATTTGAAGTTAGTCCAGTCTGTGTCAGGGTCCAAATAATATCTGAGTACTATGAATCTCTTCACTTTGTCCACAATGTAGTTGTAAGCAATCATGGGATCTGTCTAGAGATAATGTATCAAGATGCTTTCTGCTGGTCCCTCAGATCGTTCTTTGAGCTGAAAACAGAGGGAGAAAAACAAGAGCCAATTTCAGTTCCTCTTTGTCCCCTGCAGGATTACATGCTGGAGAAACAATGATGCAAGACCAGAATGCGATTTATTTTATTTTGGATAATGCCATCGTTGGTCCACCCTATTTTGTGATACATTTTCTTGGGAACCAATAACATCCCATTCAAAGATCATTTGGTTTACATAAGTCTAACAGGTTGTTTGCAATGTTGTGCACACAGCCAAAGCAGAAAGGACCAATGATACCCATCCTGGTTATGTGATCAGATCCAAAAGTTGCAATGAAGCCTCCTCCTAAAAACAGTACATAGATCATGGCAGCTTATACTATACAGTTCAGAGGATAACATATCCAAAAATTAATTCTTATTGGCTTCATCATCCACTGGCGAAGAGCAAGGAAGGTAGCATGGCATGTCAATTTGCAAGACATTTCCTTGTCATTTCGTCCATTGCAAAAGTTACTCCAGTTCGATGGATACAGTGGTAACCTTCACTTACGGTCTCACACAAATTTAAGACAAGTGTCTCTTGCAGACCAGCTTGATTCATCCTCAAGCAGGAGAGTTCTAATGATACCCGGGTAATGAGTCATCAGTTTTGGAGAGAGATTGCGCCAACTGGCCGGATGGTGAGGATGCTCCATTTGGCGCATCTTCATAACTTGTGTAAGTTTAATTTCAAATTCCTATTCCTTGTAAATGGACAGTTCAAGTGTCGATATTTGGTTAGTTTAGTCCATAAATTATCCATTGAAGTATTCCTTACAAGAGCCGACACTCCCTGACTTTGAACCTTCCGATAAGATATTCTGACACATGACCAAGTCAATCACTGAATTATAAAACAATCTGTTCTCATCCCTCAAAAAAGAGTGGTAAACAAGAAATAAGACTCATGAAAATGGTAAATCACAAGTTTTAATTAGTCAGATGTACCTCATGAAGGAAAGATTTTTGTGTAATCTCTTTGGTGAACAAAGGATGAAAAAAATTGTGCCTTCCTTTCAACAAGTTTATTGTCATCTTCTTGTGGTGTAGCAGCAGGAGTACTCAGTGTTGCCTGGTATTTCCTGGTCTATTTTTGGTGGGGGCCAAAAATACTTCTATACACCTACTAAGGAACGTGATCGGGGATCATTTAATATTACCTTTCACGTAGCTTTTTTTCGGTTTTTCTCCAGTTTTTGAGCGACGAGAGGTCTCCTTCGGGGCTCCCTGCTGACGTTCTCAAAGTTAAGTTTCCGGTTGTTATTTGTCCCGTTTTAACTTAATTTTCTCATCTACATGTTACTGTGTGTTCCTAGTTCGGTTTTGTTTCAAAAATTATGCTATTTTGTGAGTATTTTTGTCGACGTTCTTACCTGGTGTTTGAGGCCTAGGCCTTGGCCTAGGCTTGAGGCCTACCGGTTCCACTCGGTGTTCGATCGTTTTTTTTTTTTGCTTGTTTGTTTGTTTCTCCCCATTACCTTCAATTTCTTTCCTCCCCATTACCTTCAATTTTCATCCTCCCCACTTTCCAAACATCCCCCATTCTCCCAACTAATCTCTTTCTTATCTCAAAAAAAATAAAATAAAATAAAATAAAAAATATATATACCCAACAACAACAACAACACGCTCACATTATCCCGATTCTGCTTCTCCTTCTTCCTCTTAACTTCCTCCTCGTCTTCTTTCTCGATTTTTTTTCTACACTTCCATGACCAAATCTGTTGAACTCTCTCAAACATTAATATTAACAACAAAAACGAACTTATCATGCTTCATCTTCCTCTCTCACACATGTGGTACTCTTTACTGTTTCACAATGCACGACTCTTCTGCCATTTTAACAGACTGCTCTCATTTCGACCTCTCCTTCATTCCTTGCATAAAAAATCCAACTGTTACAGTGCTTCTTCTCTCCATTCTCTGAATTCGCCTTCATTGCATCCATCAAGAATTGTGTTAAATCGCATCTCTGACCTAAAACTTTTAAAAACCACAGTTTGCCATGGATGTTCGCTTTCCATCAACAATTCTTTTTTTCCAACTTCAGTGCCAACTCACCCCCCTCACCCCTCACTCTCACTCTCAAAGCAACCATCCCACTCTTCTCCCTCCAAGCCTCCCTCTCACCTCTCTCAAAAATCCCCCCTCACCTTTCTCCCACCTTTCATCCCCCTCACTCATCCTTCTCAAAGTTGCCCCCTCTCATCCACCAAGCTGCCTCCCTCCACTGCCCTCTCACCTCCATCTCTTCACTCCACCTCCTCAAATCCTCAACTGCCTTCTTCCTTGTCTCTTGTCCCCCCTCTCCCTCAGCACCACAGAGCCTTTTCTCCTCCTCATTCGGCCCCCTCCCCTCGCTATTCTGCAATACCCCAAACTCTTTCAACAACCCTCCTTACCTCCACCCCTCGTCCCTTGTCCTACCCTCCCCCTCCCCCTCCACCTCCTGCACCCAAAGCCTCCTCCCCTACCTCTTCATTAAAAGTGTGGACCTAAAATATCCGGGGCCTTCGCTAAAACCTTTCAGATCTTTCCATACAGGTTGCCAGTGACAAACCAGACATTATCTGCCTAACAGAAACTTTCCTCTCCCAAGACGTGTCTGACTCCCAAGTATCTCTCGCCGGTTAGTCCCTCTTACGGTATGACAGACTTGAGCCTCGTCCTGGTGGAGGTGTTGCTCTCTTCATCAAAGACTCTATTCCTCACTCTCCATGCACTGCTCTCACTCCCCCACACCCCCAGGAATACCTCTGGCTTCGGCTTCCCCTCCACTCCCACCTCATGTTTATATGTGTACTGTACCGTCCACCGAACAGTGATGACTCCATCTACACCTCACTATCCGAAAACATGGACCATCTTCTATCTTCTCATCCAAATTCTCTCTTCCTCTTATGTGGTGACTTCAATTGTCATCACGCCAGTTGGCTAGGTGTGGGTACCTCTCTCACCTGCCATGGCACCTCTGCAAAAGCTTTCTGCGACTCATTGGGACTGACTCAATCGGTCAACTTCCCGACCCGGATCTCAACCAATGGTACTCCATCTCTTCTGGATCTGATTTTGACAAATTTCCCTGACAATATCTGCTGCTCTTCCTTTGCTCCAATTGGTTCTTCTGACCACGTCCTTGTTAAAGTGGACATCTCTCTGGCTGTTATCAGAGAACCACCTCACCGCCGTCGAGTCTGGAATTTCACTCAAGCCGACTGGCAGGGTCTCCGAGCAGCCATCAAACTTACAGACTGGTCTCCTATCACTACTTTCTCAAACATCAACTCATCCTGGGAATTCTTTCAAAGAAACTTGCTCTCCCTCATGCACAGATTTATCCCCTCTCGTGTTCAGTTGTCCTACCCTTCCTCCCGCCCTTGGTTTACTGAAGCTTGTGGCGAGGCAGTTGTCCTGAAACAACTTGCCTTTGCCTCATGGAAAGCAAACCCAACTGAGGGCAATCTCAGTTCTTTCCACAAAGCTCGGAACAAGTGTGTATCTACCCTCAGGAGAGCCAGAAAACAACATCTTTCTCATCTCAAGTCTGAACTCTCAAACCTCTCTCCCTCCTCAAAATCCTGGAGGCGTTTAATCAAATCTGTTTCTGGTGTATGTTCCCCCTCCATCCCCTCCCTTACCTCAAATGGCCGCACTGCTGATACCACACGTGATAAAGCTGAATGTCTAAACTCGGTGTATGCAGCTAAATCTTGTGTCCTAAACCCATCACTATATCTACCCACTTTACCCAGTCGCACCCAACTGTCCCTGGACTCTGTATCCTTTTCTCCTGACAAGGTGGAGAGCTTGCTTTCAAACCTCGAGTCAGATTCTGCAACCGGTCCAGACGGCATCAGCCCACGTGTCCTCAAAGCCTGGTCTTCTGCTCTTGCTCACCCTCTCTCTGTTCTATTCACCCTCTCATTTGCCCAAGGTCATCTGCCATCTGCTTGGAAATCTGCTAACATCACTGCCTTGCATAAAAAAGGTGCAAAAACAGATCCCTGTAACTACAGACCAATCAGCCTTCTCCCAATCATCAGCAAGGTTATGGAATCCATCATCGCTTCAGACATCAAATCCTTCCTCTTCTCCAATGGCTTGATTTCCATTCATAAATTTGGTTTCAGACCAGGTCACTCTACCCTGGATATGCTGCTTCTGCACACCCATCAATGGATGGAGGTCCTCAATGCCAGACAGGAAATCCGAGCTGTATCCCTGGACATATCACGTGCTTTTGACACAGTCTGGCACCCTGCACTACTCACCAAACTCTCTTCCCATGGTATTCAAGGCCATCTCCACTCATGGCTAGCAGACTTCTTCTCCTGTCACAGTCAACGTGTGGCCCTAAATGGAGTTCTTTCATCCCCTCTTCCTGTGCAGGCTGGAGTTCCTCAAGGTAGTGTTCTGGGCCCTGTTCTTTTTCTGGTTTTCATCAATGATCACTCGGACTCTCTGGAAAATCCTCTATTTCTCTTTGCTGACAACTCCACCCTCTGCCGTACCATCTGTTATCCCTCAGACCAGCAAGCAGCAGCTTCTTCACTCACTGCAGATCTGGATAAAATCACAAACTGGTCCAACACGTGGAACATGTCTTTCAATCCAGACAAATCTCACACTCTCACTATGTCTCTTCGAAAGGACCGTTTACAAAACCCCCCCCCCCCATGCACTTTCTCAACAATCCTCTGGAAGAAGTCTTTTCTTTCAAGCTTCTGGGTCTCACTATCTGCCATGACCTTTCCTGGGAAAGTCACATTTCCAACCTCGCCTCAAAAGCCAGTCGCCGTCTGGGAATCCTTCGTCGTGCTAAGTCCTTCCTCGGCCCTCTTGAGCTCCTGACCACTTACAAAGCTTTTGTCTGTAGCCTGATGGAGTACTGCTCTCCCCTCTGGGCTGGTGCTCCTGCCTTCCACCTTTCTTGGCTTCACACTGTCGAAACCAGGGCATTTAAGATCACCGCAATGAAGCTGAGTCTTTGGGCCTCTCACTCAATCACCACAGGTTGGTCGGTGGTCTTTCTGTCTTCTACCGACTCCTCTCCAGCCTTGCCCCCTCTGCTCTCTCTGCGATTTGTCCCCACCACATTTCCACAGGGTGCTCAAGGTCCGCCAACAACCCCCTTCTGGTAAAACTTCCAAAATCACGAATCACTGCTCATCTTCACTCTTTCATTCCTCTTTTTTCCCGCCTTTGGAATAAACTTCCTCACTCTATTCTTTCCCATTCTTCCCTCCAGGCTTTCAAAACAGCTGTTTACCACCACCTCTTATCTTCCCCCATCCAAATCCTCGATCTTTTCTACCCCCGATAATCCACCCAAGCCCACTTCCTTCAATTCCCCTGCTTTCCTTCCTGAAAGTCCCTGTAATGTCCATATTCTCTTCGCCATGTTCCCCGTCCCATCCCCATCCCTCTCCCTTCCACAGTTCAACAAATGTGTCTTTTCCCCACTGTTTTGTCCCTTCCACTCCCACCCCTCTTGTCTCATGCCTCCTTGCTGTGAGTTGTGTGTTAGCTCTCATACGAGCCTCGACCAAGGTATACAAAAAAAAAAAGCTACAAAGACTTCGGCACTATAGAGAGCTTTAAAAAAACAACTTTTTCTTCAAAACTTTGAATTTTGTTGTTGTTGTTGTTGTTGTTGTTGTTGCCTAAAACACTTCTTGTGGCTCAAACATGAAACCCTGAAAGTTAGATGAAGATCCGTTCAGCCATCTCTGAGAAAAATGGCAACACACACACACACACACACACACACACACACACACACACACACACACACACACACACACACACACACACACACACACACACACACACACACACACACACACACACACACACACACACACACACACACACACACACCTCTTGTTGTATCGATAATGAGGAGAGATTTATTTTGCACAACATCTTAAGAAAACATCTTACATCATCTCAAATGAGGGTAAATGTTGGGGAAATATGCATTTGACTTTGGACAACTTTTGATGTGTTGAATGATATTATATTTTTGATCATCTAAATGCCATTACATCTTAAATTTGCAATGTCATGTTAATGTGAACAATATATATATATATATATATATATATATATATATATATATATATATATATATATATATATATATATATATATATATATATATATATATATATATATATATACACATGTTGAGCAATACATGCTGTGGGATTTGTCACAAACGGATTATTTCCTTCGAATTCTGATGACGTATCAAATCATGTGCAGTAGGTTGGAAGGTATTCCAATCAGTGCACTGTGAAATATTCTCCCATTCTCCAAATTGTTTCTGGAAAGCCCAGTAAGGAAGCAGGGCTGGCAGGATGGCCTCGAGGTACGCACATGCGCTTCACATTAAACTGCCACACTGGTATTTCACAGGCAAGGTCGTCATCAACGTCTGTGCCATCCCTCGGATGGACATTGAATTGAGCGTTCAGTCTGCTGGCATTAGATGTTGGGCATTAAAGATCCGATCGAGTCTTTGCAAAGAGGAGGTAAGCTACTCCTCTTTTTCTTCTTCAAAAGGCTGTTTTCAATTCGACCTTTCTTCCTTCATCCCCTGTCTAAAAAGTCCCGAAAAGTTAGGTTTCTTTTCTCCATTCTCTTCATTGCATCCCTCAGGTTCCCATCGTGTGTTGAGTTTTTGGCTGCTGGTTGCATCATTGGTTAGGGGCGCAGCTATGCCGCTGATGCAGTGCCCCTATTACAGATATACTGGTGCTCATTTCGTCGACCTCAGAAGGATAACAGGCTGACTCAACCCCCTGGTGTTAATTCAGTAGCAACGGGCCTTGAACCCAGGACCCTAGGATCCCGAGCACCACCCTAACCACTAAGCCAACACGAGGCTGAACCCTCAGGTAATGTCTTTAATCCAATCCCTGACTTATACTTTAAAAAAATCCCAATTTACAATGGATGTTCGAATTTGATGAATCGTCCATCTTTTCAAACCTCAGTACCAATTCATCCCACCGACTAAAATCTACCTCCTCTAACCCCTCACATCTTTCCCCTCATCATTCCTCCACTCTTGGCACCACTTCACTATCTCCTGCTTCAGTATAAGCTCCTCCTCTGTTGTCACAAAGTGTGTGGTGTTCTAACATCTGGAGGCTCCATTCTAAATGAACAGATATCTCACTCTCTCAATCAGAACACTCCTCATCACCACAAACATGCTCCTTTCTTCCTCTCAGCACAACCCACATTCTTCCCAACCTCTCAAATTTGTACCTCCCATTGTGCCCGCTCCCTTCTTCACCATACCTCTACCAAGTCTCATTCTTCCCCTCTCGTCGCCTCTCCATCGCCTTCCGGCACACACACACACACACACACACACACACACACACACACACACACACACACACACACACACACACACACACACACACACACACACACACACACACACACACACACACACACACACACACACACACACGATGGTGTCGTGACAAGGATACCTCCTTTCTCACTCCCTTATATCTCCATTGCCATGCCTGCTCTCATCGTCTCCCCTCCCTCTCACCCCTCCCTCTCAAAGTGACCTTCACACTCTTTCCCCCTCCAAGCTTTCCTCTAACCTTTCTCAAAAAGTGCCCCCTCACCCTTCTCCCTCAACTGTCCTCCTCACCCTTCAGCCTCAATTCTCCCCTCTCACACTTCTACCTCCAGTCTTTTTCCCCTCACTCCTCCTTCCCAAATTTTCCCCCCCCTCACATTCACAAAGCTGCCTCTTTTTCCATCCTCTCTCTTACATTTCATCCTCCACCTCCTCCAATCTTTAACTGCCCTCCGCCCACTCTCTTATTATTCCCCAATGTACCTCAACCCATCACCACCGAGCCTTTTCTCCTCCTCATCCGCCCTCTCCCCGAGCTCTTCTGCAATCTCCCACAGTCTTTCAACAACTCTCCTTACCTCTCCCTGCCTCCTCCCTCACCCTACCCTTACCCTCCCCCCCCCACCTTGCCTAACATTGTGGACCTCAAACAGCCAGGACCTTCGCTCAAACCTGAAAGATCTTTCCTTACAGGTTGCCACTGACAAACGAGACATAATCTGCTTAACAGAAACTTTCCTCCTTCAAGACATCTCTGACTCCCTGGTATCTCTCCCTGGTTACTCCCTCCTCCAGTATGACGGAACTAAGCCTTGTTCTGGTGGCAGAATTACTCTCTTCATCAAATACTCTATTACTCACTCACCATGCACTGCTCTCTTTCCCTCACATCCCCAGGATAACCTTTGGCTACAGCTTCCCCGACATTCCCACCTCATTTTTATATGTGCGTTGTACAGTCCACCAAACAGTCATGACTTCATTTACATCCTGCTCTCAAAAACATCGACCAACTTCTATCCTCTCATCCCAACTCTCTCTTCCTCATATGTGGTGACATCAATTGTCATTATGCCAGTTGGCTTGGTGTGAGTACCTCTCTCACCTGCCATGGCACTTCAGCAAAAGACTTCTGTGACTCATTGGGACTGACACAATTTGTCAAATTCCCAACCCAGATCTCAAAGAACGGTACTCCATGTTTTCTGGATCTGAATTTGAACAATTTCCCTGAAAATATCTGCTGTTATTCTACCGCTCCAATCGGTTCATCTGACCACGTGCTTGTCAAAGTAGACATCTCTATGGCTGTTATTACAGAACCACCTCAGCACTGTCAAGTCTGGCATTTCACTCAGGCCGACTGGTGGGGATTTCAAGCAGTCAACAAACTTCAAGACTGGTCTCCCATCTCTACTTCTGCCGACATCAACTCGTCCTGGTCATTCTTCAAAGAAACTTGCTCTTTCTCGTGCACAGATTTGTCCAATCTTGTCTTCAGTTGTGCTACCCTTCTTCCTGTCCATGGTACACTGAAACTTGTGGTGAGGCAGTCGGCCTGAAATAACTTGCCTTTGCCTCATGGAAGACAATTCCAACTGAAGACAACCTCAGTTCCTTCCACAATGCTTGTAACAAGTGTATGTCTACCCTCACGAGAGCCAGAAAATATCATCTTTCTAATCTCAAGGCTGAACTGTCAAACCTGTCTCCCTCCTCCAAATCCTTATGGAATCTAGTTTTGTCTGTTTCTGGTGTATGTTCCTCCTCCATTCCCTCCAATACATCAAATGGCCACACAGCTGACACTGCACGTGAAAAGGATGAATGCATAAGCTCTGAGTTTGCTTCCAAATATTTTGTCCCAAGCCCATAACTTTCTGTACCCACCTTATCCAGTTAAACCGAGCTGTTCCTGGACCCTGTGACCTTTTCTCCTGAAAAGGTGGAGAGCTTGCTGTCAAACCTCGACTCAGTTTCTGCAACCGGTTCAGATGGCATCAGTCTGCGTGTCCTAAAAACCTGCTCTGCTGCTCTTGCTCACCCACTCTCTTTGTTCTATTCACCCTCTCATTTGCTCAAGGTCATCTGCCATCTGCTTGGAAATCACCAAGCAGTACTGCTTTGCATAAAAAGGTGCAAAAACAGATCCCTGCAACAACAGTCGAAACACTTTCTCCCAATCATCAGCAAGGTTATGGAATCCATCATCGCTTCAGACATTAAATCCTTCCTCTTCTCCATTGGCTTGCTTTCCCATCATGAACTTGGATTCAGACCAGGTCACTCTACCCTGCATATGCTGCTTCTGCTCTGCCAACAATGGATGGAGATCCTCAATGCCAGACATGAAATCAGAGTCATCCTCCTCGACATAACACATGCCTTTGATAAGGTCTGGCACCCTGCCCTGCTCTCCAAACTCTCTTGCTATGGTATCCAATAACATCTCCACTCATTGCTCGCAGACTTCCTCTGCTGTCACAGCCAACATTTGACCCTTAATGGAGTTCTCTCATCCCCTCTTCCTCTCCAGGCTGGAGTTCCTCAAGGCAGTGTTCTGGGCCCTGTTCTTTTTCTGGTTTTCATCGGTGATCTCTCTGTCTCTCTTTAAAGTCCTATTTATCTCTTTGCTGATGTCTCCACCCTCTGGCGTACCATGTGTCATCCCTCAGATTGGCAAGCAGCAGACTCTTCACTCTCTGCAGATCTGGATAAAATCACAAGCTGGTCCAATACCTGGAACATGTCTTTCAATCCCGAAAAATCTCACACTCTCAATATGTCTCTCTGAAAGGATGGCCTGGAACCTCCCCCTCCCCCACCTACTTTCTCAACAATCCTGTTGAAGAAGTCTTTTCATTCAAGCTTTTGGGTCTCACTATCTGCCATAATCTTTAATGGGAAAGCCACATTTCCAATCTGGCCTCCAAAGCCAGTTGTCGATTGGGCATCCTCCATTGTGCAAAGTCCTTCCTTGGCACACCTGAGCTCCTGACCACATACAAAGCTTTCGCCCACAGCCTGATTGAGTACTACTCTCCCCTCTGGGCTGGTGCATCGCCTCTCACCTGTCTCGGCTCCACGCTGTGGAAACCAAGGAATTTAGGATGATTGGTGTCTTCCACGATGAGGCTGAGTCTTTGGGTCTCTCACTCTCTCACCACAGGCAGGTCGGTGGTCTTTCTGTTTTTTGCCATCTCCATATGCCTGGTGTTTACCTTATGGTGACAGTGGTGCGCTTGGGATCCTAGGATCCTGAGTTCAAATCCCACTTGGCTGTTGGATTAATACCAAGTGGGGTTGACTATGCTTGTCATCCTTCTGAGGTCAGCAAAATGAGTGTCAGCATGTTCGTATGCTTTGTCGGATTGGCGATTTCTCCAGGATGGTGTCCAATAGCCAAGGAGACTGCTTCAGCAGCACCAACACTCTGCACAGAGTACGGTCCCAATGTAAGCATGAATGGACCATCTCCTCTCCCGCCACGCCCCGTGCCCCCCCCCCCCCGCTCTGTCTGAGATGTGTTCCCCCTATATTTCTGCAGGGCGCTCAAGGTCCGTCAGCAATCCCTTCTAGTAAAACTACCAAAATCACAAATCACTGCTCACCTTCTCTCTTTCATACCTCTTCTTTTCTCACCTTTGGAACAATCTCCCACACTATCTTCAATCTCACTCTTCCCTCTAGGTCTTCAAAACAGCTGTTCACCACCATGTCTTATCTTCCCCGATCCAAAACCGTTATCCTTTCTACCCCCGCTACTCCACGCCAAACCCATCTCCCTCAAATTCTCTGCTTTCCTTCCTGAAAAGCTATGTCATGTAAGGACCTGAAAGTCCCTGTCGTGTCCATCTTTTTTACCCTGTGTATCCCACCATCCCTCTCCCTTCCACAGGGCTCCACAAGTCTCTGTTCCACATTGTTTTTTTTACTTTCCTCTCCAGCCCCTCTTGTCTTCTGCTTCCCTTGTTTTGTATTCTGTGTGTTAGCTTTCATACGAGCCTCGACAGTGTACCCCAAAATTAAAAAAAAAGCTATCATTCCAAATTCCTGCTCTAACTAATGGTAGGAATGCAATGGCAAACCATCCAGAATTACCCTTGCTCAGGAATGCTTCGGTGGCACCTATGGTCTTAGATATATATATATATATATATATATATATATATATATATATATATATATATATATATATATATATATATATATATATATATATATATATATATATATATATATATATATATATATATATATATATATATATATATATATATATATATATATATATATATATATATATATATATATATATATATATATATATATATATATATATATATATATATATATATATATATATATATATATATATATATATATATATATATATATATATATATATATATATATGTATATATGTATATGTATATATCTATATGTATATATGTATATATGTATATGTATATATATGTATATGTATATATATATATATATATATATATATATATATATATATATATATATGTATATATGTATATATATGTATATATGTATATATATGTATATATGTATATATATGTATATATGTATATGTATATATATATATATATATATGTATATATATATATATATATATATGTATATGTATATATATATATATATATATATATATATATATATATATATATATATGTATGTATGTATGTGTACTGTATATCCCATGCTCTTCTAGTGGAACAGTGATGCAAAAACCAACCACAAGTTAAACACGTTAAGCAGGAGAGTTAATTTATTTGATAATCCTTGTCACCTGGGTAATTGTTTATTCCCTCCAAATGTGTGTGAGAGACATGATTATGTCTTGTTATTTCTATGTTAACTTAAATTGGCATTGCATGACAAGCATTGGAGTCTCGGTGGTACACATTTCTGTCTACACAGTCACTGATGATTCACCAACAAGTGATGAAACTGGTACGACAGATGAAGTGGGCATGTAGCATTGGGATTCTCATGTATGTCTGCATCTGTAAAGGAATGAATGTCTATTTATGAATGTCTGCAGCTGTAAAGGAACCCAGGTAGGTTTTGAAACAGCAATGGGTAACAACATAGAATGGGTTTTTGAAACGTTGTACTTCTTATCTTGTGGAGCTTTCCTTGTTTTTTAAGCAGTTTCCTTTGACTGGAAGAGTTAATTTATTTGATAATCTTAGTCACCTGGGTTAATTGATTAGGTGAGAGCTTATTGGTTGTTGACTCCATCTACGGGTGAGAGATGTGATTGGGTCTTGTTAACAATATCACTAATTTATCTTTTTTGACCATTTTTAGCTCTTATTTTACTTACAAAAGGTGACATTCATGACAAGTATGGGTACATTATTCTACTTGGATGAAAAGGGTGATCTTCCCGTTAATTTAGAACTTCTCAACTGGCAATTAAACAAAAATAATCACATGGATGTTCATGTTGTTGGATATTTTAAATCATCTCGATCTCAGAGCAAAGAGTTTTTCATAGACAACAATGCCATCATTTGGAAAGGGCAACAAAAAGAAGTAGGTATAGTGTTTCGAAATATGACTGCATTGATTTGATTTCTTTATTTGTACTTTGTAATATTGCAAACTTAGAATATATATATATATATATATATATATATATATATATATATATATATATATATATATATATATATATATATATTGTTGAGGTTTTCAAAGACCCCAGGGAGTTGCATTAAAAAATAAAGGAACCCTGGAGTTCAGATATATAAATGTATTTTGTTGAGTTACATTACCTCTCCTCTCATATCAATAGACAGATAAATGCATTGTGTTTGTGAAGCATGTTTGAACTCCTCTTTTTTAACTCATCTTTTATCTTTCTCTCCATCTCTCTTAAGTTATCCCTCCTTCTCCACATCTCTTAACAGCGCATCCATACACACAAGCAACATTCTTTACAAAACCAATATTACAGCGCCAAAACTCACATTACCAATCGCCTCCACCATAACTGTTGGATGCCATTCTGTCCTGCGAGGTGCCGGCATCAAAGTGCTTCTGTGCCACTCGGACCTGTGCGCTCCTGCACGGATGAGCAAATGAGCACAGCCTGACAACAGCAGTGCTCCAATGAGAAGGCAGTACCCATGAACAATAAGCTCTGCTGGGATGCTGGTCGGCTCGAAGGCAACGCCTCAGCCAAGGGCTTTGTATATCCAGGCAGCCCAGGACTCAGTCATGTGCATCCAGGGAACAATGAGAGCCAGATGGAGTCTTGGAGGAACAAGCTGGGTGAATGACAGCCCCTGCACGGACAGGCTCTGCTGGGAGCGATTGGGAAAGTACATGTGTAGTTAGCCCCAAACCCGTTGTTTAGAGGGAATAAATTTGATTCATTCGGGCTGCGACGCTTTGAGATAGGCGTTTTTCTGTTCTATCTTTATTTTGAACCAACCACGCTCCAACCGTCACACAACAACGCCAACAGCCACGATCTTTACCTTCACAACTTGCTCCCGCAAACATCGCATCACCGCCATTCCAAATGGCACCATGGCCATAAACCACCACCTAAACCCTCCACCACCTTCACCTCTCTCCTTCCCGCACCACCTGTGAGCACTGAGCGTCGGGCTGTCCTGGGCTCGTACATGATGCGCGCCGAGCCGCGAGTGCTAAATGCGGCCTTTCCGAGGAGAATTCGGATCAAGAATGCTACATGCCCACTTCTGATCCATCCAATTAGCAAGTGCGGGGCGGTTTGGACCCGCCTCCAGGCGCGTCTGTGTGGAATCGAAATATGCAAATTCTAGGATCAGGGGAGGTTTACACCCCTTTTTCTCCGTCCAATGGGCGAGCGTGGCTCCACCCCCAAGCTCGTTCTGATCCGGAAATTTGCATATGGGTTCTCCTGCCGGCCTATAAAACGCCGAACGCAAGGCGAATCTCGGAAGAGTCAGTTTTGGAAGAGCGGAGAGTGGCAGAAGAGCGGAGAGAGTCTTGGGCAGAGGCAGTTTGGAGCGCGGAGTGGAGTCGGGAGGCGAGGGCGTCCCGGTGGTTTTCGGCAGTCGGCTGAGGAGAATTGGGGAAAGAGACCGAGGAGCTCGGGTCCGAGGCAAGGAAGACGGCGGTTGGCGACGAGGTCGCGGTGGAATCGCTCGTCACGGGACCCAAGCAAGCCAGCTATACTCTTTCCCCAGAGCATCAACAATTCCCCCCCCCCTTTTTCCCGCACTGAGATAGTGCGAAAAGGGGGCCCCGTTCCCACCCCACTCCAAGCAGTGCCAATGAAACCCGCGAAGGAGCACGAAGTCGGGGCACCGCAACGCTGCCACATTTGCGGCTCATCACAAAGACGCGGGTTGCACCCACCCGGTCTCGCGGACCTGACCGCTCTTTCAGGTCCCGCACAAATATTGGCCCACAGGCCCCGTCTGCCCCCTTGTCTTTGAGGGTGACCTTTTCTTTTGTTTCTGTGTAAACGTGTGTGTGTGGCGCCAGTCTGGTGAAGTAAAACTGTTAAGTGTTGCCGTGTGTCGGTCTTATTCGGTAGTATCTCTGCGTCATTGTTTCTTTTGTTACATTTGCATTTTGTGCATAATTGTTGTAATTGTATATGTGTGCTCTCCGTGTGCCGCTGAATAAATGTGCATCATGTTGAACTGTTTTCCCGTTTCGCTTCGTCTTTTCTTCAATTGAATCTCCATCTTGCTTCACGTAAAGGGTTGGTAGTGGGCTTAATACGCCCGATAATTAATCGGAACCGTCGAGGCCGACGATAACACCGCTCGGTTATCCCAATAGTACGGAACGGATCGCTTAAGCGGCCCGTGTCTGGAGTCGACCTGCGGCGAGGTGCGATCGCCCGGTCTACCCTCCGCATGGGTACTTAGGTAGGTCGAGTTTGGCGAATAACCCTATCCCACATGGGTGGCCGATTGGCACGATCGTGGTGAGGCCGAAAGGCCCACCCGTGACTAGCTCCCGGCGTTAGTCCGAGAGGGTCACGACAGAATTGTCCATCCAGTGGGCGACGTGCCGCGATTCGAGTCACGTCGCCGTTCGCACGCCGGCGGGCACGAATTCGCAACAATATGTAATAACTGTTGCTAAATAAGTTGTTCCTCAATCATAAACTGAAGATCATAAACTGATGAGACAGATGGATGGGCATGAACCAATTGCTTAACCGCACTTTTTGCTTCACATGTACAGGGTAATTATATCTGCATTCCCGCTCAGTTTCAATTATATTTACAATGTAAAGTTCGTACAGGTGTGTTTTTATGTGACTGTGCCCCTTTCCTACATTTTCATCTGTACTTTTTTGCAGGTTCCACATTCAGTTTGTAGTGATACTTGCGCAATGGGAACACGAAAGTTTCCTCAAAGAGGAGAGCCAGTCTGTTGCTTTGATTGCATTACTTGCACTCCCGGAGAGTATTCCAATTTAACAGGTATAATATTGACATGGTAATAATACATTTACATTTAATCTAAAACTTCTTATTCTTCTGATTTCATAAAACAACAATGTGGTGTAATAATGAAATCTTAAACTACTCAAGAAGTTGGTTGGTCTTTTGAAATGCGTTTGCTTTCTTTCTCCTTGGTGACATCACCATGTTATCCTTCATCAATTTACTTAGATGTTCAAGACATTCATACTTTGTTATTTTACAACTGTAAATGAAAGGAAAAAGGTATAATACTAATCATGGCTTTTAGGTAAAGGAAGACGAGAAAACATGTTTGGAAAACATATCTGAGCTGTAGTCACTCAGTCAATTTTTGACTAACATATCTTTGAGGCATCTCAATGTTCACGAAATGTTCAATAGTTAGAATGTCTGCTCATGTTGTGGGAGTGTGGTAGTTCAAACCCTGGCTGAGTCATACCACAAAGACTTTAAAAATGGTAGGTGTTGCTTCCTTTTATTTGATGCTCAGCTTTTAAAAAGGATAAGCATTAACAAACAACCACAGGCTACAATCATATTACAGCCTTTGATGAGTCGAATTGTCTTCTCCTGTGTTGAAGTTTCTTGTGAGGAAAAATACTATTCGTTTTATAATTCTTTTGGAAGATGTGGATTTTGATGAATGATCAAAAATATTTCATCTTTTCCAATATATTAATTTGACAAATTGTTAAAGACTAAATGGCAATGGTAGTTATATTCCAATGTAACTTCATTGGATGACAAAAGGAAAGTTTAAGAGGCTGAGGTAATTGTTGGTTAATAACTGGTTAATCCTGTTTTTCAATCAGGATTGAAATCATCTGCTGTGAAAGGAGTGGCATTGAAAGGAGTTGAATCACAAGATGAAATCCAATTTGATAGTTGCTCAGACTAATCATTTATCCATCAAAAGAACAAACTCCAAGACCAGAGAATCAATGGTAGTGCTCAAAGTAACCGGCCCAGTGGCCCTTCACATCGGACTCCTCTGTCGAGAGCCAACCACCCTCTGCTCTAACTGCAGTACACCGAGGGTGGGCTTGAATGAACACAATGCGTGAATTCCCCTGTAAGCAGGACGAAAATCACTGGACCATAGGTGATGCTCTACCCCCTCACAGATTCCTCGCACATAGGCCTCCTTGTCCACCCTTAGCGCAAGTACAGTGTTATGTCTCAGCTCCCTGAACAGCTCAGCTCTGCCATTCAGCCTGGCCCTGAGACTCTTATCTAGTCAATGCTATCCAGTGTCCTTTGAGAGACAAAATTCTTCTTTGCCCAACAGTGAGTTCCAAGACATCCACCGGCAACATCAAGGACGGTGGTCTTGAAGGCACTTCACAACTCTTCAGGACCTCCCAAAGCAACAAGGCCCCACAAATATCTACTCAGCTCGTTCGCAAACTCCCCAGATACCCTCTCATCCTTGAGCTTGCCAACATCCTGCCTAGGCTGGGATGGTACCATTCTCCTGGATTTAAGGTGCAACTTCAGTGTTGCTACAACAAGCCGGTGGTCAGTATTGAGGAACTGAGCACTCCGGTTGACCTTGCAGTTCTGGATCATCCTTCAGTGACCATCAATGAGGACATGGTCAATCTCCTTTGCCACACCGCCAGCGTTGGAATACCAAGTCCAGCGATGAGCTTGTGGGCGCTGAAACCATGAACCGGCCACCCTAAGTCCATGACTTCTTGCAAAGTCAAGGAACTTAGTGCTATTCTGTTTCACAGTTCCTGACCCATGGGGACCAACACACACCTCATAACCATCCATATCAGTTCCAGTCGACGCATTGAAATCCCCCCAAGACTAGAAATGTATCTCGTCTGGGGCACTGATCAACCACAGACTCGTGCATGGCGTAGAATACATCCTTCACAGTGAGATCACTCGCCTCAATCGGAGCATAAACAGAGGCCAGGGAAATGACACCTAAGGAGTGACGAATCCTTAGTCTCATAATACGCTGTTTGACCGGTGTAACCTCAATTATCATTGGAGTCAGCTTATTGAACACAGCTGCAGCAACTCCTTTAGAATGGTAACCATCAGAGCGACCAAACCAATAGTAGGTGTAACCACCCACCATGATCTCGCCACAATCCGGTCTCAGAACCTCAGAGAGTGCTTCAATACCGATGTCCAAACGCTTGAGCTCAGATGATAACAGAGACAGGTGATCATCCTCTCTTAGGAATAGTGCATTCCAGGTGCCCACATGAAAGGACCACATCAGGTTAATCCAAGGAGACCGCCGTCTGGTGGACGACACCTCAGCACCACTCGGACACCCTCTCCTACAATCTTACCCGGGAATGTTACCCCATGGTTTCCCTCCTGTCATCAAAAATTGGAGTCCCGAAGGCTTTTCCCCAATCCCATCATCCGGTGAGCTGCCCTGCAAAGGGAAGCTGCACAGGAGGTACTCCACGGAGTGGTTTTTCAGATTTCTTTGCGTTTTTGTGTTTTGCGGAATGAAGGGTTTTACGGTGGCTGGAGTGCAAATCCTGCGACCACCCTCCTAATAAGAAGTAACTCAACTGCAGGAGGACATCCGCAGACACAGTTGGGTACTAGATATGGATGGCCATTGGCTCACAAGGAGCTTCTCCGCCCTATGATAGGTTTTGTTTTTAATCCTGCTGGGTGTCCATATACAAACACCCTCCTCACCAAAAATCCTCGTGGGGGAAACGGTTTAGTCGCTGACAACCCGACAATGGAACAGGTTAGTACAGGTTTACATGATACCTTTAGCAAGTCACTGATCTAATCTGGCCTGACCTTACAAGAGGCCTGTCCTGACAAAAGAAGGAAGGTTTATTCAAAATGATTAGATTTTATCTGGTCAGCTGACTTAATTGAACTCAATAATGATAAGGGATACAAGTATGCTTTAACCATTATTGATTTGAGGAGAAGATATGCGTGGGTTGTCCCTTTGAAAAACAAAACAGGTCATACTCTTATGTTAGCCTTCCAACAGTTATTTAATAAAAGCAAGAGAAAACCTAAAAAATTGTGGTCTGATGAGGGCACAGAGTTCTATAACAAAACATGGATGAATTTACTTTAAAATAACAGCATTACATTATGGAGCACCTTTAATGAAGGAAAAGTGGTTGTTATTGAGTGTTTGTTTCAATCGCACTTTAAAAAACACACTATATAAAAAATTCACTGAACTCGGTTCTCAACAATGGTTATCTTTAATTCAGGACATTGTAGAGAAGTACAATGATATGAATCATACCTCACTGAAGACTAAGCCATCAGAAACATTTACAAAATTAGACTATGAAAAAGATTAATGTCAGAAAGCCTAAGTTAAAAGTTGGTGATATAGTGAGAATATATAGGTGGAAATGTTTTGAAAAAGGTTATGCGAAGTGATTGACAAATGAACTTTTTAAAATTGTTGATGTAATTGATACAGTTCCTTGGACTTACAAATTATATGACTAAAAAGGAGAAGAGATTTTAGGTTCATTTTATTCACAGGAATTACGAAAAAAACAAAACTAAGCAGATAATACTCATGGGAGCAATCGGTTGGCACTTCACTCCCCTCTACTATACACCGTTATGGACACTCGAGGACCAAGTCCGGGGTGTATAACAGGTAGCAAGAGGACGGGGTGAAAAAAAAATGATGTGTGTGCATTGGGGGACGTTCTTATATCTGTGAACCCCAAATACAGAATCCTCAACTGAATAGTCAGTCAAGGCTTAACTTTTGTTTGTTGGTATGTGTGCAATGGGGGACATTCTTAGATCTGTGAACCCCAAACACAGAATCCTCAACTGAATAGTTAGTCAAGGCTTAACTTTTGTTTGTTGGTGTGTGTGCAATGGGGGACGTTCTTAAATCTGTGAACCCCAAACACAGAATCCTCAGCTGCATAGTAAAGGCTTAGCTTTGGTGTGTGTTTGTGTGTGCTTGTGTGTGTGATAATATAACAGGGAGCATAATCAACCTAAATCCTTACATAAACACAAAACTCTAACCCACACTTTGAAACACCAAATTTATAAGTCCAAAGAACTGTATATAAAACATCAATGATTTTAATAAAGTTCTTAACTCCATCTCTTTGTACGACCTTCCAATTCCTTTCATCTCTTTCAGTTCAATAACAATACAAAATAAATGAGTTTGTGAGGTGTGATATTCATTCAACAATTCACCTCATATCCAGAACCTTAACCCAACCCTAACCCTCGCATTCAAAATCCCAACCCTAACCCAAACCCAACCCTTCCCCACCCTAACCCTCACATTCAAAATCCCAACCCCAACCCAACCCGAACCCAACATAATATTTTTTTTTTTAATTACGTATTTCAACAATACTGTATATGTTTTTTTTAATGTTTTTTTCTTCCTCTTCTTCCAATTCTGTCTTTTAAGGCTTTCAGGTTTGATGAAGTATAAAGGGGGGGGGGGGGAGAACTTTCCAGCACTTTCTTCCCAGAACTTTCTTGATATTGCTCTCATCAAGCACCATCCAACAAAGAACCACATCGATAGGTTTAGAACCCCGAGTCTTCTTGGTAGAAACCACATTTCAAGTTTCCAAAATAAAAACAACTTTCAAAGTCTCCAAAGTATAACCATATTTCTGTTGAGTATCCAAGATAGGTATCACATTGTGAGTTGAGATAAAACCACATTTCAAGTCTCCAAAGTAAAACCAACTTACAATGTCTCCAAGGGATAACTCATTTACTGATTTTTCCAAAATTTTTGCATCTCCAAAGTAGGTTCCATATTTAGAACCATCTTGGCAGAACCCTTTTCCCGAGTCTTCAAGGTCGTTATTTAAACCATCAAGGCAGAACTCATTTACTGATTTTTCCAAAATTTGTGAGGTCTCCAAGGTAGTTTTCATTTTTAAAACCACCAAGGAAAACTCATTTACTGATTTTTAAAAAAAATTTGTGAGTCTCCGAGGTAAAACTTATCTTCTGACTCATCAAGGTATAACTTGTTCGGTGGGTATTGCCTTGATAACTCACAGTGAGTTCCATCAATGTAAAACTCTTTTTCAGGATTTTGTGGGTCTCCAAGGCATAACTCTTTGGCTGGGTCATCAAGGTAGAGCTTGTTCTGTGGGTCTTGGTTATTCAAAAGGTATTCAACCAATCAACTATTTCAGCCCAAGTTGTATCAAAAACAGTGTTTTCATTTTGCATCTCAGATACAATTTCCTGGGAGAGAAAATAACAATGTATTAATTTAATGCAAGATTAATATATGTATAAATTAATCTGTAAAGATTAAAAGAAAATCTTACCTCAATCGATAAGAGGTTTCAATCCAGTTCATCAACTTGAAGGTATAGTTTCATACAAGTAGTAGAACTCCAAGGAACTCCAAAGACATCCCACTCAAGCTCAGCACAGCAGTCCATTTTCAGTAAAAGTAAAAAGATGTTTAAATTCAGTCTGGGTTTCAAGCCTTTACAGAAGAATGACTGGGTGTGGTTTCCTTTGTAAATTACCTGGGCAAGCCTGGGCAAGCCTTGTGAGTCAGAGCTTTACTGAAAATGATGTAAGAGTAGGTGGTCCTTCCAAAAGTGGGTGGGGCTTACATAAAGTGGGCGGGGACTGTGGAAAGTTGGCGGAGCTTATAAAAAGTGTGCGTCACTTAGGGAAAATGATATGTGGCTCAGGAGGTGGTCAGACAAGAGCATTAAGAGAAGTTAATCATTTCATCTCTGCTAAACAAAGATACTTAAACCAAGAACCAAGTTCCAAGTTATTATTTCTGAATATACTCAATGGAAATGAATGTTTTAAGAAAATTAAGTTATTCCCAAAAGTAGAACATGTACAAATATTCGTTGCTTTGCTCTTTGAATATAATGAAAATATGAAAGGACTGTGATTATGTTGGGGGGAAGAAGTGCTTTAATCAGTAAGTCTCAATTTTTCATTTGCTTGTATGGGAGGGGGAGGAAGTGAGTCTCCCCTTTTTAACTTTTGGGGCTTGGGTCAGATAGTTTTTGCCTTTCCCCATTCATTTGAATGGGTGTCCCAGAAGCAACATTTTTCATCTACTTGTGTGCAAGTGAAAGGTTGAGTAAATTGCCGGTGCGTATGCATGTTTTGCATGGACTGTGAGGAGGTTGGAGGAATGCGTGGGGGTAAGGGGGACTACGTGGGAGGATGGTCTGCAAGCAAGTAACCCTTTACCAAATATATTGCATTACATTTGATTTTTAAATGCTCCTGACTGGTTTTATATTGAACATGGTGGTGAGAAAGAATTTGTTGCTGTTTGGGCATGTTTTATCACCCCAGGAATGCCCTGGTATGCTGTCAACCCATTCCCTCCCTTCCAACTGCTTTCCCCTTCCATCTCTTCCAACTGCTTTCCCCTTCCCTCCCCTCACACTGTTTCCCATGCCATTCCCTCATGCTCCCTTCCCTTTCCTTCCCCTTCCCTCTCTTCCAACTGCTTTCCCCTTCCCTCTCTTCCAACTGCTTTCCCCTTCCCTCCCCTCACACTGCTTCCCATGCCATTCCCTCATGCTCCCTTCCCTTTCCTTCCCATTCCCTCCCCTCACACTTCCTTCCATTACCTCCACTTGCACTTCCTTCCCATTCCCTCACCTCACACTACCTTCCCATTGCCTCCCCTCACACTTCTTTCCCATACCCTCCCCTCACACTTCCTTCCCATTCAATCCCTTTACACTTCTATCCCATTCCTTCCCCTCACACTTCCTTCCCATTCTCTCCTTTCATACTGCCTTCCCATCCCCCTTCCTTCACACTGCCTTCCAATTGCCATCCCTCACACTGCCTTTTCATTCCCTCCCCCCACGCTGCAGGGTATTTATACGTTTTGTGCTTTTTGTACGTTTTGCGGAATGAAGAATTTTAAGGTGGCCAGAGTGCAAATCCTGCCACAAACCTCCTCATAAAAAGTAAACCAAAACTGCAAGAGGACGTCCGCAGACACAATTGGACATGGTCGGGCCCCTCTGCCTCTTCCCCCCCCCTCTGCCTCTGCCACCCCTCTGCCTCTGCCACCTCATCCCTCTTTCTCCCACCCCTATCCCTTTTCTCCCACCCCTAATCCCCCTTTCTCCCATCCGCTATCCCTGTCTCTACCACCCCTATCCTTGTTTCTCCCACCCCAATCCCTGTCTCTCCCACTCCTATTTCCCTTTCTCCCACCGCAATACCACTTTCTTCCACCCTGATCCCTGTCTCTCCCACCCCTATCCCTGTCTCTCCCACTCCTATTTCCCTTTCTCCCACCCCAATACCACTTTCTTCCACCCCTATCCCTGTCTCTCCCACCCCTTTCCCTGTCTCTCCATCTCGCTCTTTGTCCCCACTCCCCCCTAATATTCCCATCAGCAAAGCGATCGGTTGTATTTGATCATGGGAAATTAGTGTTTTATTTATGTTGCAGGTGCCTTTGTGAAGACATCATTAATGCATACGTAAAATGCTACATCCGATCAGTATGGAAATTAGGGGTCACCGAGGGATAAATTTGTCAACATGAAATATTAAGACATCGCCAATCACGTTTGGCAGCCACATTTATATCTATCGAATATATATATATATATATATATATATATATATATATATATATATATATATATATATATATATATATATATATATATATATATTGTTATGGGTTTCAGAATCCGGTCTGATGAATGCATCCACCGATCCAGGTCCTCGGACAGTTATTTCCTTAAATGCATGTTCAGATTAGCCCCAACCCCATGTCTAATGAGATCTTAAATGTGATGCGTTGAGAAGGGTAAAGGTAAGATCCCCTCTCTTATGGGAAGCTTTTTTCTTTTTGACAGACACGTTCACACACATTTCTTTCACGAGCTCTGAAGCCCGCCCTCATTTTTCCTCAGCAACATTCTTTCGCGATCTCCAACGCCCGCCTTTTTTGAAGGTGCATGGGTCGTCATGGTAACCGGGCCCCAGTGGGGCGTGGTGAACTTTGGGTGGACGGCACCCCACAGAGACAGCCCAGTGATATAAAAATGTGCGAGAGAAAGTGTTAATATTTAGAAAAGCTATTTTATTTGAAGGTATAACCTGAACTTACAAGCAATTGTCTGATTTGCCAACTGCCTGGATCATCAGCTGGGCACTGTTTTTCATAAAAGTTTTGATCCTTTCAACCCAGAACCTCTCCAAATGGCGGATCCACAACCCCAGATCATTTAAGTTCTGAGGGGGTGTGTGTCATCCAAGCAATATGTGCTTTATGAAATGGTCATGTAACATATGGTAAACTTTCTAGTTCCTCTGTTGAACAGTTTTCAATTTATGCTCTTAACACTGGAACTGCCACTTTTCACTGCTCGCTATGATACCAGGTACCAAGATGTCCCATTTTGATGTAACCTCGTTTTGATCGGCCAGCTGACCCAATTATGTCCTCGTTAATTAATTGAATTCAGAATGGGTTTTTATACAAAATTAAATTAAGACGAAATGCACGAGGTACTGCATTGGAGTCATCAGAAGGAACCCTCAAACACATCCAGGTGCAGCCATATGAGCCTCATTCAAAAATCAAAATCAAAAGAATGCAGTTTCTAAAAATTATATTACAAAAAGAATAAGCAAAAAATTTAATTATGCCATGCATTTTTGAATGCTGGTTTTGTCACTGAGTCCCATGCAAGTGAAACTGCCCAAATGCAGATCTTGAAGGTGAGCTCCTTCTTGAATGTGGCAATCACATCAGCAGATGAATCGGTATTAAGCAGGCAACACATTAATTAACTAATTAATTAATTGTTCAAATAGTTTTTTTTGAAGTTCGAATTTTGTTCCGTTTTTGCGATATTTCGGATTTGAGAGTTTTCACCGTATAATGTAAAAAAAAAAAAAACATTGCATGCTATGATGTTGATCTGTTGCAGATTCTGAAAATTGTTTTAAATGTCCCCAAAATATGTGGTCAAATGAACAAAACAATGGCTGTGTGCTAATGAAAAGGGAATTCCTCTCTTTCTTTGATCCTGTGGCGATTGCTTTGATTGCCTTTGCTCTACTGGGTGTTGTAATAACACTAATTATATTATTGGTGTTCATAATGTACCGTGACCTTTCTCTTGTGAAAATGTCAAACCCTTCTCTCATGGCTTTATTGTTAGTGGCTTTATCAGGATGTTTGGGGAGCAGCATTTTGTTTGTTGGAGAACCGACAGCAATGGTATGCCAATTAAGGGAACCAATAGTTGTTTCTTGGCTTTCTATTTCCATTGTCTGTCTGCTGTCTCGGATTGTGCAGATAATTATTGAAAACCAAGGTGAGAAATATTTTTTATTGGCCTTTTTGCTGGTTTCATTTGAGTTTACTGCTCATCGCAGGTTCAAGTTCCACATCACTGTGTTGATTTGTACGTTTCCTGTTAATAGCCTTGTAATTCATGTAAAATTACAATAATATTTTTGAATGTCCTTGACTGACATTGGAGATATGTACAAGCTCTTTCCTGAGTCTTCGATCACTGCAGGAAGAAACAAAATACTGACACATTCATGAACTTATTTTTCTTTCACTAACATCTTTCTCACAGTGATGAGACCAAATTGATAATTGAATATTTTATTTCTTTACTTTGGTTGAACGTTTATGATGGAATTAAATTTTTTTAATGATGTAATATGAATCCAGAAACCAAGGAAAGGAAACGGATATTTTGCCATTTTGCTCAACCCTTTGTTGCTTTGAAGCTGGGCTTGAAGGGCAGCAGTATAAACCTTAAGCATGCGGATGGGCGATGTTGCATGGTGATGAAAACCGAGTGTAGGTGTCCATGACTGGGAACAAAATAATTCGCAAGTAGGTGAGGGATAACAGATATCCACTTTGTATGACTGTCGTGAAAGTTGAAAGCAGCAATTGAACACACTGAGAAAAGTGAAAGACATTGCAGATATAAAAACATTTGGGCTCCGAGTGTATATCGGTCCCCAGGGCACTGTTGGAAGATAAATAGATTTACGAGGAGACGAGTAAAAAAAACTTTAAAAAATGAAAAATTAAAAAAACAAATTTAAGCAATGTTAATGTCAGATAAAGAAAGCCCGAGAAATAGCATGGTGGTGCCCACTCGGGTGGTCCAAAAAAGTCGAAAAAAATAGAATGTTGCTCCACAAGCTTAAAATTATTCCAATGTGATCCAATAACGCGCATAATTTGTTTTAGCTTCATCAGAGGTGATTTAGAGGTCGCTCCATATGACGACTTTTAGTCTCATCTTCTTTCGGCTCCTCCCATTAGGGGTCGCCACAGCGGATCATCCGTGTGATCCGCATAGTGATTTGGCACATGTTTTATGCCGGATGCCCTTCCTGACGCAACCCTGGTCGCCTCTTACGACACAGGGATATGGTACACCTATTTTAACCGGGGTATACACCGGCCCAGTATACTGGTACTCATTTCGCCGACCTCGGAAGGATGACAGGCTGAGTCAACCCCCTGGTGTATTAATTCAGTGGCCCAACAGGGCTTGAACTCAGGACCTTTTGGATCCCAAGCCGCTGCCCTAACCACTGCGCCAACACCAGGCGAATGACGACTTTTAGTCTCATGACTTGAATAAATTAGGGTATGGTCAGGTACGATTACGGGTACTTCTTTATGTCCGAGGTGGAAATGGAGTGCATTTTCGAACTCGATGAGGTCGACTTACTCTAAGAAATGACTGCACCGACATTGAATTCACTACCATTTCGAAAATATAACCTAAAACAAGATTTATCATTACTGGAGTTGAGTAACTAATCCTACTCATTTCGATATTTTCTAATCTATAATTGATTTGTTGTCCGTCTAAACATTTCTTAGAGTAAATCGATCCCACTGAGTTCGAAAATGCAGTCCATTTTCACCTAGGAAGTTCAGAAGTGTACGGATTCGCATCTCACCATACCCTAATTAAAAATAATAATAACTAAATAAATAACTAACATATTTTTCGTGAATCATTGAATCTAAAACACTGGATGTTGGGCCGGCTAGAAATAAGTTCAGGCTGGAGTGGAGAGAGCAATAGAGGCGGAGATGATCGTGGTATTTGGTAAATGAGACGAAATATTCTAATTGTTTGTAATTCCATTGATTGAAACATTAGGGTATGGTGAGATGCGAATCCGTACACTTATGAACTTCCGAGGTGAAAATGGACTCCATTTTGGAACTCAGTGGGGACGATTTACTCTAAGAAATGTTTAGAGGGATAACAAATTAATTATAGATTAGAAAATATCGAAATGAGTAGGATTAGTTACTCAACTCCAGTCATGATAAATCTTGTTTTAGGTCATATTTTCGAAATAGTAGTGAATTCCACATCGGTGCAGTTATTTCTTAGAGTAAATCGACCCTATAGAGTTCTAAAATGCACTCCATTTCCACCTCAGACATCCAGAAGTACCCATAATCGTACCTGACCATCCCCTAATTTAACCAACTCATGAAGCTAAAAGTCGTCATATGGCGCGACCTCTAAATCATCTCCGATAAACTTAAATATTTTTATGCGCGTTAATGAATCATAGTGGAATAGTTTAAGGCTTGTGGAGACAACATCTGAATTTTTTTTATTTTTTGCTGTTTTTGGACCACCCGAGTGCCCACTCAAGGAGAATCAGTCAGAAGACATCTAGATTCACATGGGCTACTGAGTACAGAGGTGGCAAGTACCAAACTGGAAACCATAAATGTGGTGGACTGCTGTGGGGTGGTGTAGTGTGGATCTCCAAGCATTGCCTTTTAACTGCTCGGGCATGCATTTGAATGATGGGTGTTAGATATCTGATGGATATCATGATGTGTCCCCTCAAGGTGCTGAATGAGGATAGCTGCTGAGATTACAAGTATCCTGGGTCAAAAATAAGATCCAGTCTTGCAATGACATATTGGATGCTGCTATCATGTCTGTACCTGGTTCGGGTAAAGATGTTGAGGTCACAGAGACATTCACTTACCTTGGCAGTTATAATGTCTTGGCATATTGTGTGCGAGAGGTCGAGAGATGGCAGGGTCAATTCTGGGGAGTCATGGATTCACTGGATCATGGGTGAGGTGCTGTCAGTACCTATGCAGGAGTGCGAAAGTCTGAGTCTTTAAGTCATTGGTGCTTCCAGTCTTACTCTATGGATGTGAGACTTGGACTCTGATCAAGGATCTGAGACAAAGACTGAACTCCTTTGGTACCAGATCTCTTTAAAAATCATTGGCTACTGCTGTTCAGACTGTGAGTCCAACGAGCATTTGCTGAAAGAGATTCAAATGAGATTTGTTTCCTGTATAGTCCGTGAGCATCAGCTGCTGCTGTTGGGACATGTGGCTCGTTTTGCTGATGCTGATCCTGCTCACCAGATTCCCTTAGCGAGGGAGTCTCTTGAGTGGTGCAGGCGAACAGGCTGAACACACGCCTCATGGTTGCCTCAGGTCGATCAGCATCTCAAAGATATGTGGGAAAGTGGATGCGACAACAAGCTGCTCCAGGGCATGATCCCATACTTGACTTGACCTGGTGGGAGTAGGAGCTGTAAGGGCTGCTGGATGGGGTGTGAGGACTTAAAAAAAATCTATATATCTATATCTATATCTCTATCTATATCTATACTTTGTTTAGTTACGTGGTTTCAAGAGAAGTTATACTGGATTTTTTACCTATTGTTAAAAGGAGTGTCCATCCATGTGTATATGTATGTTTGTTATATCCATTGACACCAACCACTAGTATGAACAGGATATGGTACGAACTCGACACCTCTCATCCACAGATATTCCTCGTATTTCACCTATTAAGGTGAGTCTGATTTGCATTCATGAAAATAAATTTATGGTGAACAACTTCTAAATTGCCACTCTTTCATTTAAATGCTGAAAATTATGCAAAACAATTATTTGAATTACATTACCGACTCAAATTACGTTCCACCGACGTTGTAAATTGGCTTGTGATCATTCCAACCTTTGCCATGAGTCTTTGCAGTCTGGGTTGCAAGATACAGTTTGCATAATATATGCACATAACCACATAATATATGCGCTTGGAACAAGATCGCCCAGAGGGTGGGAGCTCTGTTTTGGTATTAATAATCATAAAGATAATAACATGACCCCCGTGGTGGCTCCCGTACAGAGCAGGTGCTGCTGATGAAAATAACCCAGGCTATGTACAGGAAGCAAAAACATGCCGACTGCTTATGTGCATATACAATACATCGTGGTTACACAGCTAGGATAATTCAAATTGCACTCGTCCATCGGCCGACACCAGAGGGCTGAAGCCCGATGCTGCACATACTGTCACCTTCACAAGACAAATGACACCTATCAGCTTGCTTAGGTTGTTTTACACTGAACGGAGAACTCAAAGGGAGGACATGGCAATTGTGAATATGACACTTCTGAAGATGTCTTAAGCTTTGGTTCCCAAAAGGGCGGACGGACGTATGATTTTTTTTCAGGTTGCAATTGTGAGTGGCGTCACACCAGCTGTCCTTCCAATGGCTGTAAAGCAAACATACATAAATACAAACACTTGCTCCATTGTATATAGATTATTGTTTGAAAAGGTAGATGTAAGCAGAAAGATTTGCGTTGGAGAAAATAACAATGGGTCTGTCGTGACTGTTTTATTGCATGGTATTTGTACGATGAAGCAAACCGTCAGTGGAACTACTTGAGAGATGAGTAAACCTGCTCTGCATGCATTCAGCATGCAGGCTTAAAGCTACTCAAGGCTTGAATGAATGTCTGCAGAATGAACTCCAATATATCTCCTGAGAATCTGCCTCCGAGTCTTCATAGGGTCCATGAATCAAAACATGCTAAGTGGTGTAATTGGAAAAAGTCAGAGGGAAGAAAAGGATGGAGCAACAACCTTCAGAAAGATCTGATGGTGGACATTGCTGCCACCAACATGTCTGTGAAAACAGCTTGAATAATTCATAGTCTGGTCAGGAATTGAACACAGGTGAAAGAGTTTGTTAAGTGCATGATTTGTTTTCATAGATTAACATTCAGAGAATATAACAGGGTGTGGGTGTATATGGATATGGACACCCAGCAGGATTAAAAACAAAATCTGTCAAAGGCTAGAGGAGTTTCTTGTGAGCCAATGGCCATCCATTTCTAGTACCCAACTTTGTCTGCAAACCTCCTCCTGCAGTTGGGTTACTTATATATTAGGTTGGTGGCAGGATTTGCACACCGGCCACCGTAATACCCTTCACTCCTCAACACACTAAAAACGCAAAGAAAACTGAAAACCCATTCTGTGGGATTACATTCTGTGCAGCTGCCCTTAACAGCACAGTTCACCAGATGACGGGATTGGGGACAAGTCTTCGGGACCCCTACTCTTTGATGATAGAAGGAAAAACATGGGTTAACCTTCCCGGGTTGGATTGTGGTAGTGTGTGTTAGGGTGGTGCTGAGGTATTGTCCACCAAATGGCGGTCTCCTTGGGTTAATGTGAGGCAGTCCCTTTGCGTGGGTGCCAGGAATGTCTTATCCCGAAGCGAGGATGATGATCACCAGTCTCTGTTATCAGCTGAGCACCACCATTTGTACATCGGTATGGCAGTACTCTCTGAGGTTTGGAGACCGGATAGTGGCGAGATCATGGCGGGTACTTATAGTTACTATTGGTCTGGTCACTCTGATAGTTACCCTGCCAGTTACCCTGCCCAAGGAGTTGCTGCAGCTGTGTCCATCAACCTGACTCTAATGATAATTGAGGTAACAACTGCCAATGAGCATTGTAAGAGACTAAGGATTCGTCACTCCTTGGGTGTCGTTTCCCTGGTCTCTGAATATCATCTGACTGAGAGGAGTGATCTCACCGAGAAGGACGCATTCAATGCTATGCTCAAGTCTGTGGTTGATCACTGCCCAAGGCAAGATACTATTTTTGTCTTGGGGGATTTAAATGCATCGATTGGAACAGAAAGGGAAGTTGTGAGACATGTCATGGTCCCCATGGGTTTGGAAATGTGAACCAGAACAACACTAAGTTACTTGACTTTGCAAGAAGTCATGGACTAAGGGTGTATGGTTCATGGCTTCAATGCTGAAAGGCTCATCAATGGATTTGGTATTCCAACACTGGTGATGTGGCAAAGGAGATTTACAATGTGCTCGTTGGTGGTTGTGGAGGATGATCCAGAACTGCAAGGTCAACCAGAGTGCTCAGTTCCTCAATAGTAATCACATTCTTGTTGTGTCACCTCTGAAGTTTCAGCTTAAATTTGGGAGAATGTACCATCCCAGCCGAGGCTGGATGTTGGCGAGCTCAAAGAAGAGAGGGGAGCTGAGGAGTTTGCAAACAGGCTGAGTGCAGAGTTGGTGGGTCTGGGTGCTTTGGGGAATCCTGAAGTGTTGTGGAGTGCCTTCAAAACCACCATCTTTGATGTTGCCAGAGGAATGCTTCAAACTCACCATAGGGCAAAGAAGAATTTTGATGCTCAAGGGACCCTGGATATCATTGACCAGTCGTAGAGCCAGGCTTAATGGCAGAGCTGAGCTGTTCAGAGAGGTGAGGTGTAAAACTATTCGTGCACTGAGAGTGGACAAGGATGCCTATGTGCGAGGAATCTTTGAGCAGGTGGAGCATCACCTGTGGTTAAGTAATTCTCGTCCTGCTTAAAGAGAAATCTGTCAGTTGCATCCCACCAAGTCCAGCCCTCGGTGTACTGCAGCTAGAGCAGAGGGTGGTTGGCTCTTGACAGAGGAGTCCAAAGTGAAGGCCCACTGGGCTGCTTACTTTAAGCGGCTGTACCAGGCTGATCCACCAGCAGTTGAGATTGATTTTAGGGGTGTTACTATCCTTGTTGCTGAACCTCCAATCACCTGTGGTCCACCTTCTTTTGTGGAAACACAGGCTGTGGCGAACCCATTGAAATGGGTAAAACTCCTGGGAACTGTGGCATACTTGTTGAACTTCTCAAGGCTGGTGGAAATGCTGTACTCCTGTCGATGCATGCAGTTCTGCGCTCTTCCTGGAACACAGGCATCATCTCAACTAACTGTAAGAGGGACCTTGTTATCCCTCTCTGGAAAGGGAATGGTGATAACCAGGACTGCAACAACTACTGAGGGGTGACGGTGCTCTCAGTGCTGGGCAAGGTCTTTGCTCAGATGTTGTTGATAGGGTTCGCCACCATCTGCTTTACACCAGCACCCAGAGCAGTCAGGCTTTACACCAAAGAGGTCAACGATTGACTGTGTCCTTGCAATTCAGGTCCTCACCGAATGCAGATGAAAGTTTTGGCATGGGCTATTTGCAGCATATGTTGATCTCTGCATGCATTTGATTCAGTGAATGGGGATTCAGTGAAGATTCCTCTGGAGGAATCTTTGTCTTCATGGGATGCTACCAAAACTAATGAACCTGATGTCTGAAATATACTATGTTACTGAGAGTGCTGTGAGATGTGGTGATACCATTCCTAACTTATTTCAATTATTACTGGAGTTCATCAGGGGTGTGTGCTGGCCTCCACATTTTTCAGTGGATTCTGGAGAGGATGTCAGAGAGATCATGCTGTGTTGCATCATTTGGGAATGTCGAGATTTCTGACCTTTATTTTGTAGATGATGCAGTAATCTTTTCAGACACTAAATATCCTTTTGGGAGCACTCGAGGTGCTGAATGAGGAGTCGGAGCCACTGGAATTATGAGTTTCCTGGGCAAAGACTAAGATCTCGGCTTTCAGTGACAACTTGGATACTGCTGCATTGTCTGTTCCTGTTTGTTGTGAGGATATTGAGGTCACGGAGATATTCACTTACCTTCGCAGTGATATTCATGTCTCTGCTGGGTGTGAGCCAGTGGTTAATAGATGTCTGGATCGGGTCTGCAAAGTCATGGATTCACTGGATCATGGGATGTGGTGCTGTAGGTACCTGTGCAGGAGGATGAAAGTTCGAGTCTTCAGGTCCTTGGTGCTTTCAATCTTGCTCTACGGATGTGATACTTGGAATCTGATCAGTGATCTGAGACAGAGACTTAATTCCTCTGGTACCAGGTCACTTCGGAGAATGCTTCGCTATCGCTGGTCAGATTTTCAGTCCAACATGGGGTTGCTGAGAGAGAGTCAAATGAGTTTTCTTACCTGCATACTCCGTGAGCATCATTTGCGGCTGTATGGATATGTGGCTCAGTTTCCTGAGGCTGATCCTGCTCACGAGGTTCTCTCAGTGAGGGAGCCTCGTGAGTGGAGGAAGCTAAGAGGCTGCCCATTTGCCTCGTGGTTGCAGCATGTTGATCAGCATCTCAAGGAGATGGGCCAGGCATCTGCCTTGGGATCGCTAGGAGCATTAACAGAGACTCCTGGAGCACTTGCAGGAAGTGAACGCTGCAATCTCCCATACTTTACCTGACCTGATGTGGTGCAAGCATGATGAATGAATACCTAAATGGCCAAACCCCTCTGGTAAGAAACATGATGCAATGAACCTATTGAAATAAACTTGCATTACAAGATCATTTATGATTGAAAAACTTACTTTTAAAATGATATTATAATTAAATATTAAAATCTCAAAATGAGCTCCCAAATTCCTGAATTGACATCTTTTTTAATTGACTGGGAAGGTGTTTAAAAATCCCTTTTAATCCTGCACTTGTACTTATTGAAAATGCTTTTCCCATAGATATCCTCAAATGTTAGATATTCTTTTAAAAATAGAGACAGCTTTTGATGCAGACAAGCTGGTTATTTGTAGGCTATGTTGTTTTCACTGTCTTGCAGATAATCGAGTAAATATCTTGTGTTGTGGTTTTACAATAAAAGAGTTTCGTTGTTGGAGTAGCTGTCCATGCATCTAAGGTTTTTCGTTCTAAATTGTTGATAAATAATATAATGTTTTTTTTGTACTTTTTGTTGCAGTTATTACATTACACAAATCCATCCCTCTGTCACTCCTTAAACCAAAAGCAATGGTGGTCCTTCTTGCATTTCCCCAGATTGCTTTCTGCATTGCATGGTCAGTAATTTGGAAATCTCATCCCACACATGATTCAGAAGTTCGTTTTGGTACAATTGTGGTTGAGTGTTCCGGAAAATATGCCACATGGTCTTCTTGTGCTTTGGCTTATCTTGCACTGATTGTAACTTTGTGTTTTTGCCTTACTCTCAAGGCAAACAAACTGAATTTGCCTTTCAATGAAACAAGATTGATTGGATATGGCATGATTTTTGCCTTATTGGTTTTCTTGGCCTCTGTACCAGCCTACATTAGTACAAAAGGGAAATTTGCTGAGGCGATAAAGATATTTGCTGTGATTGCAATAGTTTATGGGTTTGAAGGATGCACATTTGCTTCCAAGTGTTATTGTTGTTTCTTCAAAAGACAGATGTTTATGGATTTTTTTTCTCAAAGTAGATAATGACAATATTTAGTCGAAAAGTGTTTTAATTTCTTGTCTCTTCACTTGGAAATGTAACAGACATACAGTATGTCATTGGTGTCAAAAATAGCAAATAAATGCTTGTTGATGGCATTTGTGTTTTCCTTTTGAAAAGCTAGAAAAATACGAAGCGAGAGTGAAGCTGTCATGACACCTCATGACAAGATGCCAGTGCATTCATCCTGCCAAACTTAACTAAATGAAACTTTTATTCATACATCTGAATATTTCAATGATGGTTTGGGTAACATCAAACTTGACCAGCTATGCAGAAATGTCTTACATTATCACCAATAAAATATCAACATGTTTGTCAGAAATTATCCAGGATGCCGAAGTACTCGAAAGAATTCCTCTCCTCTTTGCCACCAAATATTTGCGTCAATCTTTTGAGCTTTTAAAAATTGTCACTCCTTTGTGAGCCACCATGTTTGTTATATAGGCCTGTCGGCTGGAGTAGTAGATGATAAATGGGGTTTCTGGGACGCCCATTCAAATGAATGGGGAAAACGGAAAAACTTTCTGACCCAAGCCCCAAAAGCCCAAAATAGGAGACTCATTTCTCCCCACCTCCCATTCCCTCCCATACAAGCAAATGTAAAATTGAGACTATAAAAGATTGAGACTTTCTGATTAAAGCACTTCTTCCCTTTGATATTTTCATTCCACTCAAAGAGCAAACCAACGAATATTTGCCCATGTTCTACTTTAGGGAATAACTTAATTTTCATATAACATTCATTTCCATCGAGTATATTCACAAAGAATAACTTGGAACTTGGTTCTTGGTTTAAGTATCTTTGTTGAGCAGAAATGAAATGATAAACTTCTCTTAATGCTCTTATTTTTCATGGTCTTTCCAAATTCAACATTATGTGTTATTTTATGTAAGTTTTTCTCAAAATCATTCAAAGCAAGCTGTTTCATTTTCGTGTTAAAATGAGTCAGACTGTTTGAGAACCAAAGCAAAAATGCGACTCATTTCCTATGTGAGACACACCCTGAAAACCCATTGTTGTGTAATCTCCCATGATGTCATCAAATCGAGGCTATTTATTAACAAAGCGAACTTCATTCTTATTCAGTCTTTTCATAAAATTTTGTGTCTTATTCAGAGAATGGAGTATTTAGAAAAGAACTCTGACCTTGCAGATCAATAGTTTTCACAAGCTGAGAGGTGAGATCCTTATATCCATTCATTATTTGTTGTTTTATACAGAATTATATCACTATACAACCAATAATTATTTTATGTCATTTTCTAACAGGTTGTCTCCAATAAGAACATCGTTGACAACTGATCTGGAACAGGAGGCATTTGCATATCACGCCGAATGGCAAAAAATGAATGACTTCCTTAAAGACATTCAATCGTTCAGAAGAGAATTGAATGACATTTTTGTTGTTTGGAAAGAAATCCTCTCACATCCTCTGACCTTGAATGAGTCGAGTCAAAGGTGCGAAATTGTGTGTGTGTGTGTGTGTGTGTGTGTGTGTGTGTGTGTGTGTGTGTGTGTGTGTGTGTGTGTGTGTGTGTGTGTGTGTGTGTGTGTGTGTGTGTGTGTGTGTGTGTGTGTGTGTGTGTGTTTCTCTGTCTCTGTCTTTGTCTCTATGTCTCTGTCTATATCTATATCTCTCTTGAGTGTTGACTCATTATTATTATTGTTGTTTTTTTTCAGTTTAAACACCTGTCTGGATGAACCAAACACACAACTTAATCTACTGGAGGAATCTGACATGACACTCAATCTTCTTGAGGTAAATGTTATATTTATTATTTTATTCATCCATCCATTGGGACCATAATCTGTGCAGAGCGTTGGTGCTGCTTAAACAGTCTCCTTGGCGACCGGGCACAATCCTGGATGGGTCGCCACTCCGACACAGTATACCAGCATGCTGGCACTCATTTTACTGACCTCAGAAGGATGACAAGTTGAGTTAACCCCACCTGGTATTAATTCAACAGCTGAGTGGGGTTTGAACTCAGGACCCTCGAATCCTAAGCCTGCCACCCTAACCATTAAGCCAACACCAGGCAATATTTTATTAACATCATAACATAATCATCTTTATATACCCGAATTGTTCTTCCCTCTTTGTTTTGAACAGAATATGTTGACCGAGTTTAAAAATCACAAACCATCAGACTGCTGCAAAAGAAGATTTTGTTCAACGTTTTTAATCTTATTTAATTATATCTGCTTTCCTTATAATTATCTGATTTTGAATTACAAAAAAAGATGAAGGAGATGTAAAGGTGGGAGGGGTGGGGGTTGCGGGAGGGTTAGGGTTAGGGGGGGTAGGTGCGCTCCCCCAACAACCCACCACCCCTCATCCCTCTCCCTTCTCCTCCCCATGTGTGTGTGTGGGGAAGGCTGGGGGTGGGATGAGGGGGGTTGTGGGTCAAAGGTGGAGGTGCCCAGGGGGTGGGGCATGTGTGGGTGGGGCTTATCTGGATGGGTGGGGCTTGTGTGGGTGGGGCTTGTGTGGGTGGAGCTTATGTGGGTGTGGTTTGTGTGGGTGGGGGTTGTGTGGGTGGGGCTTATGTGGGTGGGGTTTGCATGGGTGGGGCTTGTGTGGATGTGGCTTTTGTGGGTGGAGTTTGTGTGAGTGGGGTTTGCATGGGTGGGGCTTGTGTGGGTGGGGCTTGTGCAGGTGGAGCTTATGTGGGTGGGGTTTGCGTGGGTGGGGCTTGTGTGGATGTGGCTTTTGTGGGTGGAGCTTGTGTGTATGAGGTTTGTGTGGATGTGGCTTGTGTGGGTGGAGCAAATTTTTTTAATTAAATATACATGTTGTGTGTGGGAACTAATAAACTAATCACTAATTATGTGGATATGATGGATGTGGTTGTGGCTTATGTGGGTGTGTTTTGCATGGATGTGGCTTTTGTGAGGGGCTTGTGTGGATGTGGCTTTGTGGGTGGGGTTTGTGTGAGTGGAGTTTGCGTGGGTGGGCCTTTTGTGGATGTGGCCTTTGTGGGTGAGGTTTGCCTGAGTGGGGCTTGTGTGGGCAGAGTCAAAAATGGGTGGAGTTAAAAAAGGGGTGGAGTCAAATTTTTTTTTTCAATTTATCTTTGTCTTTTGTAATTCCTGTGAATAAAATGAGACTAAAATCTCTTCCCCCTTTAAATTACATAATTTGTAAATCCAAGGGTATTTTCAATTTATCTTTGTCTTTTGTAAATCCTGTGAATAAAATGAACCTAAAATCTCTTCCCCCTTTAAATCACATAATTTGTAAGTCCAAGGAACTGTACTGACGACATAACCAATTTAAAAAAGTTCATTTGTCCATCGCTTGGTAAACCTTTTTCAAAATGAGATTTTCTCCTGAATATTCTTGCTATATCAACAACTTTGAACTTAGGCTTTCTGGCATTAATCTCTTTTTCATATTTTAATTTTGTAAATGTTTCTGATGGTTTAAATTTCGTTGAGGAATGAATCGTACATTGTACTTATCTATAATGTCCTGAATTAAAGATAAAAATTGTTGAGAACCGAGTAGAGTGAATTTTTTATATAGTCTCTCTTTTATAGTGCAATAAAAACATTCAATAACAACCGCTTTTCCTTCATTAAAGGTGCTGCATAATGTAATGTTGTTACTTTTAAGAAAATTCATAAATGTTTTGTTGTAGAACTCTGTACCCTCATCAGTCCACAATTCTTGAGGTTTTCTCTTGCTTTTATTGAATATCTGTTGGAAAGCTAACATAAGAGTATTCCCTGTTTTGTTTTTCAAAGGAACAACCCACGCATATCTTCTCCCCAAATCAATAACGGGAAAAGCATAGTTATACCCCTTGTCATAATTGAGTTCAATTAAATCTGCGGACCAGATATAATCAACTTCCTTGGAATAAACATTCCTTCTATGAAACTTTGTGATTATTAGTTTATGTAATTCATCAGCAAATTGCTCTTCAATCTTAATGACATCATTAGAGCCTATAAGTTTTTTGAATTTCCAAGCCCAAGTTTCAATTTAGCACTGATCATCTTCTTCACGATGAACCTGTCAACTTTTTCTCTCAAGGTTGGATTTTGTATCAGAGACAAATTATACAACATTTCTCTATAGGCTTCATGTTTTTCTTCCAACGTCGTGTTATTCCCGTAATCAATATCGTGCTTCATGCACACTTCATCAACCCTACTGCTAGGTTTGTTCCACGGTTTAGGATTGTCAGCCTCATATAATCTTTTATTCAAGTTTGTTCCTGGACCACAGAAAGAATACCATGGTCGATATTATTCCCCTGGTATTCCAGTTGTTGTAAATTGACTTAATGATAAAAAAAAACGTTTGTATATCTCCCCCTCGTTTGTGTTGGGTGATGAATTAACTCTTTTTGGAGCCACATACCTAACATGTACCTTTTTATATAACCAAATTATTTTTACTTTTAATATATGAGATATTTTTACTCTTGGTTTTCTTTTTACATTTTGTACAATAACTCATTTATTTATGTGAAAAATTCCAACAGAGTGCGAAAACTTTTTTAGTTTCCAACATGCACATTTGAATCTTAATTTTTAAAACATAAAGAATCCTCAGAAATGTCTTCACTCTCTCCTCCATTTATTTAAGAAAAAATATGTAAAACTTTAATCAAAGACAAATACACCAACATCATCAATAATATAATCTAATCCTTCTTTCTCTCCATTATCTCCACTTTCTCGTTTCAATCTTCTCCCTGAAGCCGATGTTAATAGTCTTGACGCATGTATTTCTCATTGACTTGCAAATTCTTTGTTTTCCTCCTCGGTGCGTTGAGATTGATTTATTTTCTGTAATTACCTACAAACTTTTTTTTAATCTCACGGGTTTCCATATTTTTATATTTATTTATTCTCTCTCTTTCCTCCCTCTCCCTCTCCTCCTCTCTCTACTCCCTCTCTTCTTTCTCTTTTTTCTCAGTTTCTTCAACTCCTTCCTCATCTCTTACTATCCTTGAACCACTTTCATCCCATAGAATATCATACATATAATCATTTGGATTACTTGATATTCCTGCATCCAAGATATTTTTTTTTTACAACAGGAAACCAAAAAATTTCTTCTGATTTTCCAAAAGAGCCTTGTGTTTTCTTAACTTTAAAATTCTTTCATTATTTAACATTTTAGTTAAATCCAAAGTTGTTGGTTTATTAACATCAGTATAAAGCCAATCTTTTATTGAAAATACCTCATTCTTATGTTGTAGAACATATTTATTAAAATACCGAATTCCCTTTTCTTGAAGGTATGCTTAGAAATTATAATTTTCTTGAAGCCTTCTTGCCATCACTTATGTATCAGAAATATATGACAGATTAATATAATGACAGGAAATACCTCCCCATCTTCCCATATTGAAATCAGTTTGTATTCCCTTACTAATTACGGTACCCAGTCAAATGGACTGGGTAACCTTTTGTTTTTCTTCTGTTTATTTCTTATTTCTTATTTTTCCACTGGCAATTTTCGGGTTCTTCCGCATTAAAAATAATTTTCTCAGGAACGGTAAGTCCATTCGACATAAAATTTTCACCATAGTATGTATCGTTTATGATAAGAGAGGCGAGATTGAGATGATTTGGACATGTGCACAGGAGGGAAGCGGAGTATATCGGGAGAAGGATGTTGAAGATGGAGCCGCCAGGCAGGAGGAGAAGAGGAAGGCCAAAGAAGAGGTTCATGGATACGGTGAGGGTGGACATCCGGGTGGTTGGAGTGTCAATGGAAGATGTGGAGGATAGAGCGAAATGGAGACGGTTGATCTGCTGTGGCAACCCCGAACGGGAGCTAGCTGAAAGAATAAGATGTATCGTTTATGATAGCAAACTTAATTGATAATTATGACGTCATAGGTCACGTGGTACGGGCGCCATCTTAACAAAAAACGATAAATTTTGGACATCTGTATCTCTGAAACTGTGCAATGGAATTTTTTTTGCTTCATACATTTTAATAAGCTTCCCATGGGGAACACGGGTGATTTTTCGTGACGACATCGGAGAAGCAGTATGCCGGTGAAAATTCGTCAAACAGAACGCTGCATGGGAAAATCTGAAATTTATTGAGCGTCATCGACACAACAAATCACCGTAGAAAAAGAATGTATTATGACCTCATAGGTGACTTGGCTCGGCAGCCATCTTGTTTTGAAACCAAATAATTAAAAACATCCCCTTCTCCATAACGGCTGAACAGATTGAGGTGAAACTTTCCACCCACATTCCACATGACATCCTTTTACAAGTTTGTTCATTTCTTGTTGATAGGTCACATGGTTTGGCGGCCATCTTGAATTTACCCGAAAACCTTCAAACATCTTCTTCTCCAGAAGGGCTGGTCAGATCAAGGGAAACCTTCACACACATATTGCACAAACATAGGAAGTATAAGTTTGTTTATGAGTAATTGATAGGTCATATGGTTTGGCAGCCATGTTGGATTGAAGAATAATATTAAATAATGTTTTCTTATGAACCACATAAACCATCGAAGCGAAACTCTGCAACTGTAATCTATGCCCTTACCGGTATATATGGTAAAAACATTATGATGTCACAGGTCACTTGGTTTGGTGGCCATCTTGGATATAAAAATGCATCTTATCTGATTGACATGAAACATCACACACGTGTTCCATTACACGATTGGAAGCAGAATGTAAACTTATGATGTCATAGATTACATGGTTTGTCAGCCATGTTGGATTGAAAATTAATAAATTTTAAAAATCTTCTTTTCCAGAATGGCTGGTCAAATTGAGGCAAAAATTCACACACACTTTTCCCAATACATCCTTTCACAAGTTTGTTAATTTCTAATTGATAGGTCACTTGGTTTGGTGGCCATATTGAACTTATCCTAAAACCTTCAAATATCCTCTTCTCCAGAATAGCTGGTCAGATCATGGGGGAAACTGGTCAGACCAAATATATTGCACTCATGCATTGAATATAAGTTTGTTGATTTCAAATTGATATTGATTGATTTGATATTGATTTCAAATTGATTGTTCACATGGTTTGGCAGCCATGTTGGATTCAAGAATTATATTAAATAATGTTTTCTCTGGAACCGCATTACCTGTTGAAGCGAAACTTAGCAACTATAATCTACCCCCATGCCTGCATAAACGGTAAAAATTATGATGTCACAAGTCACATGGTTTGGAGGCCATCTTGGATAGAAAATGCACCTTGTCTGATCAACACGAATCTTAACCAGCGTAATCCACTTCCCCAGTAGATGGAGAATTTAAATTTACTAGTACGTGCCCATAGAGGCGGGCCCGTAGGGGCGGTCCAGTCAGGGCGGGCCCGTAGGTGCGTAAACAATGACTGGATTGGGGCATTATTTCAATTAGATCGGACCAACCATATCATAAATGGCCATAACTTGGGAAACACCTGGGAAACATATTCAGGTCCCCAGCGTCAATTGTGACAACATATAAAATCAAGAAGAATTGTGACGCCCCTTTTCTCTCGCCACCCTCACTCCCCCCTCCTCTCCCCCCTCCTCTCCCCCTCCTCTCTCGCCCCCACTCACACCCCCTCTCTCACACCCTCCTCTCTCCCCCTCTCTTGAATTGTGACGCCCCTCTCTCTCACCCCCTCTTTCCCCCCTCTCTTCCTCCCCTCTCTCGCTCCCTCTCTTGCCCCCCTCTCTCTCCCCTCTCTCCCTCCTCTCTCACCCCTAGTCTCTCCCCTCCTCTCTCCCACCTACTCTCTCCCCCTCCTTTCTCGCCCCTCTCTCTCGCCCCTCTCTCTCGCCCCTCTCTCTCGCCCTTCTCTCTCGCCCCTCTCTCTCGCCCCCACTCCCACCCCCTCTCTCACACCCCTCTCACCCCCTCACCCATCCCCCTCTCTCGCTCTCTCTCTCATCCCCACTCCAACCCTCCTCTCTCTCCCCCTCTATTCCCCCCTCTCCCCCTAGTCTCACCCTTCCTCTCTCCCCCTCCACTCTCCCCCCTCCTCTCTCGCCCCTCTCTCGCCCCCCTCTCCCGTCCCCCTCTCTTGCAGATGTTGGTCGACAGATAAATAGCCGTAACTTGTGAACCACTCATCCGATTAATATCAAACCTCAAAAGGGTACATCTGCGGGTCCCCAGCAATATTCCTGGCAAGTTTCAATCAGATCGGACCGTCATTCGTGCAAAAAAATAATAATAATAATAATTAAATAAATAAAGATTAATTGTGACGTCATTCGTGATGTCATAGCACCGTGTCTTGTCAATGGTCGACTGATAAATGGCCGTAACTTGGGAACTGCTTATACGATTAATATCAAACCTTCAAAAGGCACATCCGCGGGTCCCCAGCAATATTCCTGGCAAGTTTCAACCAGATCGGACCGTCAATCGTGCAAAAAAATTAAATAAGTAATGATTAAATAAATAAAAATTAATTGTGACGTCATTCCTGATGTCATAGCACCGTGTCTTGTCATTGGTCAACAGATACATGGCCGTAACTTCGGAACCGCTTATCCGATCGATATCAAATCTCGAAAAGGCACATCCGCGGGTCCCCGGTAATATTCCTGGCAAGTTTCAATCCGATCAGACCGGTGATCGTCTGGTTATTAATAATTTGGGAAAAAATTGGCATGATAAGGTGAGGAGGTGGAACAACACCTTCAGGGGTCATATATACACCTTTTCAACACTGAAAAAGCAGTAAAATGGCCGTAACTTGGGAACCGCTCGTCCGATCGATACCAAACCTCGAAAAGGCACATCCGCGGGTCCCCGGGAATATTCCTGCCAAGTTTCAATGACATCAGACCAGTGGTCGTCGAGAAACAGCGGTCGCAAACAGACAGACAAACAGACAGACACACAGAGAGAGATTGCTGGAATTATAGATAGATGTTTTAATCAGTCACATGGTAGGCAACCATATTGGATTGAAAATGAATTAATTTAAAAGTCTTCTTCTCTGAAACGGCTGAACAGATCGAGGCGAACCTCAATAAATATCACCGACTCTCCATGACGAACAAAAAGTTCTCACCCCCCCCCCCTTTTTATGGATGACACATCGTTTCGTATCCATAGTGTATTGAAGGAAAATATTAATTCATGTTTACTCTGGAACAACTGCATCAATAAATGTGAATCTTCAGCGTTATGATCGAACAGTCATGTGGAATGAAGGGTTGAAATTTCAACTCTATGGAGCCCACGGTTTGGCAGCCATGTTGGATCGAAGGTGAAATATTAAGTAATATTTACTCTGGAACCGCTGTGTCAATGTATGTGAAACTTAACAATTACTATCTGGACGACATTTGAAACATATTTTTTAAAATTTCAACCCGATCGGCCACACGGTTTGGCAGCCAGAATTATTTAATTATTTGAATTTGAGAACTTTTAGATTTTGTTTTTTCCAGAAGGCTCACTTGGCTGCACCTGCATGCGTTTGATGGTACAGGAAGAGCAATTCAATTGATACCAACAATGTCCACAGGAAAAAGGGCTGACTGCATACGTAATAAATAGATTGAACACTTTGTACTACCCGGTTCATAACTCATCAGTCCCGCATTGTATCGAAGCAAGGCTGCATTTGTATCACTATTAAATAATGTTTTCGCTGGAACCACTTATCCTATCGAAGGGAAACTTTACGACTGTCATTTAAGTCTCGTGTTGTTACAAAGGCGGACGTCTGGGTACCCGGTCGTCACTGCCAGCAGTTATAAAGTGGCAGTTCTAGTTATATATAATTGGTACACGAGTCAGTAAATGACCACTATATTAGTAATGTGTGCGTCCCTGTCTGTCTGTCTGTCTCGAGTATAGCTCTGTGGGTTTTGATTCGATCCTGATAAAATTTTGGTGGGAGGTTTATATCATGATCTAGTTGTGTTTTCTTGAGAATGGGCTTGCTGCGTCCATTATGGGCGGAGCCACGCCCAAAAAACATGTTTTTAGGGGGTAGCCGATTTCAAGTTACATCTTCTCCGAGGGCGTTTGTCGAATCTGGCAGGGGTTTCGGTATTTGGTTAGGCCAATGGCACCTGCATAGCCCCAAGGAGCTCGATTTTTCATTTTCATCCCAAGGTCAAGGTCACAAGGTAAAAAACTTAGAAAATTGCGAATTTTGACATAAAAATCATACGACCGCCAAAACTTTGAGAGTGAGGATGACAATATTTTTTAAGTACAATCTTGAGGTCATTCCCCACCTAAAGTCTTGAAACGATTTTGCTCTATCTCGAACACCTTGCCCATGGCACCCCCTTCAAGTTTGTTTTTACGTTGATTTCATCAAAGTGTGGATAATCCGAGGAGTGCGAAATGCCATATAGCCAATATGACGTAATATTGTTCCTGGAATGTTCCAGAGGAAGTTTTGCACCAAAGGTCATAATCCTTGACCTTTGACCTTTGACCTTTAAAGTTCACAAAGGTGAAATTTTCAAAGTTGTGGGAATCGAACCGGGTTTTCGACCTTCTAAGACGAACTAACTCCAATAAGCTATAGCACATATCCTGTTTTCTTACTTTAATGTCCACAACATTGTTTTGTGACCTTTAAAGGTTATGCAAAGGTCAAATTTTGAAAGTTGATGAACGAAACCGGGTTTTCGACATTTTGTAGCTAATAACCTGTCACTCATACAACATCATGTTGATCATTTTTATAACTTGGTCAACTCAAACATTATCACATTGTTTCATCCTTGACTTCTGAAACAATCTACATCGTCAAATACCCCTCATGAACCATTGTCATCTTTAGACTTGTCCTGTTCTTTGTACACTGCCCCCGTGGCATTCTGGCGCTCCGGGTCCCGTTTCCGACGTGTCGCCTGTGCCCACTACTCTAACCCAGCCCCTCTTAGGCCCTTGGCCTACTCTGGCCGACTAGTCCGGTGCCCGGGGTGCCCACTAAACAAACTCACCTTTCCACAGCCACGCTCCCAGCTGGTCCATGAACTCTTGCACCCCTCCAAACGGGTTTTGTGCCTTTTCTCGACACCAAAAACAAAACTATCTCCTGTTAGTAAATTTATCTAATCCACTAGCTAATATTAAACTGACCCCGGGGATCATTTGGGTGGGAATCACTCATCCCCCCAGCCAGTCATTTTCACCATGCATACCACATTCGCTTCACTCGCACACTTGGGCCCACTGTGCCACACTCATTCCTCACACACTTTCCATTTCGCAACTCACACCAACACTCCACAATGCCATCCTGCTACCTAAATCCCCTGACGAACTCGTGCTCCCTTGTCATCCCTTAAAACTCATGCACGTTCCATTTACTCTAAGTTGCTAAACTACGTCTCCACTACACATTTCCAGTCTGTCCATGTCTCTGAAAATCCAACAATTCCCATTTCTTAAATCTAAACTGAAATCCCTCTAACTTATCCTTTCCATGAGCTTCACGAGGCCTTGTCCCTGCCCCATGAAGCCGGTCTAACTATCGCTAACCCATCCCCCTAACTAGTACTTCCTGTGCCCCCTGACAGGGGGGTCTTCCACCCCTTTCCCAAGGAATCCTGTTCACCCAAAGCGAGGCTTGCTTTTTTTTTTTTCTATGCACGCACCAGCGTGGCAACTCGCAACCTGCGCTCTTTCCCCATGACGTCATGGCAGCTGTCCACGTTTCTCGCACCTCGTCCCTTATCGGACGGCACCATCCGTCAGGGATTTCCCTCCTGCTGGATTCCAACCATGCAGCCACGACGTCACCCTGTGCATCCAAAGCAAACCTCGCGTTTCGAGGGGTTCCCCACGCGAGCACATGTGCTCTGCTCATAGGAGCTTCACACACATGCTCGCCTGGAAAATCCGTCAGTTTCAAATGTACAATCCAGCCGAGCTTCTGTCCGTTCCGTGGGATTGGCTAATCCACTGCGTGCCGTTTCCGGACCGGGTTTCACTCGCATTGCCGCGCACGAGGCGACCTTGTGCGTTGCATGGCACGCACCCCGCGCGTGCTGCCATGAAAACCCGGCACGGTCCTCGAAACAGCTGCGGCCGCAACCCGGCATTTATCCTTCATCTGTCGCAGTCATCGTCGCCATTCAACGCGCACACTCCTGCATGCCACGACGCTCACACACCTCACCATTACACTAGGACATGCAGTTGCGGTCTCCCGCATGCTAACCGCCATCTCCCTCTCATACTGCCACCTCACACATGCGGTCTCTCTCACACTACGCCTTTCACTCACACACACCATACTACTCACACAATGCATGCTTTCCAGCACACATTTCGCCACACTCGTAACCACACACACCGTGACGACCAGGCTGGGGATTTGCGCTACCTCAAGCGCTCCCGGGGTCTCCATACCCCCAAGCTCCGCGTGAACCCATTCACAGCACTCGCCCCCTCTACCTCGCAAGGCTCGACCGGCCTAACCTCGTCGCAATCCGCCTCAAGGGGGCAGATTTCCTCCCTTCATTCCTGAAGGATGCTATCCTGCTGCTTGCATCGGGTCCCAACATATTCCACCAGCTCTACGTTGCTCTACGTACCCCCCTTGTCCTCCACTACCTCTACCTGTGTGTGCTCGTCAATTACCTGTAGTTTCTCATCTACTTGTTTTATTTCAGTCACCTCGTTTATTATTTCCGTTTCTTCTTGGCTCCATTTTCCTTCCCATTTGAGTCGTTCTTCCTCTCTGAGCCCCTTTCGTTGTTCATTATCTTTTCAGAGCTTTTCCATCTCTGTGGAATCCATCTTTGCCCTCTCCTCGAGTTGATAAATTTCAAATTCATATCGTTTTTTCTTTCTACCTCACCGTCTCTCATGTTCTTCATTCTCCTATCTCATCGTTTCTTTCATTTTGTTGATCTCCCTTTCCTGTTTCATTCGTTCTTCTGTCTGTTTGTTATTCCACTGTCTCTCTTGTTCCTCCTTATCCAATCTCATAGTTCCCCTCAATTGATTAATCTCCCTTTCCTGTTTCATTGCTTGTTCTGTCACTATCTCCTCGTACTCCAACCTTGCTTTTTCTTTCAATTATTGAACCTCAAATTCATGTTCTTTTTGTTTTCTATTCCACTGTCTCTCACGTTCTTCCGTCTTCAATCTCATAGTTTCCCTCAATTGGTTAATCTCCCTTTCCTGTTTCATTCCTTGTTCTGTCACTATCTCCTCATAGTCCAACCTTGTTTTTTCCTTTTGTTGTTCAGTTTCAAATTCATTCTCTTTTTGCTTTTTATTCCACTGTCTCTCTTATTCCTTATTCTGCAATCTGGCCTTGGCTCCCAGCTCTTTGATCTGTTAGTGTGGTTCCTGAACGTTTCATTCTCCGTTCTCTTTCTTTCCTCTTTTAACATCCTCAGTTCGTTTTGTAATCCCGTTTCTTTGTTTTGGTGTTTCAGTAACTCAGAAGCTTTCTTTTCTAATTCCGTCCTCATCTCCACAACTCTTTCACATTCTTTCTTCCTCATTTCATCCATCCCCTCACCGAATTCCTTGCTAAATTTGACCCAATACTTTCCTCTTTTTACCTCTTGTTCGAGGCTTTCTCTTTTCCGATTGCCTATTCTTACCTCTTCCTTCAGTAGTTCCAATTCCACAACGTGTTTCCGTTTTTCCTTTTCCAGCTTCGTTTTCCAAGTTCTTTCTATCCTGGGAGTTACTAATTTGCTCCTCTTTTCTTGTCTTCAGTTCGCTCTCCGCACTTCTTTTGCATGCTTGCTCTCTCCTTTCATTCGTTCTCTCACCATTTTCTTTTAGTTTTCCCAGATATTTCTCTGTTTTGTGCCCGAAGCCCCCCAATGTCCACCAGCCTCGCCTGCCATGATCACGTGGTTTCAATCGTTGGTTGGGAGCCCCGCCTCGTCTCGTGCCGTTTGCTGCGCCATTAATAGCAGCCCACTACGTGTTGCACTGAGATGCGGCAGCGCCGCTATTTTGCGACTTCGAGTCTGTTTGCCGGCAAAGTTCATGCTCAGTGTATGAAGGTGAGTGCCCCCACTGATTGCAATTAGCGGTGGGGTTAAAAAAGAAGAACCGTCCGGGGCCATGGATCCTACATCAACACACATTCCTAAACTACCCTGCACCCGTTCGCCTTGAACTGCCATCTTGCTTCTCGGAAATAATTTAAAGCTCGTATTTTGGTGGGAATCGAGAGTCACTTTGCACACCCCTGATCCGATTCCCGTTATTTAGTTTGGAGGGGAATGAATTTGAATCCCACTGCTGACACCAGTGTTGTAGAATTCCCGCCCGTCGGCGTGCGAATGACCGCATCTTAACAATAGCAGTCGCTTCACCCACCGAACGGACAATCCAGTCGTGACTTTCTGGAACAACGCCAGAAACCAGTCACGGGTGGGATTTTAATCCCACCACGGCCCAGTCCGTATTCGCCCTGCGCAAAATAGGGTCAATCGCCGAATATCGATATACCTAAGTACCCGCGCAGGTAACCTACCAAGGGACCGTACCTCAGCAAAGGCCTGCTTGGACATGAACCGCTTAAGCAGTCTGTTCCTTTCTGGGATAAATGAGCGGGTATTATCGCCAGACCTTGCCGGATCCGATTCTATTTATCAGCTATTTAAAAACAAACTATATTCCGAGTGCAAGATGGGGCAGTTTAATGAGGGAATGGACGCAACGAACAGGTTTACATTCACAGAAGGACATTTATTATAATAAAGCACGTATGCAATTAAACAAGGCAAAACACATATGCACCGATACAAGCAACAAAAGCACGACAAAAGAACTACAACCGTCTACTTATTATGTACAGTCACTTGCACTTAACAGCAGTTCCTACTTATTAGACGGGCCCATGGACACAAGTACGCACACACACACACACACACACACACACACACACACACACACACACACACACACACACACACACACACCCCAAAAATGGTGGCAGAGGCCTTTAATAACGGCCTCCAGCTTGGAGGACAGGTGAGCTGAAACCCATAACCTATCTCGAACCTCTCCACCTCGTGTGGTCTTCAAGTTGTTCAGACCCGGGCTCCAACGAGAGCGAACTGAATCCAATTGCCGAGCCGTGATCCTTCCCGTGCTCCGGTGAATCCTCCCACGCTTCTCAACACGTGCTGGTGAGACGAGTCGCCGATCCTTCCCGTCGATGCGTCGCTTCCCCGAAGAACCACCTCCCGCGCATATCAACACGTGCTGGTGAGATGAGGCGCCGAAACTTCCCGTCGATGTGTCGCTTCCCCGAGGAACCACCTCCCGCACTTCTCAACACGTGCTGGTGAGACGAGGTGCCGTTCCTTCCCGTCGATGCATCGCTTCCCCGTGGAACCACCTCCCACGCTTCTCAACCTGTGCTGGTGAGAGAAGGCACCGATCCTTCCCGTCGAAGCGTCGCTTCCCCGAGGAACCACCTCCCGCGCTTCTCAACACATGCTGGTGAGACGAGGTGCCGATCCTTCCCGTCGATGCGTGAGTTCCCCGAGGAACCATCTCCCGCGCTTTTCAACACGTGCTCGTGAGACTAGGCGCCGAACCTTCCCGTCAATGTGTCGCTTCCCCGAGAAACCACCTCCATGAAGAGGTCGATGAGTCGCACCAAGCCGGGAACCAAAATGGAGAACAAAGAGCTCCATGAACCAAGAAACGAAGCCACCACTCGCAGCTCGAGCCGAGCGACCGGCTTAACTTCCTTCCAAACAGTGCAGCTTGAAGCAACAAGCTCTGCCGAGCCAAGCAGAAGCCGAAGCTCACGAAACCATCAAAGCAAAGAGCCTCCAAAAAGCCTCCTCCCAAGTCAGGCCTCAGCCAAAGCTCACTGAGCCAGCTGAAGCAAAAAGCTTCCGAAGGCCTCAACCCTAATGCAAGCCAAGCAGGACCCGACGGTCTGCTAAATGGCTACTCTAAAGTCCCTTCTCCAACTCTGCCCTCTCCAACTCTGCCCTGAACAAAAGAAAAAGATCTCCTTTTATCCTTCTCCGCCCTTCCCCCGATCCCAGCGAGACTCATGCCCTCATGCTCCATCCACCCCCCACCCCCCCCCCCCCGCTCACCCACGGGTGGGAGGGAGTTATTGCGTCATGAGTCACGGGACCGCAGGGTTCTTCTTCCTCTTCGCAGAAGAGGGGGAGGGGTGTCTCCATTGTTCGTTCCCTAACTATTAAATCGATCCGCAGCACATCTAATCGATTTCTGAACATGTAAACAATGAAAGGTGAGCTATCTTGGGAACAAGCACTTATCGACATTGCTGACTTAAGAAACCTGTATGTTGTGTGCAATCCAATTCCCAGATTCATAACAATATCTTCAATGGTGTAATCATTTAGTTTGTTTTGAAGTTTAAATAAACCGATTATATCTTCTTTTTGAAGACCAGCATTAAAACCTTGTGAGAGTAGTTGATACTCACGTTGAAAACTCGACTTTGTGAAAATTATAGAATTATCATAATCTAAAAAGTTGGGAGAAAGGAGAATCTTTAAAAGTAAGCAGGTTTTTTCTACATCCGCTTGAACAAACTATGAGACATATTAATGTATTTGGAATATTTTTATGGTTGCTAAATTTTATCTTATTTTTCCAAATGGGTAAAAGATCATTCATTTGTATATTTCGTAAACAGGTTATTTAATTTTTTATTGGCTTTTTTAAAAACTCTGTTTTATCCGAAGTTCAGGTTTTATTTCAAGATAATCCATTATTTTATTTATACAATATCTTGTGTTGATATTTCCCTGAAAATGACAATCGTTAATACAAATCATCAATCCACGAAACATGCTCATCATTTGTTGTCTCTTCTCTTGAAACAAATGGTGTATTATCACGATCATACTTTACATTCCTTTCTCAAATCAATCTTGTAATGTGTTTCATTTTTGGTGTAAATCTCAAATAATTATATTCCTTTTTATATATTTTTTATTATCTTTAATTGGAAGATAATCCAGTATATACATTGTTTATAGGCTTTTGACTCTGTGTATAATCCCCGTCTTTCACACACAGAACAATTCTAAAATTTGTCATATGGAGAATCAGGAAATTCACGAGGCTCAAAATTTAGTAAACTATTCATATTTATAAAGTATAACTTAACTTCAACTAAAATTCATCTTCGGTATCATCTTCAGTACTTTTATTGGTGATTTCACAATCATCTACAAAACTACTTTCATAACTATCATTTGAACACAAACTCTCGGTATCATAATTGTCTTCTTTTCCAACAGAGACACTATCATCACTCACATAATCTTCAAAATCTTTAGTTGAATAATGACTCATATTTACTTAGTAGAAAAATCATGAGCATAGATATCTATATACTTCTTTTCATAAACAGATTCTACTACTACATTTTTTATATTAACGGTAATTTTAAAATGGTCCTTAACTACTCTTGAACGAAATGTCATGTCACGTGATATATTAACATCCTTTATTTCATCAGGATTTACATCTTTAGGGTTGTTGAAAAAAAATACAAATTTCTCCTTGCATATAACAGATGGTCTCATGTTTTCTTTCTGAAGCTTCATCCATAAGGTTTTTCTTTTTTGATACTTTTTCGTGTTTCATTGCTTTTTCTAGTTTTGAATGTATTGCCAGAAGGAGAGGAGAAACTTTTGTTCGAGCTACTTTTATGGATGTTCTTCCAGATATATGAAAAGCCCTTCCACTGAAGGAAATTGAAGAACTCATATTAATTATTCACCATAAATTTTTTCATCCAATCGTTGTTATATTTATCTTCATTCAATTTTACATCCTTGACATATTTATCAGTATATTTTACAAATGAAGAGAATGACTGAAATTTGTCTTTTGAGTCTTGATACATTGTATTTATAAAGTGAAAAAAATTGGAGGATAAAATGGTGTAAAGCACAGATTAACCTATAAATTATACGGAATTTTCATCAAGAAAATTTTATTTTTGGCAAAGTTTTGTTGTATAAATATGGTGAATACAACATACTGCGATGTTTGTAATCATGAATATAAATGTTATAAAAAACACCTTCAAACCGACAATCACACATTCAATCTTTTTCAGAAAAATATCTCCAATTGACCAAGAAACAAAAAATTGTGATAGATTTGATTATGATATTCTTTTTAAAAATTATAATAAACACCTTCAATCAGGCAAACACAAGAACAGTGAAGAAAGGGAAGGTGCCACTAAATTCTCCATTGAAAACACTGATGGGGCATTTAAAGGACATATAAAAATAACATTATTTCACTTTCAATACCCTGGACCATCTTCAAACATTGAAGCTGTTGATACGGTTAAACAAAGTATTGAAAGTATAATTCAATACACATTAAGTGAAATGAAAACTTTTAAGTTTTATATGGGAGTAAAATTGACTATGGTAAGAGAAGGTGATGAAACTTCTCCCTATATGAGGACAAACCCTCACTTTATCTCATCATTTCAACATTTTGTAAGATGTGATGTTTATGATGAACTCCAGAGACAAGAACAAGATGCTGATTACACTGTAGTAGGTAGTGGATTTGCTATTACAAAAATAATCTATTCAGATATACACACCTTAAAATCAGATCCTCTTCAAGCTTCTTCTTATATTGATTTACCAAAAGAGATAAAACTTAAGGCCCGGTCACACCTTGACGTTTTAGCCAACGTATGCCGATTTTTGAATTTTTTTTCGAAAATGCTGGCACACGTTGAATACGTTATGGGTAAGTTTTGATAACATTGAGAGCACGCTGGCATACGTCGTAGTACGTTGCCATACGTCGTTGTACGTTGGCTTTAAACGTTGTACTTTTCGGTTGTCCTCAAATTTTTTCATGCTTGAAATTTCACGACATATGCTGGCGTATGACTCACACGTTCCGCTACGCTGGCCACAAGTTGTAGGCACGGTCTGCGATCGTTGACAGACGTCAACACATGCTACTTGTAAGTTAATCATAAGTTGAGACACGCCGAGGTAATGTTTAGCGTACCCGAAACTTATTTCTAACCTATGATTAACGTGTTGTTGGCACGTTACGCGATCGTTGCCACACGTCGACAGACGTTACTTTTAAGTTACTCATAGGCTGAAAGACGTCGGTATAATGGATCGTCCTTGCGTCAGCGTCCAAGGCCACGGCCAGGACACTTATTTGCAGCATTCTTCAAACTTTTCTTCGGCATGACGAGGATGTTCACACTTCGATGTCTAGCTTGGCTATGATTCCAATTGTCCATTGGCAGCGTCTATTTAAAATAGTCGAGTTTGAGCATTTTAACACGTTCAGAAGAAACGCTTCAAATTTCCAAACCCCAGCATCAAAAACAAAAAACAAAAAACAAAAAACAAAGGCGAGTGACAGCAATTTAAATCGTTCATTGTAAACAATGAAACTAGCTGAGTGGTACCGTTTAAAAGTCGTTGAGTGTAAAAAAATTCAAATTGTTGAGCGCAAGCGTCTACTTTCAATAGTGGAGATGCAGCCATTTAAATCGTTGAGTGGCAGCCTATGAACCTACCCGTGGACACGCGGACGCAAGGACGATCCATCATAACCCACACCCTCCCCCTCACATCCACCTACTACTGCCAACATGAACAAACTACTACTAATACTAATACTAATACTGATACTGATACTGATACTGTTACTGCTGACATGGACATCGACTCAAAAAGGAACTCAAACATTGTTGGGTTCCCCTTTTATGAGCAGCATTTTTATATACCAATTCCCAAAACCGCTGGGAACACGTCTTTATATGGCAGTTGTAAGCTAGAAACACATTCATTTTTTTTTTTTTTGTCGACCGGAAGACGTCATTGGAATACGTCTACATACGTCGATGTGTGTTGGGACTACGTAAAGAATTGGTTCAAAGCACGTCAAACATAAGTTAGAAATAAGTTTTGCGTAAAAAAAGACATTACCGCGACGTGTTTCGACTTATGGGTAGCTTATAAGTAGCCTTTGTGGACGTGTGTAAGCGTCCACATATCGTGTGTAAAACTTATCCTCATCGCATGCGAACGTGTGTCATACGCCGAGTACATCGTAAAATTTTGAACATGTTCAAAATTTCTTGACGTACTCTACTTACTACGACTTATGATAGCGTATTTAGCGTTCTACTCGCGCATACCAAACTTACCCATACCGTATTCGACGTGCCCCAACGTTTTAGACACACTTTTTGTTACGTCGGCATACGCTGGCAAGATCGCCAAGGTGTGACCGCGATTTTGACCCTTCCATTTCTACGGCAGTTATGATTTGAATCGTTGTGCGTCAGCCTTTTAATAGGCTACGTCACAACATCGTCAGCGATGCGTTCAACGCACTATGCCTAAGATAGACTATCGTTGGGCATCGGTTGTGTAGGCCGACAACAGGTTCAGCATTCGTTGGTATAAGTTATCTATAACACAACGAAACGTTCTGTGTAGTTACCAATGCGTTATACATAAGACCAAGTCGCTATAAATACGTCCAAATCTTTAAAAAAAAACATCAAAAGTTCAACGTAAGCCAGCGTTTTACATACATTTTAACACGTTGCCATCGCTGGCTAAAACGTCAAGGTGTGACCGGGCCTTTAAGAAAGCAGTTGTTAATATTCAAAGCAAAGATAATAAATATTCTCCATGGTCTGTTATTGCTCACCAACATCCTCCACAATGGAATCATGAAAGGGTTGAACATTATAAGAAATACGAGAATTCATTAAATGTTAAAGATTTAAAGTTTCCAATGTCATTGAGAGATATTCCTAAATTTGACAAAATGAATAATCTCTCTGTTAATGTAAATGGATTAACAGATACAAACAAAGTTCAAATATTAAAATATCAAACATCTATAAAAATGATGAAACACACATTGACCTTCTCCACTTTACTTCAAAGGAAAAATCACATTATGCTTTAATCAAAAATTTATCAAGATTAACCAAATCATAAATATACAAGAGAAAATGTAAAATGTATCCTTGTAAGAGATGTCTCAACTCCTTTCATAGAAAAGAATGATTAAATCCACATTCAAAATATTGCAGTAATCATAAATCAACCGTAATCAATTTACTAAAAGCAGGTTCAAACATATCATTCAAAGATTTTAACAAATCTATAAAACAACCACGTGTGATATATGCTGATTTTGAAGTATCCTTGAAAAGATAGATACTGTTTCTCCAAATCCAAACAAATCATACACAAATAAATATCAAAAACATACTCCTTGTGGTTTCTGTTATTATATCAAATCATCTGTTGGTGATGAATACAAGTTAGAACTTTACAGAGGAGAAGATGCCTCAGATGAGTTTGTAAGGTTATTGGACAAAGACTGTATGAGACAAAGAGAAATAATGGTTAAAACCTATAAACCAATGTCATTAACAAAGGTAGAGAAAAAGGAATTTAGAAAGGACAGTATCTATCATATTCGTGAGCAGAAAATTAAGGGAGAGGTCTAAGTTCGGGATCATTGTCATCTTACTGGAAAATATCGAGGTCCAGCTCATTCCCATTGTAATCTTAATTTCAAGCCCCCAAACTTTATTCCTGTCTTTCTTCACAACACTCATGATGACACACATCAATTTATAAATGAACTTTCAAAGACATCTGGAGATATTTCTGCCATTCCTAACACAGATCAAAAATACATCTCATTCACAAAAACAATTCCTAATTCCCTCATAACCCATATCAAATTTATTGACACATACAAGTTTATGGCAAGTCATTTATCTAACTTAGCATCAAATATAAAAACTTACTGAATCTTAAATCACATTTCTCAAATCAAGAAGAGATTGATCTTTTATCACAAAAGGGAATATATCCATATGACTACTTGGATTCATTTGAGAAGTTTAAAGAAACACAACTTCCTTCAAGGGAAAGTTTATATTGCAAGTTGAATAAAACTCATATTTCCAATAAAGTTTATACACAAGCTAAAAGGTTTTGGAGAAGTTTAATATAAAGAATCTTGGAGAATATCATGATTTGTATCTTAAAACTGATGTATTGTTGTTGGCTGATGTGTTTGAAACTTTTAGAACAGTCTGTCATAATAAAAATTCTTATGGATTTTACACAGCCCCAGATTTGGCTTGGAATGCTATGTTAAAATGACAAAACAGAATTTGGAATTAATCACTGATATAGATATGCTTTTAATGATAGAGAAGGCTAAAAGAGGAGGAATATCTCAAGTCTGTTCCAAGAGATATGCTAACGAAAATACCAAATATCTTCCTGATTATAATAAGAATGAGGACAACTCTTACCTGACATATTATGATGCTAACAATTTGTATGGGTGGGCTATGTCTCAATCTTTACTTTATGGAAAACTTAAATGGGTTAAAGAAAAACATTATGAAAAAGTTTTACAAGACATTGTTGTTTCCTCTCAAAAATAATTGGATGAACCTGAAGTTGGATATTATTTTGAGGTTGATTTAAAATATCCAGAAGAATTTCATAACAAAAATAAAGACCTTCTTTATGCCCCTGATAAAGAAAGTCCAACAAAAGAATGGTTAAGTGATTACCAACAGTCATTTAATATAAAAGGTAAATCTACAGAAAAACGACTTACTCCACTAAATGATAAAGAAAGTTATGTTTTGCATCAAAGGAACTTGAGACAATATTTCTCTGCTGGGTTGAGAGTGAGGAAAATTCATAGAGTTTTGAAATTTAAACAAAGTCATTGGTTAAAGAAGTATATTGATTTTAATAAAAAAAGGAGAACAGAACCAAAAACAGATTTTGAGAAGGACTTTTAAAAATTAATGAATAATGCTGTATTTGGAAAGACTATGGAAATTGTTAGGAAGCGACAAAATATAAGACTTGCTCAATCTTGGAAGCAGGCTTCAAAGTTAATTAACAGACCAAGTTTTGAGCAAGTGGAGGTGTTTTCAGAGAAGTTTTGTGCTATTCATTTGAAAAAAAGAGTATTGAAATGAATAAACCTATTTATATAGGAACATCAATTCTTGACTTGTCAAAGTCTTTAATATATGACTATTACTAGAATAATTTAAAATCAAAGTATAAGGATAATGTGTCATTGTTATATATGGAATAAGATTGTTTTATATATTTGAAATTAAGACAAGTGATGTATATGAGGATATGATTGATAATATTGATATATATGATGCAAGTAATTATAAGTCAGATGATGTGTTGTTTTCATCAAATAATAAAAAGGTTATTGGTAAGTTTAAATATGAATTGGGTGGGAAGGTCATGAGTGAATTTATAGGATTGAGATCAAAGTCTTATTCTTTCATGTATATTGATAATAATAACATTGAAAGGTGTGATAAGAAGCTGAAGGGAATAAACAAATATATAATCAAGGAAACATTAAACTTTAAACATTATTACAACTGTTTAACCTTAAAGAAGGAAGAGTACAGAAAAATGAATACAATAAGAAGTTCAAAACATCACTTATATACAGAAGAGATAAATAATAAAGCAATAGGAGCTTTTGATGATAAAATATATATTTTATAGAATGGAATCAATCGTCTCCCTTATGGTTATAAGTATTAGTGTTAAAATATTGGGTTGGGAATTTTAACAGGCTCCTCCCATCTTTTTACTGTCTTATAAACAATAGAACCAAACAATAACCAAACTAAGAGTTGAGAGTTAATCAGCCTTGGTATTTAAATGGGAAACATAAAGAATGTGAGAAATATCAAATAAGTCTTATTGAATAAATAACCGGGGTAAAAGTAGTTAAAACAAATATGCAGATAAATTTAATTACAAATAAGTTGGAGGATGTAAAGAAAAAAAAATCCTTGAATGGACTGAAAACTTTGATGGTTATCAATTGAACAATGGAAAAACAATTTACAACAATCTCAAAATGATATGTGGCTCAGAAGGTGGTCAAATAAGAGCATTGAGAGAAGTTTATCATTTGATATCTGCACAGCAAATACACTTAAACCAAGAACCAAGTTCCAACTTATTCTTTGTGAATATACTCGATGGAAATGAATGTTATAAGAAAATTAAGTTATTCCCTAAAGTAGAACATGGGAAAATATTTGTTGGTTTGCTCTTTGAGTGGAATGAAAATATAAAAGGGAAGAAGTGCTTTAAGCAGTTAGTCTCAATCTTTCATAGTCTCAATTTTGCATTTGCTTGTATGGGAGGGAAGGGGATAGGTGGGGAGAAAATGAGTCTCAATTTTACATTTGCTTGTATTGGAGGGAAGGGGATAGGTGGGGAGAAAATGAGTCTCCTATTTTGGGCTTTTGGGGCTTGGGTCGGAAGGTTTTTCCCTTTTCCCACATTCATTTGAATGGGCTTCTCAGAAACCCCATTTATCGTCTATTTCGGGCACAGTTCTCTTGCAGTGATTGAACGGACATTGACTGTTCAATCACTTATGGAAATACGAGTGAAGGTGAAAGCTTGGAAATACCACCATGGGACACAAAAGGGGGGGGGGGGTCCCCAACAAATCCTTTATGAAAGACAGAAATCGTGGGGTAAATGGTCAGAGGTGAAAGGTGAGATGCAAAAGAGGAACTGCGATAGAATTGAGGAATGTGAGAAAGTCATGGTCATTTTGGGCATGTATTGCTGAAACAAAAATAGACATTTCCAAAGCTTGCTCTCATCAGGGCACATACAAGAATACTGGATATGCAAACACAACAATTTATTTGCTCAGACGATTATGGATTGGCTCTTATAATTGCTACTATCATGAATATACACGTAATGGCAACAATGCAACGAGCAAACCTAAAACTTCCTTTTATAATGGAGCAAGCTCAGAACAAGTGGAGTGTTTGCACAAACTCTTTTTGTTTACAAGGAGTAGGAGCTTGTGTGTTTATGAATGTGGCTTAAATCATACAAAAATGTTCCTGGGTTTGTGTTTGTGCCATAATCTGGAACCGTTCATAATGATAATCCTCTGCATGTTCCGGATTGTTCAGGAGGAGCTGGCCAAGAGCACAATCGCTTTGTTGAGCAGGCATACTCGTTAGGTTCTTGCATGTACAAGGATGTTGTATAAGACCAATATCTAATATATTAGTGATTGCCAATGGGATGTGCTGTTTGATCCAGTCCTCGAGTCTGAGGGATGTGCTGCAACACTGAAATTTATCAATTTGATTATTCGATTTTGTGGTAGTGAGCACACAGCTTTCTGGATTGAGGTGAGTGGTTTGTGGCTGATAAATATAACACTTATTCGAACACAGTTGGAACACCATGAGGCCATCTGTTTCACCTGTTGTTAAAAAAATTTTTGAGACATTATACCTCACCATGGCAACTTAACCCTAATCCTACCAACAAGGGTCTTTTTGGACTCCAGGCTTACATTTTGATGTGGTATTTCTGTATTAGTGAATGTATTTCATGTTAATTAGTTTGTTTACCGATACTGTCGTGGCTAAAAATATTGTCATCCTTGCACTTTCTTCCAATAATGCACCAATTCTTCCAGAAAATTGTAGAAAAAAAGAATATATTTTGGTTTGCAGTGGAACAAAACAAAAGAAGCTGCAAAAAATACTAAATCTTAGCGTATTCCACAAAGAAATCCTAAAATGGCCCGGACAATATTATTGGCACCTTTTAGAAGTTGGTTGAAATAATTAGATTTCAAGCAGGTGATTCTCCTTTACTTTGGAATTGAACTCACCTGTGGTCAATTGCAGGTGCCTGCAATATAAAATTCACTCATCCAACCAGTTTGAACAGAGAAAATAAATAAAGGAGAGGACATGGATAGAGTAACAGAGGACATGGATAATTACTCTATTTTCCAGTGTATAATCCACACTATTTTATCGGAAAAAGGTAAAAGCTGGGGTTGTAGTTCATACATGGGTATAGAAAAAAATCAGTCGTAAAAATTATCAATGCTGAATTTTAATTATATTCCAAATGAACACCTTTTTAGCAGTCAGAACTGCTGGTAAGCTAAACTTATCCATTTCAATTTGGAAAATCGGTTCAGGTTAAGATGATTTGTACAGCGTTTTGTTAACCTTGTGTGGAAATTAAAGAAGCAAATAAACCAGAGATGCCCGGAGTTTAGGTGCATGGCGTACTGCACATAGATCATTGTGACTCTAAAAATACCATTAAACACAAAAGAAGAACACCTGGTCTCATCAAAAGAAGAACTATTCACAACAGCTAGAGTCTTAGCTGATGACACTTGCAGACAGAGTGTAAAATTAACTTTATAACACTACAAATATGGCAAACAAGAAAAACAACAGAAGAGCATCCTTCAGATGAAGCCATGCACCAAACCTCTCGTGACTCACTCTCAGCTCCACCCCTTTTTGTCCGGCCTCCATTAGAGGGAAAACACACTGGTTACATTCGATGAGCGAATGGATGCTATCTGGTCTCTGTAGGGAAAGGACCGCTACAAGTCTAATAACAGAGTACCCACCTCAAATAAGCCTCTGTGCAATGTGATGATCAACACAACTGGTCACGAGAAGGACTGATTCACTGTCATGCCTGCCTGCACCGCAGACAGTGGCAAGCATCCCCCGTATGTCGTGTTGAAAAGTAAGACACTACCCAAAGACAAGTTTCCAGCTGGCGTCATTGTTCATGCGCAGCAGAAGGGGTGGATAGACGAGGGACTGATCCAGGACTGGGTGTGCATGGTCTGGAGTAGTAGGCTGGATGGCGGTCTCTCCCGACGATGGAGAATGCTCGTCCTGGATGTGTTCAGATGTCATAAGATGGAAGACACCAAAGCGCTGCTCTGTAGAACCAACACCGATCTCGTTATCATCCTAGGTGGGATGACGTCGCTCCTGCAGCTCCTCAATGTGTCCCTCAACAAGCCGTTCAAGGACTGGATATGTCGCTATTAGTTTGACTGGATAATGAATGGGGAGAAGACCTACACCAAGAGTGGGTGGATGAATGAGGTTGATCTTCTGATGATCTGCGGTTTGACCATCAAGGTGTGGGAGGAGATACCGTCTGACATCATCAAGTGAGTATTTCTGAAATGCAGCATCTCCATCAACATGGACGGCAGAGAGGACCACATCATTTTGGAGGAGGAGGCTGGAAATTAAAATGACAGCAACATGGACAGCAACAGGGACCTGCTCTACCCTGATTTGGACAAGGAGTTACCTGCTGTCTTTGACAAGGAAAGCATTTATGAGGATTTCCTCTGGTTTCACAGAAAAGCTTCATCAAACCCAAACGGCACTTTTCAGGGCCACAAATCTACAACAAATATGTATGATACTGGTATGAATCCCTTTTTCCCCTTTTATTAGCAACAAAAAAAATTCTCCTTAGAATATTAAAAAATAAAAAAATACAAATAAAAACTTGGTATCCTCTCCTCTCTCGTCAATTTCTTGAAAATGAGAATAAGACTTTTAGACTAAATTAAGCAGACACGGGAGTAAGCATGTTGATACCTCTATCACTTTCTTCCATTCACAGTTACTGTACAAACGTATTTAGATCTAGATCAGAAAATAAAATGATCAATATATTCATTTATTTTGAGGTTGAAAAATATGGGTGCGGATAATAAACCGGAAATTTTTTTTTTTTTTCTTTTGAGGGTGAATAACAGAGGTACAGTTAATACATTGCCACAGTTTATACACTGGAAAATATGGTATGTTTCCAATGGAATCCTCTCAACTGTAGCATATTACATAAATTAAATTAATATTTTGTGAGTTAAGAGATCAATGTCTATATTCACTCAGACTGATTACAGATGCTTAAAGAGAAAATCCACTTCTACACTACCAACATACTACAATGTAAATGTAAAATCTTAAATGTAAAAGCTAGACAATCCAAATAAATCTAAAATCCAAATAGTGTTTCAAAATTGTGTGAAACCCATTTTTTTTTTATTCCTCTGTATTATAAACTGTCTTTTATAGAGTGAAATATTGTATTAACCCTCAAATTATCTAAGTTATACATTGAAAATAGCAATTCAGGTAAATATTAAGAGGAGCAAGAGGAAAATAAAAAGAAGACACAGAAAAAAACAATTCTGCTGTACCTGCACATCAACACGATTCCAATTTTTTTAATCCACCGAAAAGAGAATTTGCAAGATAATATTGTTCTTTTTCTTTGCTACCCTCAATTGTAGTAATATTCCCTGTTTAGTATGAGAAATAACTTTAATTCACAAAGTGAGAGATAATTAATTAGCCAAGGAACGTGCAAAACATTGAATGAATTTTAGATGGAGGGAAAAATAAATGAGTGATGGAGGGTTTTATTGGTCGGAAGGGATGGAGATGGTGCATACTGCAGAAATAGACAAAGTTCATTCTTGAGGTTGGCCAGATGTAGTTTTCTTACTCTCCAAAGAGTGGACAAACTTGTTGTGGGCTTGTGTGGAATGATCTGAGATTGCCTTTGTTCAGGTTTGCCTTCAAGGAAAATAAGGCAAGTCATTTAACAGCAACAGCCTCACCGCAGGATTTGGTGTAACATGGGTGAGAATAAGGGTAGGTTAACTGAAGATAAGATGGGATGGATCTATGCATAAGAGAGAGCAGGTTTATGTAGAAGAATTTAGAGGCTGAGTTAATATCAGTGGCAGTATATATAGGAGACCAGTTCGGAAGTGAGATGCTGACGTGCAGTCCCCACCAATCTGCCTGAGTGAACTGCCAGAGTTGCCGGCCCTGAGGCAGCTCACTGAAAATACCCAGAGAGACGTTAACTCTCACAAGCATATAATCTGATGAACCAATGGAAGCAGAGTAAGAGCAGGAAACCTTTGCAGGAAAGTTTGTCATCACGATGTCCAAAGGGAGGAAGAAATAGAGGTGGGAAATTTATCTAGGTTGGGAATATTGCAATTGGGTTGAATTGCAAAAGGTCTCCAAAATGTCTCCTTTCCGTTGAAGGCAGAAACGTGATACAGGTAGTTGGCAATTGGCAGAAATCCAGTTGGGATAATTTACAGATTGAGTCAGTCACATGGAGTTCTCTGCTGAAGTGCAATGGCTGGTGAGACAGGTACCAACACCCAGCCCAGTTGCATGGTGACTATTTAAATCACCACATATGATGAAGAGAAAGTTGGGATGATTGGTTAAAATATGATCCATGTTGACTGAGAGATGGGGAAGGAGTTGTGACTGTTTGGTGGATGATACAACACACAGATGAACAAGAGGTTGGAGTGTCGGAGAATTGGCAGCCAAAGTTACTCCTGTGTGTTGGAGGTGAAAGATCAGTATAAGGACAGTTCAAAATTGAGTTTTTGATACAAAGGGAAACTCTGCCACTGCCAGAGAGAGACACCAATGAGTCAGGGACATTGTCTGGGAGGAAGGATTCTGTTAAAGAGATGATATCTGATGTATTAGTAGTGGCCTAGATGGAGACATCTGTCAGGGTAGAGTAGAGGCCTTGGATGTTTGTGGCCCACACAGTTAGGAACAGTGAGGAGGCATCAGGAGGGTGCAGGACAGGATGGAGGCTTTGAGGGAGCATGGTAAGAGGGAGATATTGAGAGGATGGGGTGAGGGGCAGCATTGAGTGGGTGGGGTGAGGAGGAAAATTTTAGGGGCTTGAGGTGTGGAGGATGCATTGAGCTGATGGGTTGAGGAGGGATACAGAAAGAGTGACCATGAATCTTTGAGGGTGGTGTGAGGGGCAAAGTGGAAAGAAGGAACATGAAGTTGAGGGATGCTGAAGATGGGACACAAATAAGGGGTGGGGTTTGAAGGACATGGGCTCATCGGAGATGTGGGGGATGCTATTGACACAATTAAATGACATGAAGGGGATTTTATTGTCATGAACAGAAATAGACCCCGTATATCGTGAGCATATTTTTCCAGCATATTGGATTTTATTGCCACATTTTATTGTCATGTCATGAACCTTTGCAAACTGGACTTTTCAGGATTCCAAAATTGGACATGCAGAGATGAAAATCATGGCATGGGTGGAAATAATTTTTGTTGAAGGCAGAAAGGTGGTGCTATAGATATGGGTCGATGGTTGATGGATCAAGCACAAAGCTGACAGACAGTTTTGGAAAGTAATCTCTGTGAAGAGGAAAAAGAAGAGTAATATATAAAGGTGAAGGAGAAGAATAAAAATATGTGGGGAACTCACAATGGAGAAAGAAGGCAAATGAGGCATTTAAAAATATTTATAAATGTTTTTATTGGAAGAAGGAAGAAGTGTTTACATTCAATGAAGATTCAGATGGAGAGATATTGAGAAAAGGGAGATTAAAAGAAACAAGTCTGAGACGACGATGGTTCACGAGCGGTATTTGACGATGTAGATTGTTTCAGAAGTCAAGGATGAGACAATGTGATAATGTTTGACCAAGTATAAAAATGATCAACATGATGTGGTACGAGTGACAGGTTATTCGCTGCAAAATGTCGAAAACCCGGTTTCGTTCAACAACTTTCAAAATTTGACCTTTGCATAACCTTTAAAGGTCACAAAACAATGTTGTGGACATTAAAATAAGGAAACAGGATACGTGCTATAGCTTATTGAAGTTAGTTCGTCGAAGAAGGTCGAAAACCCGGTTCGTTTCCCACAACTTTGAAAATTTGACCTTTGTGACCTTTAAAGGTCAAAGGTAAAGGATTATGGCCTTTGGTGCAAAACCTCCTCTGGAACATTCCAGGAACAATATAACATCATATAGGCTATATGGCATTTCGCACTCATCGGATTATCCATACTTTGATGAAATCAGCATAAAAACAAACTTGAAGGGGGCGCCACGGGCAAGGTGTTCGAGATAGAGCAAAATGGTTTCAAATCTTTATGTGGGGAATGACCTCAAGATTATGCATAAAAAAATTGTCATCATAGCTCTCAAAGTTTGGGCGGTCGTATGATTTTATGTCAAAATTCGAAACTTTCTGAGTACTTGACCTTGTGGCCTTGACCTTGAGACGAAAATGAAAAATCGAGCTCTGTGGGGCTATGCAGATGCCAATGGGATAACCAAATGCCGAAACCCTTGCCAGATTCGACAAACGCCTCGGAGAATAAATTTTTTTAAGTCAAAATTAATAATTTTCTAAGTTCGTGACCTTGAGACCTTGACCTTGGAACAAAAATGAAAAATCGAGCTCCGTGTGGCTATGCAGGTGCCATTGGGCTGAACAAAAACCAAAAACCCTGTCAGATTCGACAAACCCTCTAGGAGAAGATGCAAATTGAAATTGGCTACCCCCTAAAAACACATTTTTTTTCGGCGTGGCTCCGCCCATAATGGGCGCACCACGCTCATTTTCAGGAAAACACAACTAGATCATGATATAAACCTACCACCAATTTTTTTTATCAGGATCGGATCAAAACTCACGGAGCTATGCTCGGGACAGACAGATAGACAGACATAGACAGACAGACAGACAGACAGACAGACAGACAGACAGACAGACACACAACAATAACGAATATACTGGTCACTTATTTTTTTCATGATAATATATTTTCGTGAACCAATAATTTCAAGCAGAAATAAATTTAAGGAGAACAACATCGTTTTAAAGTGAAAAATAACGGGGGGTTTTTTTTTTCTTCTTTTTTTGAAGTGATGAGGGGAAATAGGATAATTGTGAGGATGTAGAAAATACATTTTGGAAAAAGAAACAAAACGAGGAACGTTGGCAAAACGGACACCAAATTTTCATGGCAGCTATCCTAGGAGTAGGCCTTGAGCAACACCAAAATTTATTTAACCATACTGCACAATAACGTCAGGTATTTAATGAGGAAAATTGGAATAAATTACAAACTGCAACACAAGGATAAAATATAGAAGAAAAACACAATGGATCTTATTCGGAAAAATTATCTCTGATGAATTGATAGCAGCAGCTGCAGATTCAACTGACCTAAACATGGAAAAATCCCTGAACTGGAAGTCCAAAGTAAAGTAGTAAAGCATGATGGAAGTATGCACACACATACTCTTGTGTGCAGCATTGAGGCTGCTAATTGCATCATTGGTTAGGGATGTAGCTGTGCTGCTGATGCAGTGCCCCTATTACCAGTACATTGGTGCTAATTTTGCCGACCTCAGAACGATAACAGGCTGAGTCAACAACACATGGTGTTAATTCAGCAGCCAACAGGGTTCAAACTCAGGACCATAGGATAACAAGCAAGCCACCCTAACTGCGAAGCCAACAACAGGCTTATGGAAGTGTACCATGCAACCTTTTATGCCTATATATTTGCAGAGCGATGATGTATGTACCATACAACATTTATGTCTTCATATTTGCAGAAGGATGCTGTGATATGTACCATGCAACCTTTTATGTCGACTTATTTGCACAGAAATGCTGAGGTGTGCTTTGGCTCTCATGAGTCGAATCACAACTCACTTCAATTTAGCAGAATGACAGTTTTATTTAAATGTATTCGATATCATCAGAAATGGATCCCCCAAACAGGCACCCCATAGGCAGGCAATTGCATTTTAATACTGTTTTGATTATTGTTATTATTTTTAATCATAACTAAGTAATTAACGGGTATGAAAGAACAATTTTCACCTTTATTGCGATATTTCCTGGATCTTTTGAGGTGAGAAGTCATTAGTCTTTTAGAGGAAAATACTGAACATTTTCACTGCAATTGAGAAGAAAATGAGGAAAAAAAAACAAATCAGTTACATAACTCATATATAACACATGTTCATGCAATATTTTATTTCACAACAAAACTCATCATATAGATGAAGACGTTTTGTTAAGTCACAAGATGGACTTAGAAATTGGACTCATTCAGTTCATCCTGTTACTTTGCATCAGTCATCTATCAATACAGATTCATGGAAATAATTCTGAGCATCTGAGTGTGTCAAGCAGCATTTCATCACTTGGTGATTTAATTCTCGCAGGTTTTTTCCCCATCCACAGCAATATTCTGCAAGGTCACACATTGCTGAAAAATCGACCTTTGGCAAAAGTTTGTGCTTCGTAAGTATTTCTGTGGTGACTTGTAACTGAATATTTTTTCTTTAATATTTGATCTCATTTATTTCGAGTGATTTATTTGTGTGATAGTTAATTGTTGGAGATGAATAAGCTGGTAAATCTTTGATCTGAAATGATAAAAGCCTTTATGAATTCATTTTCCGAATTGAAATTTTATATTTAATTTGAACCTATTTCTGCAGTTTTCAACCACAAGCATTACGTTGGGCCTTGACCATGGTATTTGCAATTGAAGAAATAAACAAAAATAACTTACTCATTCCTAATATCACATTAGGATATTTAATTCATGATTCATGTTTTGAGATTGTCAAGATTGCTGAGCAGTCATTGAATTTTTTAGAAAACACAATCTATTCTGGTTCAGAATCTTTTGAGTTTCGCACACCACGAGTTGTCATCGGGCCATTTACATCAGCACTTTCGAGGTTTTTGACTGGTCTCTTGGAACTCTTTTCAGTCCCACTGGTAAAATTGCTTTAATTTTTGAAAGCCCATTTCAATTGTTCTGCTGGATTATATGCTCTCATTGTTTTTAATGTTGAACAACTGCGGTCTCTCAAAGTTTGTGAAAGTCATTGCAAGGACATGTATTTATATTGTTTTATTCACAGATAAGCTATGCTTCTTCTTGTGACTGTTTGAGTGATAAAACGAAGTATCCTTTCTTCTTACGAACTGTGCCAAGTGATGTTTACCAGGCAGCTGCCATGGCTCACTTAATGGATAATTTCCATTGGGTATATGTGGGCACTCTGGCAGTGGATGATGATTATAGTAGAAATCTTTTGGCCTTGTTTATATTACAAGCGGAAAGATTGAGTGTTTGCATTGCTTTTCAGGAACTTCTTCCACAAAGCTACCAGAAAGACACACTTCAAACTGTTGGTAAAAAATAAAATTCATATTATTACAGCAACATGTACTATTTGCACAAGAATAGTTCCTGCATTTTTGCTGTTCCCATTCATTAAGAAAAATGATGAAATTATATAGCAACTGAACATTAAATTCACAATCTCTACCCCTTTGCTTTCCGTTTTTCACATTTTTTTCTCATTTGTTTAGAACTATGTTTCAAAGTAAATTGAAAAACATTTTACTCACAATCTCAAGAGATTCCGCCATCTCGCAATTATTCAGTAAAAATAGGGGATAAGTAAGCTAATTGATTATTCATAATATAAAAAATATACAACCGGAACTCCTCGGAAAATACTTTTATAACTAGAGTGTTCATAGAACACCTTGCCCCGCTCAGTCTTAAGAAAAAACAATGGGAAGGGTCTTTTCAACTATTGCTCCATGTTTTGCACTAAACAAACATCACTATGCAATTGCAATAAAGAAAGCGCTAGAACATGGCTCTGAATTCATACTGCCATATTTGTCTCAATGCTGAATCTCTCAGTTACTCTTCCTCAAGTCGTGATACAGCATAAATATTTTTCGATGTACTGCTAAATGGAAGGTTTTTGAAAGTGCAAAGAAGATGATTTGTGTTCTACAGTGTTTAAGTATATCATTAAATTGAATTAATATAAAGGTTTTAAAGGCTGTTGAAAAAAAACAACTGTTTTTTTTAGGAAGTTTACTGCCATTGATGCACTTTTAGACCACCTTATTTAACACATTAAATAAGTTCTTCATGTATGTTGTATGTGTCATTATGACGTACCTAAAACAGTAAGTTTCGTGTTTGGAATGATTTTCAATTCTGTTTGACTGCCAGACCAGGCTGACATTGTGAAAAAAAACAAGTTCGAATTGCGAAAATACTCTGTGGAAGTTCATTCGTCCAACTCTCAGGT
>NC_140961.1:82210884-82240884 GCF_056783735.1 Eptatretus burgeri | reverse complement strand
CACATCCATCACTTTATTACAGTTTTGAAGCTGATTTGACTAGAAATTTGCTGTGTTGTTGACGTTTCAATCAATCAATCAAATCAACACTTATTTCCTTCAATAAAAGCAACAGATATGAAGAAGAGTAGCTGAAGGTGGCTGAATCCTAAGAAGCAAGCTTGCAGAGGGAAAGCCCTCACACAGATAAAATTCAGAAAAAACAAGCAATGGAATCATATCAAACTACATGTTTGATATTGTATAATCACGTCAAATGTATAAATTAAGGGGGAAAAAAAATCATGGGAAAATAATGGCAATGTCACAGGATGAAAGAGTACAGCAGTAGATCAAAAATCCAATGGCAAGTACCAGTGTAAAAATTCAATTGACAAATATTCAATAGATTTCTTAAATATCCTATGTATAATACTGTGAGAGAAAATATTGCTTCAGTTTGAATGAGGAATTATTGAAAGACAGAGATTTTTTAATCCTATCAAGTAATTCATTCCATAGTTTAGGACCAGAGAAACAAATATTATTTTGAAAAGCAAGGGTTTTGTGTTTCGAAAATGTATATCAGTGGCAAATCTGGTGTCATGCTTATGAATTTCATAATTAAAATTCAAAAATATCACAAAATTTGGAAGGAAGTACTCTATTAATGCAATTATACATGAAAATGCTTTGCTGATGTGATGCAACATCACACAATTTCATATTTAAATTATGAAATAATTGTTTTGTACAAGCTAATGGAGGTTCATTGGATATGATTCGAATATTTATTATACTGTAATATTACCAATTTATTTAGATGTGATTGAAATGTACTTCCCCAGACTCAATTACAATATTGCAGATATGGAAGAACAAGTGAACAATAAAGCAATCTTTAAGTATTGTATTTGGGAGCAAATAATTCAATCCATACATTATACCAATATTTTTTCCGACTTTGTTTGCAATTTCCAAACTACGATATTTCCAAGAACGATTGGAATCAATATATACCCTGAGAAACTTGGTCTCTTCAACTCTCAAAATTGAATAGGAATTAACATGGACATGAGTAGTAGTCAAATCAGTACGTTTTAATTTTTTTACTAAAGACAATATAATTACATTTGTTTGAGTTAACAAACACCCTATTAGCAGAATTCGTTTTAAAGCAATCACATATTTTAAGAGATTCTCATTTACAACATTAAATAAAGAATCAATTTTTTTTATCACAATACAAAATATTTGTGTCATTGTCATACAAGGTAAAAGGCAATTCAATAGATTATTGAATGCGTTAACATACAAAAGAAACAACAATGGACCAAGTAAAAAACCTTGGGGAACACCAAACATAACTCTGTTTAACTCTAATAAGGATGATTTATAACTAATACATTGAGAATGATTGCTGAAGTAGCTAGAAAACCAAACAATTGCAACACCCCTGATTCCATAGTCGTACAACTTGGATATCAATATTTGATGATTAATCGTGTCAAAAGCTTTCAATAAGTCAACAAAAACACCAATGGCATGAGAATTATTTTCAAATGCATCAATTGTTCCATTGGTAAGATCAATTAATGCCAAAGATGTTGAGTAACCTTTCTGAAATCCATATTGAGACAATGCTTGGTGTTGGCTTAATGGTTAGGGTGGTGGGCTTGGGATCCTATGATCCTGAGTTCAAATCCCACTCGGATGTTGAATTAATACCAGGTGTGGTTGATTCTGCCTGTCATCCTTCTGAGCTCAGCAAAATGAGTGCCAGCTTGCTGATATCCTGTGTCGGAGTTGCGACCCATCCAGGAATGTACCCAACAGCCAAGGAGACTGTTTAGGCAGCACCAATGCTCTGCACAGAGGATGATCCCGATGGATGGATGGGTATTGAGACTGGGAAATATTTTTGTCAAGGAATTTGAATAATTGTGTAAATACAATTCTCTCCGGTATTTTGGAAAAGATTGCAAGAACTGACAAGTCTGAAGACGACAATGGTTCACGAGCGGTATTTGACGATGTAGATTGTTTCAGAAGTCAAGGATGAGACAATGTGATAATTTTTGACCAAGTTATAAAAAATGATCAACATGATGTGGTACGAGTGACAGGTTATTAGCTGCAAAATGTCGAAAACCCGGTTTCGCTCAACAACTTTCAAAATTTGCCCTTTGCATAACCTTTAAATGTCACAAAACAATGTTGTGGACATTAAAATAAGGGAACAGGATACGTGTTATAGCTTATTGTAGTTAGTTCGTTGAAGGAGGTCGAAAACCCGGTTTAATTCCCACAACTTTGAAAATTTGACCTTTGTGACCTTTAAAGGTCAAAGGTAAAGGATTATGACCTTTGGTGCAAAACTTCCTCTGGAACATTCCAAACACAATATAACGTCATATAGGCTATATGGCATTTCGCACTCCTTGGATTATCCATACTTTGATGAAATCAGCGTAAAAACAAACTTGAAGGGGGCATTATGGGCAAGGTGTTCGAGATAGAGCAAAATTATTTCAAGACTTTAGTTGGGGAATGACCTCAAGATTATGCATAAAAAATATTGTCATCCCAGCTCTTAAAGTTTGGGTGGTCGTTTGATTTTTTTTGTCAAAATTCACAATTTTCGAAGTTTTTGACCTTGCGACCTTGATCTTGGGATGAATTTGAAAAATCGAGCTCAGTGGGGCTCTGCAGGTGCCATTGGGCTTACCAAATTCCGAAACCCCTGCTGGATTCGACAAACCCCCTCGGAGAAGATGTAACGAAATCGGCTACCCCCTAAAAACACATGTTTTTGGGGCGTGGCTCCGCCGATAATGGGCGCAGCATACCCATTCTCAGGAAAACACAACTGCATCATGATATAAACCTCCCACCCAAATTTTATCAGGATCGGATCAAAACCCATGGAGCTATGCTCGGGCCAGACAAACAGACAGACAATCCGGTTGGCAGACAAAGGGTAGTCGATCAAGTCGAATTTAGTCGTTTTTCAGCCGTTACGAGCCAACAAAATCGTCCATAGCAACGGTTCTTTCTCCCACATAACTAGGACATACCATGAACCTACCATACCAGTTTCATGTATATCTGACTCATAGTCTCTGAGATATAACGGACTTCGTTTTTTATTCTTTTCGACCAGGGTTCCTTCAAAGTCTATCTTCTCCGACAGTTTTCATAGGATCCGGCTGGAAATTTTTTACAATATGGTTGAATGTACTGCCCACAGTCGCTCATGGCCTGATTTTTGATTTTCGAAAAAATATTTTTTTTATGAATTTTCAAAATTTCAAAGTCCCGTTGCTCGGTATAATGGTGGTGTCCATAGCAATGGTTCTCATTTGCACACAACTAGGTCAAGGTCTGAACCTACCAACCAAGTTTCATCGAAATCGCCATTGTATTAACTGAAATGGCCATTTTAAATACTGATAATAAGGGTAGAACAAATCTCAAAAAAAAACGTTTTCGTAAAAAATTCTTTTTTTTTCGACTCCATCAACTACCCAACATAGAGACAGACAGACAAACATATCGATGGAAATACTGATAATAAGGGTAGACTAGATCGACTACCCAACAAACATATCGATGGAAATACTGATAATAAGGGTAAACTAGATCGACTACCCAACAGACAGACAAACATATCGACTGAAATACTGATAATAAGAGTAGACTAGATCGACTACCCAACAAGCCAGTAGGCGGAGATGGGTATTCGATCAAGTTGAATTTAGTCGTTTTCAGCCGTTACGAGCCAACAAAAGCGTCCATAGCAACGGTTCTCTCACACATAACTAGGACATACCATGAACATACCATACCAGTTTCATATATGTCTGACTCATAGTCACTGAGATATAACGAACTTGGCTTTTTTGTTTTTTTTCGACCAGGTTTCATTCAAAGTCTATCTTCTCTGACAGTTTTCATGGGAGCGGGCTGAATTTTTTTGTCAAGGAGACTGAATGTGTTGCCCACAAATAATCATAGTTTGATTTTTGAATTTCGATATTTTTATTTTTTTTTTCAAATTTCAAAGGCCCGTTGCTCGGCAACCGAGGGGTCCATATCAACAGTTCTCAAACACGCACAACTAGGTCATGGTATGAACCTACCACCTGAGTTTCATCAAAATCGGCCTACGATTAACGGAGTACTGCCCTGGACAGGCAAATAGACAGACAGACAGACAGACATAACGACGGAAAACCTGACAATAAGGGTAGATAGATCGACTACCCAACAGACACACACATAACGAATATAGTGGTCATTACTGACTCGTGAACCAATATGGGCCTGTAATTTGTCAGTTCTCCTTTTTCCTCACTTTTGAAGACTAGTGTGACCTTCGTGAGTATAAATTTGAAGGGGAAATGCCTTTTGTTTAAAAATAAATTAAAAATATGACATAATGGCTTTCCAATGTGCACAATAACTGATTTAATTATTTATGGACTCAGCTCATCCAAACCAGGGGCCTTGCTATTTTTGAATGAACAAACAATAGCACAGACTTCCACTTCAGTTGTGTAATAAAAATAAAGAGGATTCAAGTAAAGGTTGTTCAAATAGCAATCTCTCTCCATCGAGTGCAGCCTGTGGCTGCTGGTTGCATCATTGGTTGGGACACACCTTTGCCGCTGATGCAGTGTCCCCCTTACCAATACACTGGTGCTCATTTTGCCGACCTCGGAAGGATGACAGGCTGAGTCAATCTCCTGGTGTATTTTGTGAACAGCCTGGTGTAAAATGGTGAATCACATCAAATCGAGCGCCCTAACACTAGGTTATTCAGGCTATTCTGTCAGGAGATGGACGCCGACCATAAGAATTTACTATTCTACACTCAAGTCAGATGGTTATCTCGAGGAAACCTTCTTCTGCGCGTTTAGGATCTCAAAGATGAACTGAAGGAGTTCCTACGCACACAAGGGAAAACGGCATGGGTAGCGTTGCTCGAGTCAGACTCTTGGCTCTCAGAACTGTGCTATCTCGTTGACATATTTGAATGTCTCAATGTCCTCAACTGCTCCCTCCAAGGCAAAGACGCCAACCTCATGAGTTTTCACAACAACATGAGCGGATTTCTGGCGACTCTAAAATTACTGGCAGACAAAGCAGCTGTTAAGCGCTTCAGCCTTTTCCCCCGTCTGGTGGAGCATCTAACGACTTTCCAGTACAATGATACTGAGCTCGACAGTCTTTCTGGGGAGATAGCACATCACCTTCGGTCGCTCATTGAACAGTTCGAGCACTATTTCTCTGAGCTGGATGTGCAGTCCTTTTCTGTGGTTCGGGACCCTTTCATGGCTCCACTGGACTCGATTGCTGATGGAGATGATACAGCACAGAAAGAGCTTGTACAGACAGCTCCAGCAGGATTCATGAGCGCAGGCTCTTGCGCGGACGAATTCGTTGTCGAGATTCTGGTGCAAAATGCTGCCGTCGTACCCGACCCTGTCACGGCGCGCCATTAAGGTCTCATGCCATATCCTTCATCATACTTTTGTGAGCAGTCGTTCTCCACCATGGTGGTGATTAAAACAAAGTACAGAAATCGCCTAGAAATGGAGCATGATATGATCCTGGCATTGTCATCGACTTCTCCACGAATAGAGAATTTGGTTTCTGAAAAACAGGCTCATCCTTCTCACTGATATATCTAAATGTCATTCGGACGAAACTTCTGAAACATTCAACTGTATTATTTTGATACTGTCGGCTATTCTGCGTTTACTTGTCGATGAAAACATGACGATAGTGAATAAAGTAAACAGTAAATGTTATTGTGTCATATGAATGTCATGTCATATCTTATATATTATGAATTGGGTTTTGAATCTTTTGGGTCGTGCGAAGTTGAGAGGTTCTGAAATTGGGTCGCCACTAAAAAAAGTTTGAAAACCACTGCACGAAGCCAACACTAGGCTTTCAAATAGCAATGAAAATCAACTTGACTTGGTGGAATTGAGCTATCTCGTGAAGGACTTATTTCAGTTAATTTTTTTTTTAACTCTTCATTAGCACCAGAAATGTTTTCAGTATTTCTTGTCTTTTCTCCATCACAATTCATGATAATATTCAAATTTTCATGTTTCTTTTGGTTAATTAATGAATTGATTATTATCGACCAGGTTACATTAGTATTTGAATTAAACTGGAAGAACTTCTCTTTGCGTTAATTTTGTTTTACTTGTCTAATAAACAAATTAAGCTTATTTCGAAATTGTTTGAATTTGGATTTGGTATCACTCGAAGGTTTATGAAGGATTTTTTCTGCACAACCGCAACTTGTACTTAATCGATTTCGACAATGCCCCAGTCATCCAGGGTTTTCGTTTTACAGTTTCGTTTTGAGAATTACAAATTGGGAAACATTTATCATACAGGTCTCGTAATCTTTATGGTGCCATCAAATACAAAGTTCATTTATTTGAGGAAAAGTTGAATGATTGACATGAGATGACCAGAGCTGAGGTGGCTGTTGCTGGCAAGCTCTTCGTCGTTGTTGAGTAAACGTACTTTGTATTTGACGGCACCATATACCATCAACATGAAGGAACCCCGATGGGCTCATCCATCTCGGGGCTCATCGTCGAACTGGTGATGCAATGCTTTGAAGAACTTACACAACACGGTGAACCTTCTACAAGGTTGTGGATGCACGACATTGATGACACATTTGTGATCAGAGATATATGTATATGTATATGTATATATATATATATATATATATATATATATATATATATATATATATATATATATATATATATATATATATATATATATATATATATATACATACACTTATGTCCATGTACATACACTTATGTACATGGATATATATATATATATATATATATATATATATATATATATATATATATATATATATATATATATATATATATATCCATGTACATAAGTGTATGTATATATATGTATATATCTATTTATATATCCATGTACATAAGTGTATGTATATATATATGTATATATCTATTTATATATCTATGATTAAAACAAAGTACAGAAATCGCCTAGAAATGGAGCATGATATGATCCTGGCATTGTCATCTACTTCTCCAAGAATAGAGAATTTGGTTTCTGAAAAACAGGCTCATCCTTCTCACTGTTTATATATATATATATATATATATATATATATATATATATATATATATATATATATATATATATATATATATATATATATATATATATATATATAGATATGTGTATATATCTATTTATTTATATATATATATATGATCCTGGCATTGTCATCTACATCTCCACGAATAGAGAATTTGGTTTCTGAAAAACAGGCTCATCCTTCTCACTGTTTATATATATATATATATATATATATATATATATATATATATATATATATATATATATATATATATATATATATATATATATGTATGTATGTATATATATATATATATATATATATATGTATGTATGTATATATATATATATATATATATATATATATATATATGTATATGTATATGTATATGTATATATATATATATATATATATATATGTATATATATATATATATATATATATATATATATATATATATATATATATATATATACATATATATATATACATACACACACACACACACACACACACACACACACACACACACACACACACACACACACACACACACACACACACACACACACATACATACATACATACATACATATATTATATAAACAAACACACACATACAAATATGTTGTTGTTCGCCTTTCAGCTGCTCCCGTTAGGGGTCGTCACAGCGGATCATCCGGTATGATCCACATACTGATTTGGCATAGGTTTTACTCCGGATGCCCTTCCTGACCCAACACTGGTCGTCTCTTACGACTCAGGGATAAGGATTGGGTTTCGTCATGATTCCAGGCTGCCCTACACCCTCTCATAGCACGGCCCAGTGCAGAGAACCCATCCTCAAGCGATCCTCAAACCCAAGCCTCCGAGTGGCCGGATTTCAGGCGTACGCTACTATGCCCGGTACACACACATACAAATATATTTATTTAAATTTGAATTACTTTATTGCTGAATCAAATTAATTATTTTATAATATTATATATATATATATATATATATATATATATATATATATATATATATATATATATATATATATATATGTATCTTCTTCCTCTTTCGGTTGCTCCCGTTAGGGGTCGCCAGAGCGGATCATTCGTCTGATCCGCATAGTGATTTGGCACATGTTTTACGCCGGATGCCCTTCCTGACGCAACCCTGGTCGCCTCTCACGACGCAGGGATATATATATATATATATATATATATATATATATATATATATATATATATATATATATATATATATATATATATATAGATATAGATATAGATATATTGAAACGCAAAATAAAAACTTACCACTTGTTTGAAATGTAATAAAATTGGAACAGTTCAAAATAAAACAAACCAATAATTGCTAATTGAAACAATGGCATTTAATTGATGACTTGTCAAGTTTTTGACCAAGATACACCATCTCATAAGTTTGTTCAACAGTACAGAACAGCACAGGGTGCAATGTCAGTCTCCTTTCAATAGCGTTAGTGGCCACCATTGTTTTGTATACAGGCAGTGCATCATCAGCGCATACTGCCTACCAGTCTTTCGATGGATTGCTGCTGGATTCTGTCCCACTCAGTCCTCAATGTCTGAAGCCATCTGACTTAGGACCATCTGCCTGTCCTGCCTTGCAGTGGTGACTCTTGGCCTCACTGATCGACGTCTGTCATCTGCAGAGTTGTGGAGGGTGTCTCTGTCCACCAGGGCCGATATCGTCTGGTGTGAACAGCCAAGGCAACGTGCCACCTCACGTTAGCTCAATCGGCCTTGCAGGATGAACAAGGCACACTACCGTTGATCCCTTGACAATCGTGGTATGTTGATTGAAATGCCTATTTTGCACTGGCCTTTTTAAAGCCAATATCAAGACATCACGTACAGCTGATTAAAATCATCCCGAAACCCTTGGCTTATCACTGACAGTCAAAACGGCTGTTCAACAGCTGTGCTATGAAGTGACCATTGAAGGTTCAAGTGACCATCCGTGACCGTTTTGTCTGACAGAGAGGACACTATTGTCCACAAATAAGTTCACACATTACCTACACGCAGTGTTATTGTTGATATTTGAAGGTTTAATAGGTGGTAAATTTCTTTTGCGTATTAATATATATATATATATATATATATATATATATATATATATATATATATATATATATATATCTTTTTCTTCCTTCAGTTGCTCCCGTTCGGGGGGGTCGCCATAGCGGATCATCCATATGATCCGCATAGTGATTTGGCACATGTTTTACGCCGGATGCCCTTCCTGACGCAACCCTGGTCACTCCTTACGACACAGGGATATGGTACACCTATTTTAACCGGGGTATACACCGGCCCAGTACACTGGTGCTCATTTCGCCGACCTCGGAAGGATGGCAGGCTGAGTCAACCCCCTGGTGTATTAATTCAGTGGCCCAACGGGGCTTGAACTCAGGACCTTTTGGATCCCAAGCCGCTGCCCTAACCACTGCGCCAACACCAGGATATATATATATATACACACACACACACACACACACACACACACACACACACACACACACACACACACACACACACACACACACACACACACACACACACACACACACACACACACACACACACACACACACACACACACACACACACACACACACACACACATACATACACACATACACACACACCAAGAAGACCCAAAATACCCTGAACACCCAAAAGACCTTAAAATCCCCAAAGACCCTAAAGACCCCAAAGACCCAAAATACATCAAGGACCCAAAAGACATTGAAGACCCCAAAAACCCCAAAGACCCAAAAGTCGCCATGGACTCAAAAGTACCCGAAGACACAAAAGGACCAAATATCCCAAAGTCCCTGAACACCCTGAAAACCCCAAAGTCACCGAGGATCCAGAAGACACTGAAGATCCAAATGTCAAAATCTGAAAATCGAAAGAAATTATTTATTCTTATAATGAAGTGCATTTCTTATAAGCTTAAAGCAATGTTGTGCACCCTCCTTCTTCATATTTACATTTGAAATATTGACATTGCTAAAGCAATAAACCACTTTTTGTACTGTTCTCTTAATCACCTGTTTTTTCCCAACATGTAACTTAATTGAGTGCCACTAAATGAATTAAGCAGGCAAAGGCTCATCTGTAGTTACTAATTTTAAAAAGTTCATGTGGAAAAGTTGTATCTGCATCATTCATAATTCATCTCAATGTGGCATTATTGAAAGTGAATCCGGATGACCATTAGAGGATTTTTGGTCTTTGTGGGGTACCACCAAAACTGATCATTTGATGTCTGAATTATTTCCAGTTGTTACTGGAGATTTTCAGGGGTGTCTGCTGGCTCCCACACTTTTCAGCATTTGTATGGACTGATTTCTGTGGAGAATGTCATCGAGATCAAGCTGCAGTGCACATTTGCGAGTGTCAAGATCTCTGGCCTTGATTTCACAGACGATGCGGTCGTCTTTGCAGAGACTCTGGATATCCTTTTGGGGGCCTTTGAGGCACTGTATGTGGAGTCAGAGCTGCTGGGATTATGGGTATGCTGGGTCATAAATAAGGTCCAGGCTTTAAATGATATCTTAGAAGCTGCTATCATGTCTGTACCTGTTTGTAGTGAGGATGTTGAGATCACAGAGAGACTCACTTACCTTGGCAGTAATATTCCTGTCTCTGCTGACTGTGAGCCAGAGCTCATTAGACGTCTGTGTCTGGCCTGGAGAGTCTTGGATTCACTGGATTATGGGGTGTGGCACTGTCGGTACCTACGCAAGAGGAAAAAAGTCCGAGTCTTCAGGTCTTGGTGCTTCCAGTCTTGCTCTACGGATGTGAGACTTGGACTCTGATCAGGGATCTGAGATGGAGACTTAACTCCTTTGGTAGCAGGTTTCTTCAGAGAATCATTGGCTATCGCTAGTCAGACTTTGTGTTCAACGAGTGGTTGCTGAGAGAGAGACTCTGATGAGATTTGTTACCTGTATAGTCCGAGAGCCTCATTTCTGGCTGTATGGACATATGGCTCATTTTCTTGATGCTGATCCTGCTCACCAGATTCTGTCAGCGAGGGGGCCTCATGAATGGAGGAGGCCAGTGGGCTGACCACATGCCTCATGGTTGCAGCAGGTTGATCAGCATCTCAAGGAGATGGCGATGGGCCAGGCATCTGCCTGGGGGGTGACCAGACGGAGGACCCTGGAGTAGCGGCAGAAAGTGGACATCGAGACGCGCTGCTCCGGCGCATGATGGACTGCATCTTAACCCGAGAGCTGGAGTAGGAGCTCGGAGGTAAAAAATAAACCCTGATAATACTTTTGGAGAAAAACTACGAGAGCAACTCTGGCAAATCATTCAGCACGACGAGAAAAACCATCGCCTACTCACAGTTGATGACATCCGGGCAATACTGAAAGAAATTGGGCGAACAGATATGAATAAAAACTCCCCTATTATTATGTGACGTCTCATAGGTATTGGTCCCTCGCAACTTCCTGAATTGATCTGTCATTGGGCAAAAAACTATTTTCATGGAAGCCATCTACATTTGGGACCGAATTCAACCCACCAGGCGGATGAACCATCGTTATTGCTATTACAACATATTCAAGTACCTTAATGCAATTCTTTCCGAAGATACTGGCCCATCGTCAGTAGAAGCGAAGGAGCTCTGGCGGGTCCTCTCCTACATACATGCAGGGACAGGCTACCCACAAAAAATGCAAAAGGCAGTGGGAAAAAATTTGTTTAGAGCTTCCTGAGATAGAGTGGACTGCCACGAGCTCGGAAAAGGCCCTGCGGCACCAGGTGAAAGCACAGCAACTCTGTGTAAAAGCCCAGTGGCACCGACCGCTCTAATTCTCGTGGTTGTTGAAGGCAGAGACTGGATCATCCTCCATTTCAAAGTTTATTTTCTGTAATTATTGTGCATAAAACGAACTCAAGATTTCTTCGCCATACAGATCATATAATTTATAAGTCCAGCTTACTGTGTCAACAATTTTAAAGAGCTCATTACTCCATCTCTTAGGATCTTCCTCTTCTTTTGGCTAGCTCCCATTAGTGGTCGCCACAGCGGATCAACCGTCTCCATTTCGCTCTATCCTCCAGATCTTCCATTGACACTCCAACCACCCGCATGTCTGCCCTCACCAATCCATGAACCTCTTCTTTGGCCTTCCTCTTCTCCTCCTGCCTGGCGGCTCCATCTTCAACATCCTTCTCCCGATATACTCCACTTCCCTCCTGAGCACATGTCCAAACCATCTCAATCTCGCCTCTCTCACTTTGTCTCCAAACCGTCCTTCCTGCGCTGTGCCTCTAATATACTCATTCCTTATCCTGTCCATCCTCATCACTCCCAACGAGAATCGCAGCATCTATAACTCTACCACCTCCAGCTCCGCTTCCTGTCTTTTTGTTCGTGCCACCGCCTCCAAACCATACAACACTGCTGGTCTCACTACCGTCATATATACTTTCCCCTTCACTCTTGCAGCTACCCTTCTGTCACAAATCACTCCTACAACTCTTCTCCAACCATTCCACCCTGCCTGCACTCTCTTTTTCACTTCTCTCCCACACTCTCGTTATATTACTTTGGACAGTTGATCCCAAGTATTTAAACCCATCCAACTTCCCCACCTCAACTCCTTGCAACCGCACCATACCACCACCCTCCCTGTCATTTACGCACATGTACTCCATCTTACTCCGACTGACAATCATTCCCCTTCTCTCCAGTGCGTACCTCCACCTCTCGAGGCTCTCCTCAGCCTGCTCCCTACTCTGCGGACAGATCATGATGTCAGCCGCGAACATCATAGTCCATGGAGACTCCAGTCTGATCTCGTCCGTCAACCTTTCCATCACAATTGCAAACAGGAAAGGGCTCAGAGTCGATCCTTGGTGCAATCCCACTTTTACCTTAAACCAGTCCGTCATTCCTACCGCACACCTCACCACTGTCACACTGTCCTCATACATATCCTGCACGATCCTCACATACTTCTCCACCACTCCGACTTCCTCATACAATGCCACAACTCCTCTCTTGGCACCCTATCATAAGCTTTCTCTAAATCTACAAACACACAATGTAACTCCTTCTGGCCTTCCCTATACTTCTCCATCAACATTCTCAAAGCAAACATCGCATCAGTGGTGCTCTTTCCTGGCATAAACCCATATTGCTGCTCACAAATCGTCACCTCTCTTCTCAACTGAGCTTCCACTACTCTTTCCCACAACTTCATGGTGTGGCTTAACAACTTTATCCCTCTGTAATTTCCACAGCTCTGCACATCACCCTTAATCTTGAAAATCGGAACCAGTACACTTAATCTCCACTCCTCTGGCATCCTCTCACTTTTGAAGATTTCATGAAACAATCTGGTTAACAACCCTCTGCCATTTCTCCTAAACACTTCCATCCCTCCACTGGTATACCATCTGGGCCAAGCGCCTTTCCACTCTTCATCCTCTTCATAGCAGTACTCACTTCATCCTTACTGATCCAACAAACTTCCAGATTCACTATCTCCACCTCTTCCAACCTTCTCTCTCTCTCTCATTTTCTTCATTCATCAGCTCCTCAAAGTACTCCATCCACCTTCTCAACACACTCTCCTCGCTCGTCAGCACCTTCCAATTTGCGTCCTTTATCACCCTAACCTGCAGCACATCCTTCCCAGCTCGGTCCCTCTGTCTTGCCAATCGGTATAAATCCTTTTCCCCTGCTTTTGTATCCAACTTCTCATACAGCTCGTCATATGCCTTTTTCTTGGCCTTTACCACCTCTCGTTTTGCCTTTCGCCACCACTCCTTGTACTCCTGCCTACTTTCTTCATTTCTCTGACTATCCCACTTCTTTTTTGCCTACCCCTTCTTCCTTATACTTTCCTGTACTTCCTCGTTCCACCACCAAGTCTCCTTGTCTTCCTTCCTCTGTCCAGATGTCACAGCAAGTACCTTCCCAGCTATCTCCCTCACCACTTCTGCTGTAGTTGCCCAATCATCCCACCCATCTTTACTACCATCCAACGCCTGTCTCACCTCCTCCCTAAATTCCACGCAACAGTCTTCCCCCTTCAGCTTCCACCATCTGGTCCTTGGTTTAGCCCTCACTCTCTTCCTCAACCTCATCTCTCAAGTCATTCTACAGACCACCAATCGATGCTGTCGAGCTGCACTCTCCCCTGCCACCACCTTCCATTCGCTAATCTCTTTCTGCTTGCATCTCTTGCTTAAGATGTACTCCACCTGTGTGCAATTTCTTCCACTATTGTATGTCACCCTGTGTTCCTCCTTCTTTTTGAAATATGTATTTGCCACTACCATTTCCATTCTTTTTGCAAACTCTACCACCATTTGCCCTTCCACATTTCTCTTGTTGAGACCGTTCCTACCCATCACCTCCTAATCTTCTTTATTCCCTTCCCCAACATGCACATTGAAATCTGCTCCAATCATCACTCTTTCTTCCTTGGATACACTCTCCACCACTTCATCTAACTCGCTCCATAAATCTTCTTTATACTCCATCTCACACCCCATATGTGGGGCATATGGACTGATGACATTCATCATCACCTCTTCAATTTCCAACTTCACACTCATCACTCGGTCAGACACTCTCCTCACCTCCACTACCCTCTTGACATAATCTTCCTTCAGGATTACCCCGACACCGTTTCTCCACCCATCCACACCATGGTAGAACAGTTTGAAACCACCTCCAATGTTCCTAGCCTTACTCCCCCTCCACTTGGTCTCTTGTACACACATTATGTCCACCTTTCTTCTCTCCATCATATCAGCCAACTCTCGCCCTTTGCCAGTCATCGTTCCAACATTCAGAGTTCCAACTCTCACCTCCACACTTCTACCCTTCCCCCTTTCCCACTGCCTCCGGACTCGCCTTCCCCGTCTCCTTCCACTCCTTCGCCCAGCAGTAGCACAATTTCCACTGGTACCCTGCTGACCACCGGTACCTGTGTCGGTCGTTGGTAACCCGGGCCTCGACCGATCCGGTATGGAAATTCGTTTTGCTGTCCGCATAATGATTTGGCATAGGTTTTTACGCCGGATGCCCTTCCTGACGCAACCCTGGTCGCCTCTTACGACACACAGGGATATGGTACACCTATTCTAAACGGGGCATGCACCGGGCCCAGTTCAACTGGTACTCATTTCGCCGACCTCGGAAGGATGACAGGCTGAGTCAACCCCCTGGTGTTTTCGACTTGGTATATACATATATATATATATATATATATATATATATATATATATATATATATATATATACATATATATATACTCGGTCAGACAGAATAGAAATAGAAATTAGGAATAGTAAAACATATCAGAAAATATATATATATATATATATATATATATATATATATATATATATATATATATATATATATATATATATATATATATATATATATATATATACACACATCAATTCAGTGTCCCAATGGGGCTTGAACTTTGGGACCTTTTGGGTCCCAAGCCACTGCCCTAACCACTGCGCCAAACACCAGGCTTAGTCCATCTCTTAGGATACCCCTTCTTAAAATGTGATTTCCATCGGTATATTCATACGATATCGCCAACTCTAAACTTTGGTTTCCTCAAATTAATTTCTTGTTCATATTCTAATTTTCGAATGTTTCTGATGGTTTTGTTTTTGTTCTCGAGTGAACTGTGTCATTGTAAGAATCATCAACATGTTGTTTGATAGAAACCCATTTCACATGGCTGAGGTGAGTAAACTTTTTATACAATCTCTCCTTCAAAGTGATTTGATGCTATTAAAACACTCAATGGCAACAGCCTTTCCTTCATTCAAGGTACTGTACAATGTAATTCATCAGCCTTCAGAAAATCCATAAATATTATATTGTAGAACTCTGTGCCCTCATCAGTCCATAACTTCTTTGGTTTCCTTTTGCTTTTACTAAATATCCCATTGAAAGCCAACATTAGAGTATTTCCTCTTTTATTCTTCCAAGGAACAGCTCACGCCCATCTACTCCTCAAATCAATCATGGTTAATTTCAATCTATCAGTATTAATTTCAATCAATATTTATTTTTCAGTATTAATTTCAATCATTATTAATTATTAATTTAATTATTTATTAATTATCAGTGTTAATTTCAATCAAGTCAGCGGACCAAATGTAATCTACCTCTTTGGGATAAACCTTCCTTCTTTTAAACTTTGTGATTATTGGTTTATGCAATTCATCAGACAAAAGCTCTTCAGTCTTAATGACATCATCAGAGTTTCAAAGCTTTTTGAGGGCTCTGCCAATGGTAGAACACCAACCTCAAGTCCCAACCTCAATTTAGCACTTATCAACTTCTTCAGTCTCTTATCATCTTATCAGAAAAACATATCAGAAAACTAACTTACTACGTTATATGATAAATGGAATTATGTTTTCCATCAAAGCAATTTAAGACAATATTTATCTGCTGGGTTAAGAGCAAAGAAAATTCATAGGATTTTGAAATTTAAACAAAGTAATTGGTTAAAAAAGTATATTGATTTTAACACAGAAAAGAGAACACTTGCTTCAAATGATTTTGAGAAGAACTTTGATAAATTAATGAATAATGCTATATTTGGAAAACTATGGAAAATGTTAGGAATAGACAAAACATAAGAATTGCTTCATCTTGGAAACAAGCATCCAACTAAAGTAATAAACCAAGTTTTCAAAGAGCTGAGGTGTTTTCAGAGAACTTTTATGCTCTTCATTTGAATCTTGACTTGTCAAAGTTGTTAATGTCTGACTACTTCTTAAACAACGTTAAGTAAAAAAGAATGTGGAAGGCGTTAATCTACTTAATATGGATACAGAGAGTTTTATTTTGAAAATCAATTCGGAAGATATTTATAATGATATGTCTCAAGATATAGGTATTTATGATACATGCAATTATAAATCAGGCAACAAACTATTCTCTTCAAAGAATAAAGAGGTGATTGGAAAGTTTAAAGATGAGTTGGGTGAAAAGATAATGAGTTTGTGGGATTGAGAGCAAAGGCTTATGCCTAAAATATGTTGATAATAAAATTGAAAAGAGTGATAAAAGCTAAAGTGGGTAAAGAAAAATGAAATAAAAAAAACAATAAATTTGAAGATAATTACAACTGTTTAGCCTTTAAGAAAGAAGAGTGTAGAAAAATGAATAAAATAAGAAGTTATAAACATCATTTATATACATAGGAGGTAAGTAAGAAAGCATTGGAGGCTTTTGATGATAAGAAGTTTGTTTTAGAAAATGCGATTGACAGCCTCCCCCATGGATATATATATATATATATGGATATATATATATATATATATATATATATATATATATATATATATATATATATATATATATATATATATATATATATTGTTGTGGTTACCAAATTCGCAAACCACCATTCAGGTCCCTTAGGTGAGGTATCTCGGTAAGTACATGTGTAGTTAGGCCCAAACCCGTTGTCTAGTGGGAATACATGTCATTTATGCGTGCTGCGACTCTTCAGGATAGCCGTTTTTCTTTTACTATCTTTATTTTGGACCAACCGCCATGATTACCACCACAACCACAACATCAACCACCAACCACAACGCCGCTTCACCACAACCGCCACGACCTTCACGTCACACCTCGCAACCATCGCATCGCCACCGTTCTTGCGCCGCCTGTGGGTACCGGTGTTGGACTCGTGCAGGGCGCGCGCCGAACAGCGTGTACAAAATCACGGATTTTGTGCTTCAAAAACGGATCAAAAACGACACACGCCCACTTTTTGCCGTCCAATCGGTGAGCGAGGGGCGAATTGGCCCCGCCCCCAGGGCGATCGATATATGCAAATTTATGGATCAAAAAGCCTTCACGCCCACTTTTTCTCGGGCCAATGGGGAGGGAGGTGAAAGGTCGAAGGGAGGGGGTCAAAGATGAGAGGGCGAAGCTACGGGGCTGATAAAAGGACCGTGTTCGTCAGTCAGTAGACGAGGAGAGTAGGAGAGTAAGAAAGTAGTAGAGTAAGTGAGTAGGAGAGTCGAGAGCAGAGAGTCAAGACTTCGCGGGCGGTGGAGTTGGCAAGAAGGAGCTGGTCGTCGTGTGCGTTGGAGTCGGAACGGAGGGGACGGAGCTGTGGAGAGGTGGCGAGGGCAGACGAGGGGGTGCTCGCGTCGTGCAGGGAGCTGCACCCCAGGGAGGCCGACAGCGCGACCTGGCCGAGGTGGAGACGCTCGTCGCGGGACAATAAAAATCCTCTATACCCCGAGCATCAGCAACCCCCCTCCTGTTTCCCCCCGCGCTGAGATAGTGCGACCAAGGGGGCCCCTTTCCCACCCCCTACCAGACACTGTCCGCGAGGCCCGCGGAGTTGAGGCGCCATCGCCGCTCCGCGTCTCATCACCAGACGGGTAGGCGCGACCCGGTCTCGGCCTCAGGCCCGCCTCATCCTTGAGGGTATTCTTTTCCTTGGTTTTGGGTATGTGTTGTTGGCGCCGTCTGTGAAGTAAAATTGTATAAGTGTTGCCGTGTGCTCGGTAGTCGGTATTGGCTCTGCATTGTGTCTTCGCTTTCACATTTGCTTTTTGTGTAAATGGAATTGTGTTTTTCTTTTCTGTGTGCTTTTGGTGGAATTGTATATGTGTGCTTCCCGTGTGCCGCGAATAAATGTGCTTTGTGTTGAACTGTTTCCCGCTTCGCTTCGTCATTTCTCCCATTGAATCCTCATCTTGCTTCACGTAAAGGATTTTGGTGTCATTCAATAACTTTTTCACTTTTCCCTCATTCACTTGCATGTAAATTTTTGAGGTACATCAGAAGCCCCAAAGTCCAACTACTCCCTCTCCTTCAATAATTGTGACAGATTTCTTCAGCTCATAGGATTCCTCACAGTAGGATATATATATATATATATATACACATACATATACATATATATATATATATATATATATATATATATATATATATATATACAGATATACATATATACATATATATATATACATATATATACATATATATATATATATATATATATATATATATATATATATATATATATATATATATATATATATATATATATATATATATATATATATACATACATACATACATACACACACAGTAATACCTTGACATATGAATGCACTAACTTATGAGTATTCCGAGTTACGAGCCGTTGCTTGGATGATTTTTTGCTTTGAGTTACGAGTGTAGATCCTAGTTACGAGTGGAGCGAGCTTTGAGGCTCGCGAAGCCAAGCAAGCAAACACACGCATCTCCCGTCTTTTCACGCATCTCCCACCACTCAATCGTTCAGTTCTCTTGGTTATCTCGTTGAGTAGGGTCGTTAAGCAATTAATTACATTTATTGGTCGTTACACTTAATTGCAGCAATTAAGTGTAACGGCAAAGGGAATAAAACGATAAAATGTAAAAAAAAAATTGTAGCAATTAAGTTTCGCGATAAAGTGTATTAAAAAAAAATTGTAGCGATAAAGTGTGATGAGACCTTCAAATCTCCTCCGCCTATCTCCTCCACCACCACCTTCACCACTGCCGCTACCTCCACCGCCACCTCCACGGCCACCTCCACGGCCACCTCCACCAGAATCTTCCGTAAGCCGAAGTCGTCTCATCTCCAAGGTAAATACACTTTATAAAACCAGTTTATCTATTTATATTCTATTTAATTATCTTTGTATTATGTTTTGTATTAATTATTTATAAATACATTTCTCATTTTTAAAACTACATAACAAAGAAATTCGGGTGTTTTTTGGGGGGCTGGAACTGATTAATGGTATTTTAATTGATTTCAATTGGGAAAATTGTTTTGATATACCAGCAAACCGAGTTACGAGTTCGGTCACAGAACAAATTAAACTCGTATGTCAAGGTATTACTGTGTGTATATATATATATATATATATATATATATATATATATATATATATATATATATATATATATATATATATATATATATATATATATATATATATATATATATATATATATATATATATATATATATATATATATATATATATATATATATATATATATGTATATACATATATATGTATATGTATATATATATATATATATATTCCACAAGTAGAAGATGAAGAACAACAATGTGAGTAAGTCTTTGAGATCCTCCACGAGGATCTTAAAAGAATACGAAGATTCTCCCTTGTCAATGGAAACATATATATATATATATATATATATATATATATATATATATATATATATAGTCATATATATATATAGTCATATATATATATATATATATATATATATATATATATAGTCATATATATATATATATATATATATATATATATATATATATATATATATATATATATATATATATATATATATATATATATATATATATATATATATATATATATATATATATATATATATATATATATATATATATATATATATATATATATATATATATATATATATATATATATATATATATATATATATATATATATATATATATATATATATATATATATATATATATATATATATATATATATATATATATATATATATATATATATATATATATATATATATATATATATATATATATATATATATATATATATATATATATATATATATATATATATATATATATATATATATATATATATATATATATATATATATATATATATATATATATATATATATATATATATATATATATATATATATATATATATATATATATATATATATATATATATATATATATATATATATATATATATATATATATATATATATATATATATATATATATATATATATATATATATATATATATATATATATATATATATATATATATATATATATATATATATATATATATATATGACTATATAAATATATATATATATATATATATATGACTATATAAATATATATATATATATATGACTATATAAATATATATATATATATATGACTATATAAATATATATATATATATATATATGACTATATATATATATATATATGACTATATATATATATATATATGACTATATATATATATATATATATATATATATATATATATATATATATATATATATATATATATATATATATATATATATATATATATATATATATTATATAGTCATATATATTGTTGCGGTTTTCGCGCCCGCCGGCGTGCGACGGCCACGTAACTCTAATCGCGGCACGTCGCCCACCGGACGGACAATCCAGTCGTGACCCTCTCGGACTAACGCCGGGAACCAGTCACGGGTGGACCTTTCGGTCTCACCGCGATCGAGCCAATCAGCCCCCGCGTGGGATAGGGTTGCTCGCCAAATTCGAACTACCTAAGTACCCACGCGGAGGGTAGACCGGGCGATCGCACCTCGCCGCAGGTCGACTTCGGACACGGGCCACTTAAGCGACCCGTTCCGTACTATCAGAATAACCGAGCGGTGTTATCGTCGACCTCGACGGTTCGATTAATTATCGGGCGTATTCAGCCCACTACCAACCCTTTACGTGAAGCAAGATGGGGATTCAATGGAGGAAAAGACGAAGCAAAGCGGGAAACAGTTCAACAATAAAGCACATTTATTCGCGGCACACGGGAAGCACACAAATACAATTCCACCAAATGCAAACAAAAAAAAGAAAACACAATTCCATTTACACAAAAAGCAAACATAAAAGTGAAAACACAGTGCAGAGCTAATACCGACTACCGAGCACACGGCAACACTTATACAATTCTACTTCACAGACGGCGCCGACAACACATACCCAAAACCAAGGAAAAGAAATACCTCAAGAATGAGGCGGGCCTGAGGCCGAGACCGGGTCGCGCCTACCCGTCTGGTGATGAGACGCGGAGCGGCGATGGCCCCGCAACCCGCGGGCCTCGTGGACGGTGTCTGATAGGGGGTGGGAACGGGGCCCCCTTGGTCGCACTATCTCAGCGCGGGGGGAAACAGGAGGGGGTTGCTGATGCTCGGGGTATAGAGGATCTTTATTATCCCTGGTGTGCGTCTCCACCTCGGCCAGGTCGCGCTGCCGGCCTCCCTCGGGCGTGCAGCTCCCGGCACCGACGCGAGCACCCCCTCGTCCGACTCTCTTCAGCTTCTCCAGCCACTGCAGGCTTCGGGCTCCAGACTTCCACACTCGTCCCCTCCGTTCCGACTCCTTCTCGTTCTCGACCCCCCTTTTCTGACTGACGAACACCGTCCTTTTATCCCCCCGTAACTTCGCCTTTGACCCCCTCCCTTTGACCTTTCACCTCGCTCCCCATTGGCCCGAGAAAAAGTGGGCGTGAAGGCTTTTTGATCCACAAATTTGCATATATCGATCGCCCTGGGGGCGGGGCCAATTCGCCCCTCGCTCACCGATTGGACGGCAAAAAGTGGGCGTGTGTCGTTTTTGATCCGTTTTTGAAGCACAAAATCCGTGATTTTGTACACGCTGTTCGACGCGCGCTCTGCACGAATCCAACACCGGCACCCACAGCGGGGCAAGAACGGTGGCGATGCTACGGTGGCGAGGTGTGACGGGAAGGTCGTGGCGGTTGTGGTGAAGCGGTGGTTGTGGTTGTAATCATGGCGGTTGGTCCAAAATAAAGATAGTAAAAGAAAAACGGCTATCCTGAAGAGTCGCAGCACGTATAAATGACATGTATTCCCACTAGACAACGGGTTTGGGCCTAACTACACATGCACTTACCGAGATACCTCACCTAAGGGACCTGAATGGTGGTTTGCGAATCTGGTAACCACAACACTACCCCCTTCCCTTTTTACAGACTCGTCCCGAGTCGTCAAATTTTCGTGTGCCATCATGTGTAGTTTTCCCCTAGTACACTTTACCTACGGATCCCTGAGTGCGACATTCATGGTATTCGTGTCCCCAAAATAAATAACCTGAGGGCTGCGTAACTATCTAAACAAACTCACTCATACGGACGACTTAAATAAAATTGCCGGCGCTAAGACAAACATGCCGGGGGCGCACTCATATTTACAGTACATCTTAACCTTAACTTACAAATTTTACACTAAACCATGGCCCAGGATCATTGAACTCTGCAAAAGAAAAGCAGTTAGTAGGGAGCCAGGCTGCCCGCATGCAGTCTCTGGCTCAAACAATGCAGGTGACAGGGAACGTGGCTGGCTGCTCACACGCAGTCCAAGGCCTTCCCTTTTGAACTGAACTCAGTGAACCACAACGGTGCTTGGGCTGCACAACGCAGTCTCCGTGCCAGCTCAAGTGGCACACGCAATGAGCACAACGAATGGATGCATGAACGGTTTGAACTGAATGCAGTGAACCACAACGATGCATGGGCTGCACAAACGCAGTCTCCGTGCCAGCTCAAGTGGCACACGCAATGAGCACAACGAATGGATGCATGGACACAAACACGGTGCACGGGCCGCCACTGCAGGCCCATGTTGTAGCTGCCAACAGGGCAGTTCTTGCAGCTTGCAAACTGTTGCTTTCAGATCCTGGCGCACATGGAAATGAACAGGGGGGGGCAAAGCAAAAATTGAACGGGGGCTGGTGAACAGGGGCAGTGGGCATGGCATGGCAAAGGCAGCAGGCAAACACAGCCCGCAGAAGAAGGCCGCTGCAGGCAAACACAGCTGGCAGATGAACTGGCCGGCACAGGCCTTGAAGTACCACAGCTGCAGATGATCCGGCCGGCACAGGCCTTGCAGCAACACAACAGCTGCCGACGAAGTTGGCCGGCACAGGCCTTGAAGAAAAAAAACAGCCAGCCGATGAAGCTGGCCAACCTTTGCCGTTCAGTGGAGGTTGGTGGAGGGAGTGCGGTGGTGCTGGCCACTCGGAAGGCGGGCTCGGACCTACCTACCTGTCTCCCTCCCAACCTATCGCCTTTGCCTGTCACTGTACATACTCCCTTAATTTGTGAAACCCCAATTTAGCCCCAACTTATTTTTTTATTGTTTTTATTTTTACTTCCCCACTATAAATCGTCCCCTAACCCCCTTTATCGTCCTTGTTCGGCTAACCTATTCTGTCACCTAGCCTACTCCCAACCCCTACGTTCCCTTCCCAGAGGGGAACAAGGGAGAGCTAACGTCCTGTGTCGAGGCCCAACGAAGCCTCAGAATGGCCTCCCCAGAGTTCGGCGATCTATAACCAAAGTGGGTCCAGCGGCCCACAACGACAGCGAGGGGATGGATGGTGCGGAGGGGTACACTTCCTAATCTACCCTATCCATTTAACTGTTAAACTACCCCGGGGCTTTCAACAAGCGCCTCTCGCTTAAACTATTGGTTCTAACAACCCAGATTCCCGTCGCCTGTGTTGGTGTCCTTACAATTTCGGGCCTCGCCCCCCAATTTTCTCTCCGTGCCCTCACACGGTCTCCTGGCTGGGACACGTGGCTCCCTTTTGGCAGGCACGACCCTCTGCCGAATCTCCCGCTATGGCACCCCCGGGCACTACACTGCCTCCGAGCCTACCAGCTCCCTAACACCGGGAGTGCCCCCATGGCACCTCCCCTGAAACGCACACGTGGCAGGCCGGCCTCCCGGGCCCCTTTCCGAGGGTCACCCGTGCCCACAACACTGCCCACGCGGCTAATGGCGCCCGGGCCCCCGCACCAAGCAGGCGCACCCGTGCCCACTACTCTATCCCGGCCCCCATGGGCCCATGGCCTACCGCGGCCGACTAGCCTGGTGCCCGGGGTACCCACTCAGCGATACTCACCTTTCGCAGCCACGCTCCCAAGCCCGTCAACAGGGCTCCTGCACCCCTCCAAATGGGTCTCGAGCCTACTTTCCCACCAACAGCAAAACGACCTCCATTTTTCAATTTGACTAACCCAGCTAACTCACTCTACACTGACCCCGGGGTCCCTTGGGCGGGAGTCACTCCTCCCCCCAATCACTCATCGCACCATGCATTCCCCATTCACTCCACACACACAGACCCGCTGGCCTCACTCACTCACCAAGCACATGCTTCCACTTCACTCACCAACTCTCCAACACACACACCACTGAACTCTGCCATCCTTCTAACTACCTCCCCTAACTAACTCGTGCTCCCACGTCGTCCCTTAAACTATAGCACGTTCCTTTTAACACTACGTAGCTAAACTACGTCCCCTCTACACACTCACTGTCAGTCACTGTCTCCGAAATAAATCATTTTATTTCACAACCTAAAGCTCACTAAATCCCTCTACCTAATCCATTCCACGGACTCCATGAGGACTTACCCCTGCCCCATGAAGTCGGTCTAACTAAGCTAACCCTTCCCCCTAACTAGTTTCCATCCTGTGCCCAGACCAAGGGGGTCTTCCACCGCTTGCCCAGGAATCCTGTACACCCGAAAGTGAGGCTTGCTTTTCCTTTTTTTTCATTCGCAGCACCTGCGCAGCAACTCAGAGCTCGCGCACTTTGCACCTGCCCGTGACGTCATGCAGCTGCACGTGTTCCTCGTCCCTCCTTGGACGGGACCATCCGGCAGAGATACCCCTCCTGCCGGATTCCAACCCCACGTGCAGCCATGACGTCACCGTGCGCATAAAAAAAAACAAGCCCCACGTCTCGAGGGGTTCCCCACGCGAACACATGTGCTTTGCCCGTTGGAGCTTAACACACACGATCGCGTGGAGAACCCGTCCGGTCCAAATCCATTTACCTGCCTAAACTTTGTCCGTCCGCGGGATCGGCAAATCCACCGCGTGCGTTTCCGGACCGGGACTTCACTCTCGCAAGCGAGCACGTGGTGGTCTCGTGCGTTGCACAGCACGAACCGCGTGCTCACTGCTGGGTGAACCCGGCACGGTCCCCGAAACAGCTACAGCCGCTACACGGCTTTCGTTTCTCCCATGTCGCCGTCTCCGTCTCCATTCAACACACGCATACCTGCGTGTTACGACGCACACAGTCCACTCCATCACATTCACACCGGGAGACGCGGCTGCGTGCTCCCGCATGCCAACCGACATCTCCCTCACATACCGCTCTCTCACACACACGGTCTCCCTTGCACACGGCCGTTCACTCACGCACGGTGCCTCACCACTCACACAAACCATACTACTTACACACGCGGGGGCACTCACCCGCGGTGCCTCATCCACACACCGTGCCTCACTCATACACGCGGGGGCACTTAACCGCGGTGCCTCGTCCACACACGCGGGGGCACTCAACCGCGGTGTCTCATCCATACTCCGTGCCTCACTCACACACGCGGGGGCACTCACCCGCGGTGCCTCACTCACACTGGCCGTTTCACTCACACACACGGCCTCTTCCACACACGGTGCCTCATCCACACACGGCGTGCTGGGAAGCACGCACTCCGGCACCATCGCTACCACACCACTCACACACGGGGTCGCTTCCACACACGGGGACGCACTCACACCTTGCACCACACACACAGGGACAACCACACTGGGGATTTGTGTCCCCACAAGGGTCTCCGGGGCCTCTATACCCCCAAGCTCTCCGTGCACCCGTCCACAGCACCCGTCCCCTCAACCTCGCAAAGCACGACCGAACTCACCTGGTCGTGACTCGCCTCAAGGGGGCATACTCGCTCCCCTCGTTCCTGGAGGAGGCCATCCAGGTGCTCGCACTGGGTCCCCACACGCTCCGCGAGCTCACCCCCATTGTCTTCCACTACCTCCGTGTGTGTGTGTGCGTCACTTACCCCGTCTTCATCGTGCAGTCTCTCCTCTATTTTTTCTGTCTCCCGTGTCTCTATACATTTTCTCTCCTGGTTCCTTTTTTCTGTCTCTTCCTGGTTCCTTTTCCTTTCCCATCTGAGTCGTTCTTTCTCTCTGAGCCCCATTAGCTGTTCGTTCTCCCTCCGTTTTAGTTGTTCAATTTCACACTCATAGAGTTGTTGTTTTCTTTCCCACTGTTCCTCCTGCTTTTTGTTTTCCAATCTCATCGTTTCTTTCAATTGGCTCATTTCCTTCCTGTGTTTCATTCGCTGTTCTCTCACGACTCTTCCTCGTTTCCTCTCCTGTCCTTCCTTCTCCAGTTTCATGGTTTGCTTCATTTGGTTAATCTCCTTTTTGTGTTTCATTCGCTGCTGTCTCATTACTCTTCCTCGTTTCCTCTCCTGTCCTTCCTTCTCCAGTTTCATGGTTTTCTTCATTTGGTTAATCTCCTGTTTGTGTTTCATTCGCTGTTCTTTGTCTATCTCGTACTCCAGCCTCAGCTTTTCTTCCAATTGGTCAACCTCAGATTCATGTTCTTTTTGTTTTCTATTCCATTGTTCCTCTCGTTCTTCCCTCTCCAATCTCGTTGTGTCCTTCAATCTCCTGATTTCTCCTTCCTGCTTCATTCCTTGCTCCTTTACTTTCTCCTCGTATTCAAACCTATTTTTTTCCTTTTGTCGTTCAGTTTCAAATTCATACTCTTTCAGTTTTCTATTCCACTGTCTTTCTTGTTCCTCCTTCTGCAATCTCGTCATTTCTTTCAACTGACTGATTTCTTTCTCCTGTCTCATTCGTTCTTCCTTCATTACTCTTTCTTGTTCCTCATTCTTTAGTCTGGCCTTCGCTTCCAGCTGTTCGATCTGTACAGTGTGGTTTCTTAAAGTTTCATTTTCCGTTCTCTTCCTTTCCTCTTTTAACACTCTCAGTTCGTTTTGTAGTTCCCTCTCTTTGTTTTGGTGTTTCTGTAACTCAGAAACTTTCTTTTCCAATTCCTTTCTCATCTCCGCACACTCAGACTTTGCTTTGGCTTCTAACTGTTCTTCCGGCTTGCGCTTGTGGTTTTCTACCAGTCTTCCCAGTTCCTCTGTCTCCGTTTTTCCCTCCAGTCCCAGCTTATCAACTCTCTTCATGTCTTGAAGTCTTTTCTCACACTCCACCGTTTCGACCTTCAATCCCTCCTCTGTCTCCTCCTGGCTTTCTTTTAATTGGTTTTTCGCTTCGAGTGCGTTTCCATCCATTTTTTTATTTTCCATTTGTTGCGTATTTCTCTTCATTTCGTTGGTTATGCTCTGCACGAGTTCCATAACGTGCTGTATCGTCACCTGCCCTGGCCACTCCCACTGACTACATTTAGCGGTGGGGTTATAATAAAAAAACCGACCAGATGAACGGCATCGATGCCTTTCCCAACCTTCTGGTACGGGTTTCTCTTGCACGGTGATCTCGTCCTGAGCCATGGATTCTACATTACTATTACACATACCAAATCCACCCGGCACCCGCTCGCCTTGAGACGCCATCTTGCTTCTCTTAAAGGGTTAATTTGCTCGCTCGTAATTTGGAGGGAATCGGGGGTCGCTTCTCTCACCCCTGGACCGATTCCCGTGAATTTAGCCGGAGACAGGAGAGCCCGTTTTCCTGTTCTCCAATACCAGTGCCGCGAGGAGGGCGATGAATTTGTATCGCACGACCTGACACCAGTGTTGCGGTTTTCGCGCCCGCCGGCGTGCGACGGCCACGTAACTCGAATCGCGGCACGTCGCCCACCGGACGGACAATCCAGTCGTGACCCTCTCGGACTAACGCCGGGAACCAGTCACGGGTGGACCTTTCGGTCTCACCGCGATCGAGCCAATCAGCCCCCGCGTGGGATAGGGTTGCTCGCCAAATTCGAACTACCTAAGTACCCACGCGGAGGGTAGACCGGGCGATCGCACCTCGCCGCAGGTCGACTTCGGACACGGGCCACTTAAGCGACCCGTTCCGTACTATCAGAATAACCGAGCGGTGTTATCGTCGACCTCGACGGTTCGATTAATTATCAGGCGTATTCAGCCCACTACCAACCCTTTACGTGAAGCAAGATGGGGATTCAATGGAGGAAAAGACGAAGCGAAGCGGGAAACAGTTCAACAATAAAGCACATTTATTCGCGGCACACGGGAAGCACACAAATACAATTCCACCAAATGCACACAAAAAAAGAAAACACAATTCCATTTACACAAAAAGCAAACATAAAAGTGAAAACACAGTGCAGAGCTAATACCGACTACCGAGCACACGGCAACACTTATACAATTCTACTTCACAGACGGCGCCGACAACACATACCCAAAACCAAGGAAAAGAAATACCTCAAGAATGAGGCGGGCCTGAGGCCGAGACCGGGTCGCGCCTACCCGTCTGGTGATGAGACGCGGAGCGGCGATGGCCCCGCAGCCCGCGGGCCTCGGGGACGGTGTCCGATAGGGGGTGGGAACGTGGCCCCCTTGGTCGCACTATCTCAGCGCGGGGGAAACAGGAGGGGTTGCTGATGCTCGGGGTATAGAGGATCTTTATTATCCCTGGTGTGCGTCTCCACCTCGGCCAGGTCGCGCTGCCGGCCTCCCTCGGGCGTGCAGCTCCCGGCACCGACGCGAGCACCCCCTCGTCCGACTCTCTTCAGCTTCTCCAGCCACTGCAGGCTTCGGGCTCCAGACTTCCACACTCGTCCCCTCCGTTCCGACTCCTTCTCGTTCTCGACCCCCCTTTTCTGACTGACGAACACCGTCCTTTTATCCCCCCGTAACTTCGCCTTTGACCCCCTCCCTTTGACCTTTCACCTCGCTCCCCATTGGCCCGAGAAAAAGTGGGCGTGAAGGCTTTTTGATCCACAAATTTGCATATATCGATCGCCCTGGGGCGGGGCCACCCGCCCTCGCTCACCGATTGGACGGCAAAAAGTGGGCGTGTGTCGTTTTTGATCCGTTTTTGAAGCACAAAATCCGTGATTTTGTACACTCTGTTCGACGCGCGCTCTGCACGAATCCAACACCGGCA
>NC_140961.1:82160884-82205884 GCF_056783735.1 Eptatretus burgeri | reverse complement strand
ATTAGCACAGATGAATTATCGCACATATGATACATCACTATGACATCATTTTCAATTTTTATGACGTCATTCCTATTTTTTGACATTTTTTGTTTCACAACCCAGAGTTTTCATCGGATGTTCGTGAAACTTGCCATGTATATGCAGAAAGCCCACGCGCAGGCAGTAACCCTCTCCGATTTTGGAAATTCTTCCTGAAAAAAAGTTGACGTCATAATATCGCCGCTAATGGAAATCGCCTATACCATTATCTCCGAAACTCGGCAAGCTGGCTGAATTTTGTTTGTGGGAATCAAGCCGGGCATTAGCACAGATAATTTATCGCAAACCTGATACATCATAATGACGTCATATTCGTTTTTATGACGTCATCATGAAGAGGACGAGGATCTTAACTCATTTGAGCTTGTTTGTTTCACAACCTACAGTTTTCTTCGAAACTTCCTGAAACTTGGCATATATATGTAAAAATACCTTGCACGGACAGTAACCATCTCCAATTTTGAAAATTTATCCGAGAAAAAAAGTTAGGACGTCAAAATATCTCCGCTAATGGAAATCGCCTTAAAAATTATCTCCGAAACTCGGCAAGCGTTTTGAATTCTGTTTATGGGAATTGAACAGGGCATTAGCAGAGATGAATTACCGCACATATGATACATCACTATGACGTCATATCAATTTTTATGACGTCATTCCTATTTCTTGACATTTTTTGTTTCACAACCCAGAGTTTTCATCAGATGTTCGTGAAACTTTCCATGTATATGCAGAAAGCCCACACGCAGGCAGCATCCATCTCCGATTTGCAATTTCTTCCAAGAAAAAAAAGTTGATGTCATAATATCGCCGCTTATGGATATGGCCTATACCATTATCTCTGAAACTCGGCAACTATTTGAATTTTTTTACGGGAATCAAGCCGGGCATTAGCACAGATAATTTATCGCAAACCTGATATGTCACAATGACCTCATATTCGTTTTATGACGTCATCATTAAATGGATGAGGATCTTAGCTCATTTGAGCTTGTTTAAGGTTATGTTGTAGTGGGTATAGGAACAAAGCCGTGTGATAACTAGTTGTGAAGTTAAAGCTTAAGATCGTGCTTCTCATTGTATATGGAATAACATATCTATGTATTGGCCTTTATTAATTATTTTCATATTCATCAGCAGGTCTAAAATGGCTGAAGCCTCATTAAAGCAAGTGTTGTTTTATTTCCAGCCATCTTACTACCTAACAGTTCTTGCAGTCTATTCACTAGCTGTTCTGGATCATTTGAAAGAAAGCTAACATCTGTACCTGAACCAAGCTTACTAAAGCATCAATAATATGTTTTTCCTTCTCATTCTTCTTTGTTCTCCCAGCAACATAAACCCTATAGACAAGTGACTCCAGTAAATCAATGTATCCTCTGTCATCCTCATTTTTCAAATGCAACGGTTCAGCAAAATACGTTGATTCGTGATACCCATCTTTTGCTCGAAGAAACATTAATCTTGGAGTTAATTTAACATTTGATTGAGCAGAGCTTAGGAATGCCAATTTATCATTGAATATCAATACTTTCTGTTTGACAAGATATAATATTGCTGGTTCTTCTGTTGGAATGAAACCCACTATGGTTTTAGAATCTGCCAGTTTTGAGTCTGCCAGTCCTTGTTGACGGCTCCTTGCTCTTCCTGTTTACAGGTTGTGCACTCTTCAGATGCCCCAATCGTACCACAGACAAGCTTTTCTCGGGAAGCCAGGAGGAACTGGGCACTGTCAATGAACTGCAATTCAAACGAAGGGGTGTTAATTTTTTCACCTTCTTGACTCCCCTCCTTTATAACATCATGCTTGAGAGAGAATGAAATGTACTTTCCCATATTGTTTGGGAAACAGGTGAAAGTACATTTCAACTTGCTGATAGCCTGCATCAGAAGATGTGAGTCACAGCCCCTCAGGTTGTGAAAGACCACAGGGGTGATTAGTTGTTTGTTTTATCCTCAGCATTATGTTGCAATTTCTGTGGGCTGCCCCTCAAAACTTTCTGGTGATATGACAGCAATCGTGGACTGAGTCACATTGCCCCCCTGTAACTATCAGCGGCTTATCACATATGTGACAGTTGATGCTGGTGTCGTATATCTTCTCGTTTTGGGATGTCATTCTCAGAACCTTAGGAAATCCTTAATGTGTCTCCCTCCTTCTGAATAGCATTGAGGAAGTGTTCCGCTGCATTTGGACCCCGGTAGACCACTGGAGGCTCTGTTTTACCATCACACCTTACCACAATGTAGCCGTAGCCACAAGCCTCATGCTGTTGCATCTTCTGTGTGTTGCTCCGGTTAGGGTTGAGCTCTGGCCCATCAATCTTGGTGGTAAGGGCCTCAAAGTCAGCATAAATGATGAATGGAGCTGGTTTCTGCTTGTGCCATTTCTGAAAGAAGATCATGTTTTTCCCCTTCTCTGGCATCCTTACCCTCATAGTGGTTTGCTCTGTGCCCTTACATTGTGGTCTTTGCGCCTCCAGCAGTTCCTCTCAAGAGTACCCATGTAGCCACCTTTCACAGAAGTGTTTGCACCCCTTGTACTTACTCTGACCGTGAAGTAGGCGGTTCAGGTCTTTAACCCAGGCATAGTGTGACTTACCATCCTTCTCAGTAAGCACCAGGTTGATTCTGGAGATGACTTCATGTTACTTGCTAAGCCTGTGGACAATCTCCCCCTTGTCTCAGCTAAATACCTTCAAAGCCATGTTATTCTGCTTTTCTTCCTGCTTGATCTGTGATAGCGGTGTGGGAGCATCAACCCCCATGAAGTTGAGGCCATCCTCTGTGGGGTATTTTATTGAGTCTGTATGCATGCTCCCTATAGTCCACTGGGAACAGGGCAGACAGGAGGGCCCACCTGAGGCAATGGTCATCTTTGTTCTTTTCATTGACAATGGCTTGTTTGTTTCTGAGAGCTGCTTGACAGTGGGATATATGAGCCGCCCCTCAGAGGCTGGTAGCGAGCGACGTCCAGCCACAGAAGTTCCACTCTGGCAAACTCCCAGCCAGAGCCATGACCGGTCCACGATTCAAGTGTCTCCAGGATTTATGGGAAAGCCGTGCCAAGTTCAACATCGATCTCATAGGCCTGTAAGATGGCCTCCTGATTGTGCCCGAAAAATGCAGGCAAATACACCCACTTCTTCCACTCCTTGTCAATCTTTCCCTTCAAGAACAGAACCTTCAAAGCAAGCTGAACTTTAACCCTCTTCAAGGCAAGGGTCTCTTCCACAAGTTTCTGGTGAATCTTGGGGTGCACACCTTCCAGGAAGGATTTAGGGTCAGCCTCTCGTCGGTGAAACCTTGGAACATCCATCTGTCATCCTCGCAGAAAATGTCCAATGGCCCAGGGCGTCTTTTTGAATGTGAGGCCACCTTTTTTTGTTCCTCCTGTTTGAACAGCACGAGAATGTCTTTTTGGTATCTATCTACTGTCTAAAAGTTTCCCAGAATGGCCTTCCGCTTTCTCTCCTTCCTCTTTTGAGGTGGATCAGAAAGTCGGTATTTCATTGAAAGCAGTGGTTTAAGCAGGTACTTTTTCACTGCTTCTGGAATGGGCTCATCCAAAATGTTCTGTACAGCACCTTGGGCGAGGCTCCTGTATTTGCATCTCTTCAAGCACTAATTTCATGTAATCATCCATGGTAACCATGTTTCATGGGCAATATTAAGGAAAGTGCCAATGTCTAAATGAGAAATCTCGTTGGTATTAAGCAAGTAATTTACTGCAAGAATTCCATGTCATGAAAAAAGAAAATTGCTAAGTAAATACTGCAATGGATCGCAATAGTTCTCCATCATTTGTAATGGATTGCAATAAGAAAACATCCAATTATCCTGTGAGAGATTTGTCTTGTGAGGATACTGTGAGCTTACATTCATACAATAGCTTCAAAAGTTTGCATAATGAAATGGATGAAATTTTGAGTGCCACTGCTGATATGTCTGATCATGAAATGGATGAAATTTTGTTAGACATGTGTGATAGTGAAAATCCAGATATGTCTGATAGTGAAAACAATTAAAACTTACCGGCCTACTAGATAAGAAGCAGGTTAATCTGGGGAATGTCATCGCCCTGCTTTCTAAGCAAGACGTATATATCCACATTCCGTGCAGTATTCCTACGGCGCCCTCTCGGCGACCCACGTTGAATCCTCCACAGTGACCCACTGTGTATCCCATCTGGGGTGGGGACACCGCTTTTGGATCTACACAATTTCAGCATCTACCGCCTGAAAGGTGCGAAGAAGGATCCTTTTCTTATTCTTGCATTCACTAATCCCTTGGCGTACTTCGTAGATGACCTGTTTGTTGAGCTTTTGATGCAGCGTTGGCTTAGACATAGTATCTTTGTATCACCTCTCTATAGAAGGTAGGGGATGGTTCTCAGAGCCAGAACCCCTTTTAGTACATCTGATGCACATTCAACTGTGCCGGATACTACATTTTTGCTTCACTAAAGCAAAGCAACAAAGCAAAAAAGGCAGCAGGTGATCTTACAACCAGAACCCCTTTTGGTACAACAAGGTACAGATGGTACACATTCAACTGCAGCAGATACTACTTTTTGCTTTGCTTTTTGTGAAGCTACAAGAGCTAAAAGCTGTAGTACCAGCGACTTTCATTTTTTTTGCTGTGTACTAGCCCTTCATTTTTGATAAAGTTAGGCTGTGGAGCCCTTAGCAGCTCCTCTCGTAGACGTTGGGGCATCCACACTCAGGCGTGCCCCATCTCCTGGTTCTCAAGAACTAGAATCATGCAAGGCCCAATACATGTCTCAATAGTTTTCATCTCCCTGATCCTGTATACCCCGAGGGGCAGGTCTCGCCACTTGGTTGGCTGTTGCGCTTCGCTAAAGGCACCTCTCTGGCAGTTGAAGTCTTCACTCTTTGGCCATTGAAGGTCTTCCCTTGCTGCTGCTGTGCTATGCTCTTCCATTGCTGCTGTGCTATGCTCTTCCATGGTAGCCATCTAAAATGGGTATACTAAGGTAAATACCAACATCTAAATGGAAATCTTGGTGGTTCAAGTCAGACCTCTATTACCTCAATACGCCTATATTCATCTCAAAAGGTATGTGTCTGGGAGCATTCCCAGAGCTCTGGAGCCCTCCGAGCAGGTGGCTTTGAGCCCTTTGAAGGTGGCTTCGAACCCCTATTTCCTCCGCAACTGTGAATATCGATCCAAGTCACTCATCTGTTTAATTTACTTTCCCATCCATTTGCTCACTCTAAAATACTTATATCACTGATTCTTCTTTTGAGATCTATTGATCGGAAAGTAGAGCAAAATAAAATCGCAGTGAAAAATTAATTCTCATCTTTATGAAGACTTCTCTTTCTTTCTATTTTTATTTACTGTGAATAAGAATACAAAATGTAAACATTTTGAGTTTCAAAGTGAAATTAACTCAGCCATTTTGCATTTATGCCAGTGTTTAAATTTGATTCATTTACAAAAATATTATAATTATTAATTTTGATTGTGTTCAGGCGAAAAACGTCATTTTGCATTGAGCGTTAAATAATATAATCAATTGAAACGAGGGGAAATTATTACTCTCAGAAGGAAAGCGAATTTTAGTTTTATAATCTATTTTCCCAGATGTTTTTTTTGACCTTTCGAGTCAGCAATTAACAAGCATTGCTGTTTCAATCAAAATGAAAGTGAGCAATTAGAAAGAAAATATATAGCATTTCCTCACAGGTTTTGCATGATTGTGCAATAAATATGGATTTGTTTCATAACAAAACAGCAAATAACAAATAAGTCCAACGATAACCCAAAAATGTGGATCGATTGCCTCGCCCTGGTGATTTGTGTCGGTCATCTTTCATTGCATGACAACATACAATGCATTGCGAGTGCATCGAGCAGCATTTCATCACCTGGTGATTTAATTATCGCAGGTTTTTTCCCCATCCACAGCAATGTTGTGAAAGATCGCACGTTTCTGAAAAATCGACCCTCAGCAAAAGTTTGTGTTACGTGAGTTTTGCTGTGTTTTCTTATAACCAAATATTTTATCTTTACAATTCACTATGCCATCTTGCTTAATAATTGCCTGTGTTGCATTTCATTGTCAAAAATTATGCAGCTGGGAAATTGTCGATGTAAAATGAAAAAAAATATTTTAAAGTTAAATTGCCGTTATTATTAATCATATATATATATACATACTTAATTTGCAGTTTCGAACCACAAGCATTACGTTGGGCCTTGACCATGGTATTCGCAATTGAAGAGATAAACAAAAATAACTTACTCATTCCCAATATCACATTAGGGTATTTGATTCATGATTCATGTTTTCAGATTGTCAAGATTGCTGAGCAATCCTTGAATTTTTTAGAAAACACAATCTATTCTGGTTCAGAATCTTTTGAGTTTCATACACCACGAGTTGTTGTTGGGCCATTGACGACAGAACTTTCGAGATTTTTGACCGGTCTCTTGGAACTCTTTTCTGTCCCGCTGGTAAAATTGCCATTTTTGATGTCCATTACAGTCGACTTTTTGTTGCTCATGCAATGCAACACATCAATGGAATCTCAAAGTTTATTGAGTCATTTAAAGATTAACACTTTTCAATGTTTTATTTTCATGCAGATAAGCTATGGATCTACTTGCGACTGTTTGAGTGACAAAAGGCAGTATCCTTTCTTCTTACGAACTGTACCAAATGACGTTTACCAGGCAGCTGCCATGGCTCACTTAATGGATACTTTTCATTGGATATATGTGGGGACTTTGGCAGTGGATGATGATTATTGTAGAAATCTGTTGGCCTTGTTTGTCTCGGAAGCAGAAACGTTGAGTGTTTACATTGCTTATCAGTCACTTTTGCAACAAAACTACCAGAAAGACACACTTCAAAGTGTTGGTAAACTGTAATTTCGCATATTTTAGGATAATAGTAATACCCATTCCCTTTGAGTAAAAAAAAATATGCAAAATTTGTCAGATATTGGCTCAGCCATACAGACTAAAATCGTGTCAGCTCCCCACACTCGCAGAAGTGGGAAAGTGTGGGGGGGTGGGGGGGGAGGAATTGGGGAGTATTTTTTTTAATGCTAAAAGTGAAATGTTGTATGTAAAAGTTAAGTTGATTTTCTAAGTACTAATATTTTGGTTGGATTTTAAGCTGTGTGGAAAGACCAGGTTAGTGAGTAGGGTGGCAGTGGCAATCGAGGCACCTCAAGAATAGAGCACAGTTTTGTGTGTGTGTATATGTATATATATATATGTATATATATATATATATATATATATATATATATATGTATATATATATATATATATATATATGTATATATATATATATATATATATGTATATATATATATATATGTATATATGTATATATATATATATATATATATATATATATATATATGTATATATATATATATATATATGTATATATATATATATATATATATATATATATATATATATATATATATTTATATATATATATATATATATATATATATATATATATATAGCCTGGTGTTGGCGCAGTGGTTAGGGCAGCGGCTTGGGATCCAAGAGGTCCTGAGTTCAAGCCCCGTTGGACCACTGAATTAATACACCAGGGGGTTGACTCAGCCTGTCATCCTTCCGAGGTCGGCGAAATGAGTACCAATATACTGGGCCGGTGTATACCCCGGTTAAAATAGGTGTACCTTATCCCTGTGTCGTAAGAGGCGACCAGGGTTGCATCAGGAAGGGCATCCAGCGTAAAACATGTGCCAAATCACAATGCGGATCATACGGATGATCTGCTGTGGCGACCCCTAACGGGAGCAGCCAAAAGAAGAAGAAGATATATATATATATATATATATATATATATATATATATATATATATATATATATATATATATACATATATATATATATCTTAGGGTGATCCAAAAAATTCGAAAAAAATAGAATGTTGCTCCACAAGCTAAAAATTATTCTAATATGATCCAATAACAGGCATAAATTTTTTTAGCTTGATCGTAGGTGATTTAGAGGTCGCTCCATATGACAACTTTTAATTTCATGAGTTGGTTAAATTAGGGTATGGTCGGGTACGATTTCGGGTACTTCTGGATGTCCACGGTGGAAATGGAGTACATTTTAAAACTCTATGGGGTGGATTTACTCTAAGAAATTACTGCACCAACATTGAATTCACTACCATTTCGAAAATATGACCTAAAACAAGATTTATCATTGCTGGAGTTGAGTAACTAATTCTACGCATTTCGATATTTTCTAATCTATAATTAATTTGTCGTCTGTCTAAACATTTCTTAGAGTAAATCGACCCACTGAGTTCGAAAATGCAGTCCATTTTCACCTCGGAAGTCCAGAAGTGTACAGATTCGCATCTCACCTTACCATAATTTAATATAATAAAACTAAATAAATAACTCACATATTTTTCGTGAATCATTGAATCTAAAACACTGGATATTGGGCCGGCTAGAAATAAGTTCAGGCGCGAGTGGAGACAGCAATAGAGGCAGAGATGATCGTGATATTTGGTAAATGAGACGAAATATTCTAATAGTTTGTAATTCCATTGATTGAAAAATTAGGGTATGGTGAGATGTGAATCCGTACACTTCTGAACTTCCGAGGTGAAAATGGACTGCATTTTCGAACTCAGTGGGATCGATTTACTCGAAGAAATGTTTCGACTGACAACAAATTAATTTTCGATGAGAAAATATCGAAATGAGTAGGATAAGTTACTCAACTCCAGTAATGATAAATCTTGTTTTTGGTCATATTTTCAAAATATTAGTGAATTCAACGTCGGTGCAGTCATTTCTTAGAATAAATCGACCCCATAGAGTTCGAAAATGCACTCCATTTCAACCTCGGACACCCAGAAGGACCCGTAATTGTCAACTGACCATACCCTACTTTAACCAACTCATGTAACTAAAAGTCATCATATGGTGCGACCTCGAAATCACATACGATCAACTTAAATTTTTTTATGCGCTTATTGAATCATAGTGGAATAATTTAAGGCTTGTGGAGACAACATCTGAATTATTTTTTTTGCTGTTTTTGGACTATATATATATATGTGTATATATATATATATATATATATATATATATATATATATATATATATATATATATATATATATATATATATATATTTACACTAGCAGGGTGTGCTTACACATTGTGTAAGCATACGAACCTTGCTTCCCCATTGTCTTGGGTCAAACACCTGCATTTTTTTCATCTATTGTTTTTTCATTTATTTTTATTCATTTATTTATGTTTTCATTTATGGATGTTATCCTACCATTCTGTGAATTGTTCTGGTGGTCTGGCTTCCATATCCATCGGCACGCAAAATTTCAGCTTCCTACATCACCCAGAGAAGGTTCCGATCTATAATATCAGTCAAGGAGTCAGTGTGTGAGTCAGTCAGTGGTTAGAAAGAGCTTGAAACTGAAGCCAACCTATTCACATTTTTCACTGCCTCGGGTTCTTAAAGCTCCTAATGTTGCCTGCGCATGCTGTTTTCTGCCTCTTGCACACTTCGAATGTAAACGTATTTTTTTAAATCCAGGCTGTGCCATCGATGCTTTACACAGAGTACGTGTTTGGTGCATCGTTCACATTATACATCAGTAAGTTTGGCATGGAAGTGATTGATATCGTGCCTCTGTCGAGCTGCCCAAGTGTCCTGTGGAGTGAGGAGAGAATGATTTTCAGGGCAATGTGAAAAGCACAAGGGAGATGAGGAATGTGTTTGCATGAGCTCTAGCTAGGAATAAGTTTACTCTATTTGTCAACTGTAAACCACCTCTTTTATTACCTCTGTCACAGAAGGCGAAAGGAGGTTATGTTTTCACCCCGGTCTGTCTGTTTGATTGTCTGTTTTTTTGTGCGCAGGATATCTCAAAAAGTTAGAGATGGACTCGGACGAAATTTGGTGGGCAGGGTGGGTCTGTGACACAGATTAATTGATGAGATTTTGGCGAAGATCCAGATCTGAATCCGGATACAAAATTTTTAAGTGAATCTTTACCATTGAGAGATTGTGCTAAAATGATATATAGCATGATATCTCAAAACGTTGTGGACGAATTCGGATGAAATTTGGTAGAAACGTTGGGTGTTTGATCAGGATTAATTGGTTTAATTTTAGTGATGATCCGAATCCGGATCCGATAATTTTTTTGAGTGATTCTTTTCCATTGAGAGATCGAGATAAAACTATATATAACACGATATCTCAAAAAGTTGTGGACGGATTTGGACGAAACTTGGTGGACACATTGGGCGTGTGACAACGACAAATTGCTTCGATTTTCGTGAAGATCCGATTCCAGATGCGGTTACGAGAATTTTTTTTAATTTTTAACGTGATTCTTCACCATTGAGAGATAGGGGCAAAAACTATATATAGGATGATATTTCAAAATAACCTTCCCCACAATTTGTCAAACTTTGTGGTCTACAATTCCCAAATTATTCTGTGGATCCTTTCTTAAAATTGGTGTTATATTTGATACTGTCCAATACTTTGATACCTGTATCGACTCCATTGAACTGTGAAAATGCTTATCTGCTCTGCCACATCCTCAATCCTCTTGGATGCATGTTATCTGACCCCAGAGCTTTATCATATATAAGCTTATCTATCTGTTTCTTCACATGCCCCAATCCTCTTTGGATTTCCACTAAAAGCCCTTGCTCAACTCCGAAATAGTCACAGGTGCCTCCAGTTGCCCGTTATGCTTGACAGACTGCAGTAATTGAAAAATTGTTTATGGTAAATTAAGCTTTCCAAAGTCTGAAAGCTAAGGTGGATATGATTGTATCTCATGGGAAAAAAAATCCTCTCGATCTCCATCCCAGTTCTGTATCGAGATATGCAGCTAGCCAAAGAGTTCAACATTATCTCCAAGCTCTTTGATCTTCTTCCCTTGCTTAAAATTTACCTTTGATTGGGGATTCTTAAACAGAGAAAGATAACTTATTTGATCGATTCATGGACAGTTTTTTTTTTTTACATAGTCCTGGTATTGCTTCTTGACAATATTATCAAGGTTGCATAGTGCATCAACGAATGATTCGTGCATACGTTTTCAACTGCCAAGAGTTACTAGCCCTGGAAAGTCATGCGAGAAGAGGTTTCCCATGCTTGCAAAGGTCTTTGAAAGGCTGTCAACCTATATCTGAAACATTTTCTGTGTTAATCGACCCTTATCATGATGTTTCAAGGTGTTGTGGTTCTCAGGATCCTCATAAGGAAGATATTCCCGTTTGAGAAGCCAGGACAGCTATGGCCATGAGTCCATACAACATCTGAAAGCAGTATTATTATCTGTCAATCCAATGCAACTATCTGAACCTTTTACGATGTTATTCTCCTGCTCATGGGCTTGGTCGATTGGGATGATAGAAAAATCGTTGCAAGTCTTAGGAACATCCCAGTGGAACTGCTTTTGAAACCTGTCATTGATTTACTTGGGTAAGGATTTCTATTCTCTGATGTGAACTGGCATCTATTGTGAGTAGTTAACATGGTCCTGGGCAAAGACGAGATGTGTTAGTTCCTCAAGAACTTCAACATAGAAGGTAAAAATTCTTCTCCAGATGAGCCCTGATGAATGGAGTACAAGCGTCTCATTCATACCTCATTATCTGGGTCCAGTGCATAAATGTGGGATTCTCATTCTCCATACCATTCCTCCATGCAGCTATTTTTCCATGCAGCTACACTTTCAGGATCATTAGGTTCTTCAGTAATCAGAAAAGCCTTTTTCTGGAGATAGTTTCAAAAGTGTAACTTAATGACCATGCTTGGTCTTAGTTAAATGCACCACCTTCAAAAATGAATCTGCTTGGCCAGACGTTGCCGCTTCCATCTCTGTGATGGCGGCAGTCCAGCCAGAACCTTCCAGTATATCGCCAAGTGTATTCATAGGGCCATTTATATGTGCAAGCTCCCAAACATAACAACGTGTTTGGACCTGCCATATATGGCAGGCAATCTTCAGTCAGGCAAGTCAGCTTTCTTGACTGCCACTGGTAACATGTAACCCAGTGCTACCTGCCTCATCGTCAGGCAGTCGGCGACTAAACCGACTATGCTCACTGGCTTGCCAGTGGGGAGGGTGACTGTGACACCCTGCATGACTAACAACAATACCTGCCAAAGGGTGGATGAGCTCCTTCAGAGAGCCAAAAGCCATCCAGTAAGGAGATGGTGTGTCCAAAATAACATCCTTCCAGTTAGACTGTTTTTTTAGGTCGTAGGTTGTAGACAGCAACCACTTAGGGTAGTAATACCATTTTGACTTAGGAGCATTAAAGCGGTGTGCGGAACCATGTTACACTCTCCGTGTCAGGATTGCTGGTGAGCTGCGAAATCAGAGCTTTCTGTCTCACTCAAAATATAGCTACTGGGTGAGCTTCAATCTCTCTTTCCTGCAAACAAACATCACACTCTTTTCATCATCCATTTTTCTTACTCACTCATTTTCACTCCTCACTTCACATTCTCTCTTTTATTTTTCCTTCCTCTCATTTCCCTCAGACAGCCTCCAATTAAATATGATAAAGTCTGAAAAGTTAATGGCTTCTCGTTCCTAGCATTATGGGATGCGAAGAAATCTCCGGTGACCTCCCTGTCTCTGCTGCCAAAGAGAAAGGGAGCTCAGGCCGTAGTAGTATCAGTGCCTCCAAAGATCCTTGCCTTTTGAACCAACGTGACTCTTTTTCAATTCATTTCACCAACATCTGTGGTCTTTCTTCAAATCTTTTCTCTGTTGAACATCTGCTAGTAAGCTACTCTCCTAATAATTTGCTGCTCTAAGAGACAGAATTATCCAAATGATTTCTTGTTAATTCTTATAACATTTCGAATGACAATCTACACTCAAGATTCTGCTTCAAAGGAGGAGTCTGTGTCTACTGCAACATCAACACACCTGCTGTGTACACCTTGTGGACCTGGAATATCTAAACTTTGATGTCATCTCGCTTAAGATTTGTCTCTCAACCATCACTATCTTTCTCTGTTTCACTTATTCCTCTCCCAATTCCACAAACTTTATAGCTTTATTTCACTGTCTTAACTCTTGCTATGAGGCCATGACTTCTGAACAACCTCAAGCAGAATTTCTCTACCTCGGAGACTTCAATGTACACCACAGGGAGTGGCTGAAATCTTCCCACATGGATGTTGGGGGAGTTGAAGCTCTTACATTTTCCAGTCTTTATGATTTGGAACAAATTATCACCTACCCTACCCATATCTCAGATCGACAAGACCACACTACCTATACTTTGGATTTATTCTTCACTTCCAATCCGTTGCTGCATGACGACACAATTTCACCTCTAATTGGTTCTTCTGACCACAATCTTGTGAGCATCACTTTACTTACCACCACTTCTTCTCATCCGACTGCTCCGCCGAAACACCAGTATGGGCATTTCAATAATACTGACCACTTGTTTACGAAACTTCTTTTCTGACTTTGCCTGGAAAGACTACTGCCTCTCCTCGGGCGATGCCTCTATATCTGCTGAGCGTATAGCTGAGGTTATTGATGCAGGAATGGAGGCATATATCCCCTTTTGTTTCAAATCTATCTCTCATCAATTCTTGGTTCAATAATTCCTGCTCTGCAGCCATTCGTGCAAGGGATGCCGCATATCGGACATCGAAAAACTCTTCTTCCTCAAACACAAATTCAGCTTTCATGTCCACCACAAATCATTGAAAACATGTTATTCATGAGGCAAAGCATTCCTTTATTTAAAAGAAATGTGACAACCTCTCATATTCTTCCACTAATAGATCTTTCTGGTCCTTAGCAAAAAGTATCTTCAACAACTTATGTCGCTTTACGTTTTCTTTGCTTTTCCATTACAATGACAGCACCACTGTCTCTCCAACCGATAAAGCAACTATTTTTGGTTCTCATTTCTCCTCGAACTTCACACTGGATGACTCTAACATTCCATATCCCTCTAATGCTCCCCTCACCAATCCTATGTCTCTCCCTATAATCTATCTTCATGCAGTCAAAAAATTGTTCCCCTCTCTGGACATTTGCAAGGCCTGTGGGCAAGATGGCATTCCTCCCTGTGTCTTGAAGGAATGTGCTTCAGAACTTGCACCCGTGATTGCTCGTTTTTGCTTCAATACCCAAACTTCTTCTCTTACCTGGAAACATGCCTTTTTTAGGGAAACATGTTAGTACAGCCTATTTTAATGAAGGGTGATCATTCAAACCCAACTAACGTCCCATTGCTCTGACTTCTACTGTTTCCAAAGTCTTTGAATGTCTTCTCAATTCCCATTTTCTCAAGCATCTTGAATCTCACAGTCTTCTATCTGACCACCAATATGGCTTTCACAAGCAAGATCTACAGGTGATATCCTTTCTCACATGATGAATGTCTGGGCGTCTTCTTTGAGAGACTCTGAGGAATCCTTTGTTGTATCTCAAAAGCCTTTGAAAGAGTTTGGCATCGGGGTCTGGTATCCAAACTTTCCTCTTTCGGCTTTCCTCCTTCACTCTGCTCTCTCATATCGAGCTTTCTCTCCGACCGCTCTATCTCCGTTATTGTTGATGGTTCAACATCTCCCCCTTCCTTATCAACAGTGGTGTACCTCAGGGTTCGGTTCTGTCTCCGACACTCTTCCTTCTTTATATCAATGACCTTCTTTCTTCCACAAATAACCAAATGCACTCGTATGCTGATGAGTGATGACTCAATATTACATTCCTCCATGTATTTCCTATCTGCCCCCATATTCCCTCACTCGATCTACATATCGTTTCATCACGGCCACCTCTTTGAATTCGGATTTGGACAAGATGTTCCAGTAGGCCAAATGTAATCAAGTTAAGTTTGATGCTTCGAAAACTCAATTTCTTCTCATCTCTCTCTCTAAAATTCCTCTCAACTCTCCAATCTCCTTTGAAAGCTCTACAATTACACCATGTGATACAATGAACCTACTCGGTATTACCCTAACTTCAAATTTATCCTGAAATCCACACATGACACAAATAGCTAAGTCTGCCTCGAAGAAATTAGGAGTCATGTTCAGATGTCGATGATTCTTCTCCACCGAACAGTTACTCCAACAGTATGTAAAGTAACTCCAACAGTATGTAAAGTTACTCCAACAGTATGTAAAGTAACTCCAACAGTATGTAAAGTTACTCCAACAGTATGTAATGTTACTCCAACACTATGAAAAGGACTGATTTGTGCTTGTATGAAGTACTGCTCTCACATATGGGAAAGTTCCAGCTCCACATATTTACTGGACAGAATTGAATCCAAAGTTATTTGACTTGTCAACTCCACCAATGTGACCTCAAAACTCGACCACTCAAATTATGCTGCATAGTAGGCTCTCTTTTTCTTTTCTACATATATTACTTTGGTTTCTGCTCACAAGAACTTGCTGCTTGTGTACCTCCACCATTAGCGAAACCAAGGAATACTCAACAAGCCACGACATCACATGATTATTGTGTGGCCATTGGCAACTCAAGGGTGGGCCGTTACGATGTTTGTTTCTTCCCCTCTACTGCCAAACTCTGGAACTCTTTACCTTCTCACATCTTCCCAAACACTTATGACCTTCCCCATTTCAAAAAGCAGATTTTTTACTTCCTCAAAAACTTAGACTATTCTCTTTTTCCTTACTTTTAGATCAACGCAGTTCTATTATTTAAGGCTTGGCCTCGATGAGGACTATTTAGTCCGTGACTAAAGCCTTAAACATTTTATATATATATATATATATATATATATATATATATATATATATATATATATATATATATATATATATATATATATATATATATATATATATATATAGAGTTTCAAGATGGGAGAATTTTTTTTATTTTTTATTTGGCTGATGCATCATAACCTCTGTTCCCACAAATGGGGTACAGACCCAAAACTAAATCATTTATGGCCTGCAGCTTCATAATTCTCAGGAAAATATCCAAAATTGGTGGCCAACTTGGGTTTTCCTGCACCACAGGAATATGGCTAAAATATAAGCAGGCTCCTCAGCTGAATTTACTCAATCGGACCCAAGAAAACTTCATGCCAAATTTAATGCTTTTATCCACCATGTAATGATAATTTTGTTCAGCCACCCCACTAAATGTGGCTCACCCCCAACTGCACACACAGCTTGCCCACAATCATCTGCATCCCAACCTGTATCTGCCACACCAAGACTGCTGCCCACCACCCCATTATCTAGACCACTGACCTCACCTGCCGCACCCCACTGCCTTCCGCAGATGCCACTGCCACACCGCCAACCCCACCGCCAATGGTACCTGCACACATACAACCACCTGCACGTTTCACACTCTAATGCCACCCCCCACCTCACCCACACCATCATCCATGCCCTCACAGATCCACCACACAAATGCAACCAATTCCGTTCAACAAATCCTCCACCCACCGAAAAATCCCACAAAAGTTATATCTTTTTCCTCAAACTATCCACCAAAATCCTTCAGTGTGCCAACTCTACAAATTTCCTGCAGAAAAGTGATGGCGGATGACATAAGATGGTGGTACACCACTTGTTTGAAGCCCTGAAGGGAAGGCTGCTATTCAATAGACTCAGAAAATCATTTCTTGTAAAACGAAAATGGGGAACAAAGGAATGGTGGTTGGCAGAAAGTCAGAGTTTTGTAGTTTAACCTGGAAGGAGTTACAGAAATAATGCAGGCATCCTAGGGGATCTGAGTAGGGTCAGAAAGTTGAGAGAGCAGAAGGATCAAGAACAGAGAAGAAACAGAAAAAACATGAAGTTTGTCAACTGATATTGCAAGGAAAAAAGTAAGTTCTGTCATTGTCATTAGTCATAACACCAAAATGACTTAAAAATTTTTACTTAATAATAATAATAACCAACAGAATTTCTTTCCTTCTACTGTTATGTTGATCGTCCTTTATACAGTATGTGAATCATCCTTGTTTGAAAATTGTTTTGTGAAATGCCTTCTCAATTTTAAACATTGATTCATTCATCTCTTTGTGCAGCTGAGACATTAAAAAGAGAACGCCCAAAAGTAGCTATCTTATTTGTTCATGGGAAGGATTTTATTCCTCTTGCTGAGTTATTTTTAGCAAATAATCTTAGTGAAAAAGCATGGGTTGGAAGTGCCACTTGGATTAGTTCACCATATATGAGAAACACACGTTACGCACAACTTTACGATGGCACAATTGGAATTGAACGTGGCTCTGGATTAATACCTGGTTTAAAAGGATTTCTTGAAGGACTACGTTCACAATCATTCTGTACAAAAAAGCATCTTGATAGACGTCGTGGCAAAAATGAAACATTCTTGGTAAGGTACTAATTTGTTTGCATTTCAAAACTATTTTGTTTCAATCAATGTCCTAAATAAGCATTGAGTTGCAGAAGAAATTGATCGAATATTTCCATGGATTTTCACTTCTGGGCAATGAGGAGAGTGTTCGAGGTTTAGCTTGTGGTAAGGGAGGGCAGAGGGGGGCTTGGTGTGGTTATCTGATGTCAACATCATCATCATCCTTGTGTGTAATCGTTGTGTGTAATCACCTCGGATAATTTTCAAGCTTTCATTGAAATCCAGCATTGTAAGGGAAATTTCATGAAGGTGATGCATGCTGTTAATTTTCCCTCAAATGAATTAATATTAACAGAAGTTTGTCCCATATTGTGAATATATATCATGGTGAAACTGAATTAAAAACAGAAGACTGTCCAAGATATTGTATAAAAATAAGACTGTGCATCTTGAAGCTCACCTGGATAAGGAGCAAGAGTCACTCAACTGATTCCCTGCAGACCCACTTAGAACCTGATTATGTTTTTAAGCCGTGAACAAACTTTGGTATATCAAAGGAGATGAAGGTTGTGGTCGTTTCATTGAAATTGTGTGTAGTTTAGGAGAAGAAAGAAAATAACTTTTTGTGGGGGGGGGGGGTCGGACCCCACCCCATAGATCTCTTTGATGAGTGCAGATTTTGATACAGTTGATAAGGGTGATGAATGTTATGTTAAAGTTTCATCAAAATCGTGTGTGTAGTTTCGGAAAAGAGAGCAAATACATATTTTGAGGTGTGAAATCCCCCCCTCCCCACACCCCGGACACGAGTTTCATCGAAATCGTGTGTAGTTTCGGAGAAGAGAGTAAACAACTATTGTTTTTTAGGAGGAAGGTCAAAAAAATACCCATAGACCCCATTAATGAGCACATATTTTGATGTGGTCAATACACATTCGTTCCGCATTAGAAATGAAGCTTGTGGCCAAGTTTCACTGAAATCGTGTGTTTGGTTCATGCGATAATGACTGAAGTGTTTACAGACTGACTGACTGAGTGACTGATTCACGAACTCACCCACTCAGCTACGAACACTGCTCTATCACATAAGCTCACCTGACTAAAGTCCAGATCAGGTCAGGTATTTGAGCATGTGCCGGCGCAGCACTTCGCTGCATCCACTTTCCGTCGGTACTCCAGGGGCCTTCTTCTAGCCATCCCCCAGGCAGATGCATGCCTGATCCCCGTCTCGTTGAGATTCTGATCAACCTGCTGCAACCACGAGGCTTGTGATCAGCCCATTGGCCTCTTCCACTCATGAGGCTGATTCGCTGAGAGAATCTGATGAGCAGGATCAGCATTATGAAAACAAGCCACATGTCCATACAGCCGAAGGCTGACGCTCACACACAATGCAGGTAACAAATCTTATTTGGGTCTCTCAAAGCAACCACTCATTGGACACAAAGTCCAACCAGTGATAGCCAAGGATTCTCAGAAGAGACCTGGTACCAAAGGAATTAAGTCTCTGACTCAGATCCCAGGAAAGAGTCCAAGTCTCAAATCCGTAGAGCAACACTGTACGAATGAAGGACCTAAAGACTCGGACTTTTGTCCTCCTGCACAGGTACTGACAGTGCCACACTCCATGATCCAATGAATCCATGACTCCTCAGGCCCGATCAAGAGGTCTATTGATCTCTGTCTCACAGCCTGCAGAGACATGAATGTCAGTGCCAAGGCAAGGGAATATCTCCGTGACCTCAACATCCTCACAAGAAACAGGTACTGTCAAGAAAGCAGCATCCAAGATGTCATTGAAAGCCTGGATCTTCGTTTTGACCCGCGAAACTGGTAATTCCATTGGCTCCGACTCATTCAGCACCTCGAGGGCCCCAAAAAGGATATCCAGAGACTCTGCAAAGATGATTGCGTCAGCTGGGGAATCAAGATCACAGATCTTGACATTCCCAAACGATGCACTGCAGCTTGATTTCTCCAACATTCTCCCCTGAATTCAGTCCATACAAGTGCTGAAGAATGTGGGGCCAGAAGAAACCCCTCACAACCTCCAGTAACATCAGCTGAGAGCAGCATCAGCTCTCAGTAGTTGTTGCAGTCCTGGCAATCACCCTTCCCTTTCCAGAGAGGGAAAACAAGGCCCTCTTCCAGTCAGTTGGGATGATGCCTGTGTTACAGGTAGAGCACAGAAATGCATGCAACGACATGAGTACAGCATCTCCACCAGCCTTGAGAAGTTCAGCATGGACACCACAGATTCCATGAACTTTACCCCATTTCAAACGGTTCACCACAGCCTGTGTTTCCACAAACAAAGGTGGCTCACAGTTGATTGGAGTTGATGGCGAGAGTAACACCCCTGACATCCAACTCAACAGCTGATGGATCAGCCTGTTGAAGCCACTCAAAGTAACCAGCCCAGCGGGCCATCACTTTTGACTCCTCTGTGAAGAGCCCACCACTCTCTGCTCTAAATGCAGTACACCAAGGAATGGGCTTGGAGGAACGCAATGCGTGAATTCCTCTGTAAGAAGAATGATAATCACTTGACCACAAGTGATGCTCTACCCCCTCACAGATTACTCAAACAGAGGCCTCCTTGTCCACCCTCAACAAATGTACAGTTTTATGCTTTAAATTCCTGAACAGCTCAGCTCTGTCATTAAGCCTGGCACTACGCCTCTGGTCAATGGTATCCATTGTCCCTTAAGAGACAACATTCTTCTTCGTTCTTTGGTGAGTTCCAAGACATCCACCAGCAGGATCGAGGATGGTGATCTTGAAGGCACTCCACAACTCTTCAGGATTCCCCAAAGCACCCAGACTCCCCACATCCCCACTCAGCCTGATAGGCATCCCCACTCCTCATCTACCCTCTCATCATTGAGCTTTCTACCATTCAGCCTAGGCTGGGATGGCACCATTCTCCCAGATTTATACTGCAACTTCAGTGTTGCTACCACAAGCCTGTGGTTGGTATTAAGGAACTGAACACTCTTGTAGACCCTGCAGTTCTGGATCATCATCCAATGACTGGCAACGAGCCCATGGTCAATCTCCTTTGCCACACCACCAGCGTTGGCATACCAAGTCCAGCAATGAGCCTGTGTGTGCTGAAACCATGAACCAGCCACTCTAAGTCCATGCTTCTTGCAAAGTCAAGGAACATAGTGCTATTCTGGTTCACAGTTCCAAACCCATGGGGCCGAAAACATCTCATAACCATCCCTATCAGTTCCATTCAATGCATTGAAATCCCCCAAGATGAGAAGAGTTTCTCTCCTGGGGCAATGATCAACCACAGACTTGAGAATAGCACAGAATGTGTCTTTCATGGTAAGATCACTCGCCTCACTCGGAGCATATACCGAGACCAGGAAAATGACACCCAAGGAGTGACAAATCCTTCGTCTCATAATGCGCTCATTGACCAGTGTTACCTCAATTGTCATTGGAGTCAGCTTATTGGACAGCTACAGCAACTCCTTTAGCATAGTAACCACCAGAGTGACCAGACCAATGGTAGGTGTAACCACCCACAATGATTTCGCCACTATCCGGTCTCTGAACCTCAGAGAGTGCTGTAATACCGATGGTCAAATGCTTGAGCTCAGATGACAACAGAGAGAGAGAGAGAGAGGTGATCATCCTCTCTTAGAAAAGGACATTTCAGGCTTCCACCCTAAGGGGCCCAGGCTAACCCAAGGAGACTGCCTTCTGGTGGATGACACCTCAGCACCACCCTGACACACATTACCATAATCTGACCCAGGAAGGTTACCCTGTGTTTTTCCTCCTATCATCAAAGAGTGGGGGTCACGAAGGCCTTGCCCCAATCCCGTCATCCGGAGAGCTGCCCTGTGAAGGGCATACCAAGCCCTGTGAAAGGCAGCTGCACAGGAGGTACTCACACAGAGTGGGTTTTCAGTTTTCTTGGTGTTTTTCTTGTATTTTGCAAAGTGAAGGGTTTTATGGTGGCTGGAGTGCAAATCCTGCCACCAACCTCCTAATAAAGTGACCCAACTGCAGGAGGACATCCGCAGACACAGTTAGTCACTAGATATGGATGGCTGTTGGCTCACAAGAAGCAACTGCACCATTTGATAGGTTTTGTTTTTAATCCTGCTGGGTGTCCATATCCATACACCCTCCTCACCAGGAAACCTGGTGGAGGAGACGATTCTGTTGCTGACAACCCAACCATTCAACAGGTCAGTGCAGGTTTAAGTGGTACCTGGAACAAGTCACAGATATAACCTGGCCTGTTTTGACAATAGCAAGCCAGAAATCTAATCTGGCCTGACCTGAAGTCCAGGTGAGCGAAAAATGATGTCATGACAAAAGTCATGTGTCCACCAACCAAACATAGATTGGTGAATGTGGGAGCATGGAAGGCAAGCTGGGATGCCATTGGTATCTGAGTTCTATGTCTGGTTGCGAGACAAACTCTGACAGAATATTTATTTAATTTCTGCACACATTCATCCAAGTCAGGAAGTTTCACCCACATTTTTCAATGCAATAAGAAATGCCAACGGTAAGTTTCTTACAATGAGAAATCACAATCGCAAGTAATCACAAATTAAATCAAAGGCCACAAAAACCTGACAGAATGACCAAGTAACATTACTTATCAATATTTTCTTTTAAATTATCCTCAGGTGGAAAAGCGAGGCAATAAGACAGACATACAGCACAAGGGCATGAAGGATGTCACTGGCAAATTAGTCTGAATCAACTTTTGGAAGCAAAACCACCAAGTCTTAGGGGGTCACTTTAAAATGCCAGGGTAGAGGTGATGTATACACTTGGGAAATTGTAATTCCCTCACAGCAGCAATTCTGGCCAGTCTCAGTCTGGAAATGTTAGCAAAATATACAACTCATGGCATGCATTGACATACAGACCAAAACACCAGGCACTCTGCTTCTGCACTAGCTTTGACTCAACTCATACATGACTCTCTTCACCGATGACCTCGATGACGACCAACATTAACAACTTTGATAATGAAGAACACCACTAAAAACGACTCTGATACTGACAACTTCAATGACTATGACCGTGACGAGCACCACCAACGATTATTTTGACAATGATGAAAACTTCGGCCACAATAACCAAAACCAACAATGACGAATCATGCTCTTGTATGCTCCAAACCTGTAGTGATGCAGGAATTGAAGTGTTTTCAGTGAAGGCCCTCAATTCAAGGACTAAATTATGAGGTTTTGTTGTTCTCAGAGCTTTGTTCTGACGGCTCTTTTTTAGGATCGGCACTGAGCCTTGGACAGCTTGCAGCTGTAGTTAATTTGTGGTAATACTCCCAGTGATGGTTTGTAAGATATTTGTAAGGTTTTAGTCTATCATTCCCATTGCTCCAATTATCACTGGTTCAATTTTGGCACTCTTTCAGCTCCCAAGATCTTTTGACTTCATTCTTGAGACATTGATATTTGGTCATTTTCTTGATTTATGGGTCCACCCCACCCCAATTGACCGCCTCAGGTTTACAATAACGGTTGTTTCGACAATATTATCACTGGGTACTGAAACCTCAATCAGCAATGCCTTCATTTCCTTTTTTGTATATTAGTATTCTGTCTGGTCAGTGCTTTTTCTATGTTCATGCTTGATGGGAGCATGAGGTCATACGTGAGCATTATCGCCTCGTTTTCAATGATTACTTTTTGTTCGCGTTTCCATGAGTTTTCTGGGACTGGGATATTTAATTTTTGCAGATGTGCCAGTGGATTAATCCACAAACTCTTGTTCCTTCGTGTGTACAGCTGTTCAGCCATTTTTTTTTACATTGAGATAGTTGACTCATGATTTCTGTTTCTACATTGCAAAATCTACACTTGCCTGATTAGCTCAGTCCCACCATCTTTATAAAGCTGTTCGTGCAGTGTCCTTGGTCTTGGGCATTTATAATGATTCGTTCTCTTTCCCAATTGAGTGACCTCTTCTTAGCCATTCCAGTGAACCTTATTTGTCTATATGCAATTTGTCCAACTCTTTTTTGAATATTTCTGCTCTTTTGTTTTTCTCCCATTGTCGCTATATATCTCTTGATATTTTACCTTAATATATTTTTCTTTTATCTTTTTTTGAATTGAAGGGGCTGTATTTGTTACAGTTTCTGTTCTGTTTGACATCTTCTTTTCACACCTTTTTTGGAAGCTTTAGGAGGGATACCATTTTTTGTTTTGTTGTCTTCATGCTGGTATACAAATTGTATTCTGTAGTTTGTTCAACTTTTCACGTACTCTGCTAATCTTACAGTTGTTGCTCTGTGAACTTGATTGAGTTCCATCAGGCCACCACCTGCTTCTTTTCCTGGCAGGTACATTCTCAAGATGCTCTGGTTTTTAAAGAACATTTTGTTGATAGTGAGAAGTTTCTTTGTTTTGATATCTCGTTTTCAAATTTCCAATTGTAGCCAATTTAATATTCCACAGCTGTATTGAAACACTGGCACTGCAAGCTGGTTTATGGCTTTGATTTTGATTCTTAGGGAGAGGTATGTTTTCAACATTAGCCTCATTCTACGTAGGTATTCTTTGGTAAAATTGGACTTTCAAAATGACGTAATCTGCCCCAGAATGTTCGGTGAGCATGTGGTACCGCTTATCGTCCCAACCAAGATGGTAACCTCGCGGCGTCCTTCAGGCCACACAGCTTGTTAATACAAACATGTGCCTCTCTCACATTCGGCTCCATGTGGTGAGATCCGTATGAAGCTGCATGTCTACACTTTACAAGCGTGCTATGCCGACATCATATCAGCAGTCCAGCATGGGCCAGGTCTGCTTCACATTGCACTGTCATGGCCCTTGTAGCCTCTCTACTCCATCTTCACCTCTTTCTTTATTGCTTCAGCTACCACTCATTTATTTCAAGATCTTCCCATCATTCCTCCCACATCACAAATTTATGAAGAATTTTATACACTTAGAAAAAAAAAAAATATATATATATATATATATATATATATATATATATGAATATTTTAGACTTGTTAGGTCTGAGTATCTCGTTGGCAGAACCTTTTGATCACCTTTGTTCAATTTAAGCATTTCTAAGAATATTGAGGAAAAACATGGATGAAGGTTTCATGGAACTTTTGTGGATGTAGAAACATTACGTGTTGCATTTATATTTCATTTGAAGCATTTTGATGTGGTTTAAATTGTGAAGAATTTAATTGCTTAAAAAGTCAATAAGTTGCAAAATGACAAAAATCTTACAAAGTTAGCAATTCTGAGAGAATTAATTTTTTTGTTTTCAATTCTGAGAGAATGAATTGATGTAAGTACTGTCTTTATCCGGTAATTCACATTTTCCAGGAACACGAGAAAGAAAGATCTATTAACTTGAATGACCATTCACTGAAGGGGTTCTTGAATGAATTTTGGAAAAGCCATTGTAACTGTTGCTGGGTTATGAATGACTATTCTGAAAAAGACTGTCCCTGTCAGAAGAGTTTGGATGAAGCGGAAATGCAGTTTACTGATGTATCTCGTCCAAAACTGACTTATACAGTATACTTGGCAGTATTAACAGTCGCTCATGCACTGGATGACCTTCACACTTGCATACCTTCTAAAGGGCCTTTTGAAAATGGATCTTGCTCCAAAATTAACAATTTTAAGACTTGGCAGGTTTGTTACTATGCTAATTGCACCCTTCATCTTTTAGGTATATCCAACTCCCAAATTTGTTGTGATGTTCTAATCGACATTCAGAATTATCTTTGCAGTTCTTGCCATGTTGGCCACTTACCTCACTGGTTCCCCATTGCCTGTTCTTTCCCCATGTTTCCCTTCTCCAACACTCTTCTTCTCCAAAGTTATAAAGACTGACTTGCTTTGGAAACATTTTCAACTCAAGAAAAATCTTGAAGTTTTTCCCAGTATTTTGATGAAGGCGTCAATAATATGGTTTTCAGTGTGCATATTGCTTCCATTGTGTGTTTGTTTATACCTGCACTTTAATTAGGATATTGTAAATTCCCCATGAATATTGGTTTCAGTCTATTTTGAGGTTTTCTAACTTCTGATTATTCCTTCCATGGAATCATCTCAATTTGATGTCATTGATGATGTCATTTTTGGTGTGTTGTGTTCTGCAAATAGTCATTCTGAAGAAAAATGTATCACAATAAACCTTGCCACCAAGAGGTAGTACCTAATTGACCATTCCCGTGAGACAAAGCTGATTGTTCTTTTGGATGGAAATAATGGAAAGGAGGAAGACATGGCATTTGCAGTGGAGAGGGAAGGAACAATGACCTGGAAGAAGAATGTCTGAAAGGAAGAAGGAGAGAGCAAAGGAAGGGGGTGGAGGACACAGAGAGTGAACAAGCTGGATACTAGCTCAAACACAGCAAAAAGGGGGCTGAAAGAAAAGGAAGGAAAAGCTGTCGATAAAACAAGAATGGAACAAAAACGTAAACACTGATGGAGGACTTGACTGAAGGGCCTATCTTGAAGTCCAGCATTGGCACTCCGTGGATAATATTGTGCCATCTCTTCTGGTTCTTCACATGGTGGGTAGCCACAATTGTGTCTAAGTTTGTGGCATTTTAATTTTGTCTAATTGCATCCATCCACATCATCCAGTTGCTTCCCTGAGGGTATGCCATGAAGCTATGGTTGGGTAAAACTGTATACGTAGTGGGATGGCAGATGAAGCGGCATGTATGTGGGATATCCATACATCCACAAATGTCATTGGTGTGGAAGAGAGTATGCAAGTGGCTGTTTGGTGCTTTGCTGGAACTGAAGACTGGTGGTGTGCTGGAACCATCTGGGAGTTCCTAGGCATTGAAGACAATCAATATAAAATGTGTCCAGTCGATGGAGATCAGCAGTGGCAGTGGTCCATGTTTCCTTTCCATACAGTGGAAGAAAAATCACTAGAGCATGGTATATCTTAATCTTTATAGAGTTTTGATAGTGACACTTGAGTCAACGGACCACACAGGTGATTTCCAGAAACCACTGTTTTTAATGTGAGACTTGTCAATGACTGATATGAAATAATCAACTGATCAACAAACTGCACAGCATAGCTGAAGATGTCAATATGGGTTGGTTAGTGTTGTTTGGAGTTGCAGCTATCAATTTTGTCTTTGTGCAGTTGATGCACATCCATACGAGTTTTGCTTTTGAAATCAATAAAGGCAATGTCAGCACACGGATTTAATTCCATTGCGCTCTCTCAATCAGTTGTCAAATCATAAAATTCTGCTTAGTTGTACTTCTAGCATGGCAAAATCCTGCTTTCTGAGGACGTGGACAGCTCTGTTGCACAGGTCAACTTTGAGAGAGGAAAAATTGTGCAAACACTTTGACAGAAAAATAAAGGACTGTGATTCAATGGTGATTGCTGCTTAATTCCATACCCACAGACGAGAGAAGAGGAATAATCTAGAATGGAACTATTATTCTTCTTCCTCAGTCTGTGGATATGGACTTTGTGATCCAACTGCAATGACCATGTAGGTAGCCATTTCACCAAGGCAGCTCCATAATGCAATGATTACACAATTCCAAGGCATCGCCCAATTATTTAGTTTCTGGAGGGCAGCCTGGACTTCAGAGGGGATCACAAGGAGTAAGTTGCAGGTTGGATCACTCTAGGTTTTACTGGAAGAGGCATAGAGTATGGGGTCATCTTCAGCACGTGAGCTGGTTTGGAGATGGGAGACGTGCTGCTGCCATCTGTTCAAAATTCCTCTATGTCCATGAGTTTTGATCCATTGTCATTCTAACGGACCGATCCTTAGTGTGGATATGGCAGGAAAGGAGTTCTTTATAGATGGTGTGTTTGTCATGCGAAGTCGGTGTGTTTGTCATGCGAAGTCGCTGCAGCAGCTATGATCTAGCTTTTTGCTCCAAAGCGTTCGTGATATCTTAGTGAAGTGCATAGTCTCATACTTGTGGCAGCCTTCTAGTTTCAAATGTATCTGGCTTACCATCTTTCTTCATTTTTAGTGAGGGTAAACTCAGAAATCCAGGTTTTCTTTGCACAGCGAGATTTTTTAAACAATCTTTTTGTGAAAGAACTGACATTATATTTGAAGTTAGTCCAGTCTGTCTCAGGATCCTCATAATATCTGGGTACTGTGAATCTGTTGGCTATCTCAATACTGCAATTGTGAGCCATCACAGAATCTGTCTCAAAATATTATATCAAAACCCAATCTGCTTGTCCCTCAGACCTCTCTTTGAACCGAAGATGGAGGAAGAAAAACAAGAGGTGATGGTCTAATGAGCCAATTTCAGTACCCCTTTTTACCGTACAGGATTGCCTGCAGGAGAAACAATGGTGTGAGAACAGAATGCGATTTATTATATTTTTGGTAACACCATCATTGCTCCATCCTGTTTTCTGATACATTTTCTTGTGATCCAAAAACTTTCCAATCAAAGATCATGTTCTGTAGATAAGCCCAACACTAACTGATGTTTTTTCACCATTTTTAGCTTCTATTTTACTTACAAAAGGTGATGTTCACAACAAGTATGGCTACATTATTCTATTTTGATGAAAATGGTGATCTTCCCGTCAATTTAGAAATTCTCAACTGGCAATTGAATGAAGATAATCACATGGATGTTCATGTTGTTGGATATTTTAAGTCATCTCGATCTCAAAGTAAAGAGTTTTTCATCGACAACAACGCCATCATTTGGAAAGGGCAACAAAAAGAAGTAAGTACATTCTACTAATGAATGTGACTGCATTTATTTTTATATTTATACTTTGTAATACATAATACGTCTTCCAAACTTGGAATATATATCAAAACATGAGAAATGTGACAAACACTTTGCTGATCCCCATTGGACAACAATCCACACCAAAGAGTCACCTCCAACACAGAGGTTTCGACTCAGTGACTCTGTCAAAGAGACAAAGATTTTATGATCATCATCAGTTAAACATCAAACAGAACCACAGATCCAGATTTTGGGCTTTCTGATCTAATCAGGATGGTATACCGATAAATATCTAACCAATGATGACCACATTCGTCCTTTTGCCATCAGAATACCTCTTGTCTGTTAAGGCAGTGCTTCCCAAACTATCTGATGTGGCGGACCGGCAGTTTTTTTTCCAATGTGCCAGGGACTGGTACCATATTTGTGCCATATTATTATTTGTTTATGATCCGAGAAAATATTGTTTGAACATCTGTAGTAATAATAATTTATACCAGAATAATATAAAAATATAATGAATATAATCAAAGTTGACACCTTTTATATATATATATATATATATATATATATATATATATATATATATATATATATATATGTATATGTATTTTGTGAACGAGTAATACAGCATTACAATATTATAAAAAATATAAAAAAAATCAAACTATCAAAGCCTTCAAACATAGTTATTATAAACATATGTATACCGGTATATAAGTAATAAAATGAAAAATTATAATGAATATGGTAGGTTGAAAAAATTATATATTTTAGTTATCTTAAACTCCAGTGAATAAAGACATTAAAAGAAAAATTGAAAGGAAATTGGGAACATTACATTGAAGACAACTTTGAAAATGTCGTAATGTTAAAATAGGAAATTGATGATATAGGGATGTTAAATCCTTAACTTTTACTAATGTGAAAGGTGAGCCTGCTTCTTCTTTGTCAGCTTATCCAATCGTGGTTCAATTGAGGACAGTGCCATGCGCAATGGAGAATGAATATCCACACTATTCCTGTACTTTGTCTTAATGATGCTCATGGTTGAGAAGCCAGTCTCGCAGAGGGAGGTTGAAGGAAATGGGAGAAGAGTTTTCAGAGCAATTTCAGTAAGCTCAGGATATTCTGCTTTCACTTTAATCTAAAAAGAAGCAAGTGCTGTTGTAGTTTCGAAACTCCTCTTCAATCCCTCGTCATCAGAGAGCTCCAACAATTTATCCTCCATAGTGACACCTAAGTCATCTCTCAATGACATAAACGGATTTCGGATCCATTCATTCCCTTTCCGTGGATTTTCTTCTTCTGGAGAGTAATGCTGAAAACTTTCTGCCAAATTCGTCAAGTGTTCTCTGATGACATTTCTTTGAGATGTACCATTGAGGTCTTCTTTTGCATCAGTGATGACTGCTGCTAATTGGTGAAACATATCATAACAATCTCTTGACACTCGACTCTTCCATGCTTCTAGCTTTCGTTTTTGTCCGTCGATCTTGTCTGCCATTGTAAAACACGAAGCCATCCTTCCCTGCAAGGTGTTGAGATCATTAAAGATGACAAATATATCAGCCAAATAAGCCAGCTTGGCGAGCCAATTCACATCTCAGAACAATTGTGACCAGTTTGTTTTTTTTGTCCTGAAGAAACTCGGCCATTTCGTTTCGTAGTTCAAATACTCTTGACAGGACTTTTCTCCTTGATAGCCAACGTACATCGGCATGATCAGCTCCCATATCATCACATAATGCAGTGAATAGTCTCGAATTTAGAGCATTTGCCTTTACAGAATTCACAATTTTTACAACCTCGCTGAGCACACTGTTTAGTTATGTTGACCTTATTTTTTGTTGCAAGACTTTCTCGGTGAAGGAAGCAGTGCATTGACTTGCATGCTGGGGCAAGCGCCTTGATCTGAGTAACCACTCCTGAATGCCATCCTATCATTGCGGCAGCACCATCTGAGCATACGCCTCTGTAAAACTTCATATCCAACCCACATTTGTTAACGATGTAGTCACTCACAGTCTTGAACACTTCAGAACTAGTTGTTTTTGTTGGTCGTGAAGCAGAGAAAAAAAACTCTTCCTTCAAATCACCCTCATGTTCAAAGCGCACATACACCATCAGAATTGCCATATTAGCAACATCTGCACATTCATCAAACTGCAAAGAAAAGTACATGGCTAACTTAATCTGTCCAATGAGTTGATCTTCCATATCCTGAGCCAGATCGTGAATTCATCGAGCTATAGTGTCATTTGAAAGTGGCACCTGAGCCACTTTCCTTGCAGCCGCCTCACCCAGCATTTCCATGCAGACATCTTTAATACAGCCTATCACTCGTGTCTCACCGATTGTGTATGGCTTTTTAGCCTGAGCAACTCGTAGTGCTACTTTATATGAAGCCCGCAAAGCACACCTATTTATGTGTGACAGTTCAAAGATCTGTTTCTGATGGTTTTTTAAATCAACATGCTTTCTTTCAAAGAACGTTTTCGACTTTGAAATCATTTCTTTATGTTTTGTATTTAAATGCCTCTTGAGGTTTGATGGCTTCATTGAGTCGTTAGCCAACACATCTCCACAAATAACTCATTGCGATTATGGCACTCCCCCATCATTCGTGGCTGCAAAACCGAATTGAATGTATGACGTGTCATATTTCCGAGTAAAGCTAGTATGAATTATTTTTGTCGGCAATACTTCAGCTTCATTTACATCACCGTCATCTGATTCAGAATTACTTGTGTGGTCAGCATCCGGATTTCTCGGCTTGATAAACATATCCATTGGGCCTCGATTCACCGTCTGTAAATTAGAGATAAAAATAATTAATATAAATTCCATAACCCTGGAATATGGACTGAAATAATGCTTATTTGTAATATTTGAGCTAATATTTGAACTGTATATAGTAGAATCAGTGCAAATAGAATATAAAAAATGAACAATACAATACAATTCTAAACAAAAGATAATTAAACAACCTCTAGTGATAATTGCTTCAAAAATCAATATTTCCATTAAACCTATATTATTTTCCAAGCTTTACCTGAGTCCCACAGTTAATGCACGCAAAATTATAATGAAATACCAAGAGTCCCGATCGGACAGGTCTTTCATGGGTCTGCCCCTTTCTGGGTGGAATCTCGGCCAGGCTGGGAAAGCCCGCTGGCTCCACAAGTGTTTGAAGAAAGTGAACGGTGGTACAGCCAAGAAGAAATTGGAACGTTTGGGGACGCCGAGGAACTGGAACTGCTGCAAGATTTTGCCTCGGAAACACGAGGCTCCAGAGAGGCAGGTGGACAGTGGATCGTGATGGGGGATGGGATATAAAGATTTATTACCCAAACTAAAAAACATCACAACGCACCACTTTAATTTTCCCACCAAACACAAGGAAGGGATCTGTCTACACATATACTTAATGGCATAAACTGACTTTGTGACAACTGTATGTTTGGATGCTTATGGTTCAAAGAACCGTAACACATGAATAACTTAACTACTGTTGGTATTAGGAGTTTATATTAAGCAGTTTTTCTATAATATAAAGAAACAATAGCAATATTTTAAAACTTTCGTTACAACTGTACAATTATAATGACACCCATTTTGGCAAAACAAAAGAGCACCACCTGGTAACTCCACTGAAATTCACATTATATTACCTTCACGTTCGGTTCTGGTAAAACTTCCAACGTTGACAGACTTCTCTCTCTCTCGTATTTTGAATTTGTCGGCTTAAATATATTATTTTTCAAGATTTTATACATTTTCATTTTATACATTACATGTTATATATTATGATAATGTGAAACTGGAAACTCGCCGTGGACCGGCAGTCAATGACTCGCGTACCGGCACCGGTCCACGTACCACAACTTTGAGAAGCAGTGTGTTTAGGTGAGCATCGCCTTTCATATATATATATATATATATATATATATATATATATATATATATATATATATATATATATATATATATATATATATATATATATATATATATATATATATATATATATATATATCGGGATGTAGGTGTGGGTGGATTCAGTTTCTGCACTTATTATGCATGTACCTGTGAAAGGTGTAAGTGTGTGTTTTTGCAAGATGGCGTGTTTGCAGTGTTTGTTGCAGTGCATTGCAGTGGCGTGATGATTTATTGGGGTGTATGACTGTATGCATTCCAAAGCAATTGTTGAACCTACCTGATTCCTCGCTTTTGCACCAGCCTCTTATGGATGCTTTAAGCAATGGGTTGTATTGTAAAGGGAGATCAATGGCTTTATTTGTTAGACCACCTCTCTGTTTTTTAACATGCCAGGCTTTGAGCATTAATCGTCGGTGTTTGTTGGGCGTGACATCCAGTACGCAGGCTTCTCCTAGGTCCAGTTGAAGCCCAGTTTGTGTGTGGTGCTGTGCAATTGTTGACTCATATCTGTTGTACCCAATTGCATCACCCTTTTGTGCTCATGCAGCAGTGTATGGAGGTTTCTCCCCATTTCTCTGATATACGCCTCCCAACAGTCCTTGCACTCAGTGCTCTCTACCACACCTGACTTTTCACTATCCACTATTACATCTTTCAATTTGGTTAAAACACCCAGAATCGTACGTAGCGGTTTGTGGGTGACTCCAATACGTGCACTTCACATTACTTTTGCAATTCTCTCCGAGAGATCTAGATTCTAGACTCCACCCACGCGCGCCTGCTGGTGAGTGTGCGAAGAATTCCGCGAGCGTCATGGCATCAAGATGGAAGTGAAGATGTCGTTGTTATCGTTGTTGTTGTTCTTGTTAAATAAAAGAAAACCTGACTATTAAAATCACTTCACAGCGCATTTACATTAATTCACCAATTAGAGGAGGGGATGGAAGCTATCTATAAAACATGTACTTATCGAAATAACTAAGCTATAGGAACCTGAATGTCTATGTGCTCATGGCTTCCAGATTCGCAACTATATAAACATATATATATATATATATATATATATATATATATATATATATATATATATATATATATATATATATATATATATATATATATATGTGTGTGTGTACATGTTTATATGTAACTATACAACCCGTTGCAGCATTGATTGCAAAAAAAAATGTATCATTTTTATGTCAAAGCACTTCTCTGTGTGCAACGTTTTTGGTTTTATTGAATGTCACATTCGAAGGACTCATCAGTGGGCTGTGTTGTAATAATGGGAATTATTACTGTTTTTTGTGATTCAGCAATTGTTGCCTGCAGTCGGTGTTTGTTGATGTTACTACAAAACCTTCATTTATTATACAAATCACTCATCCCTTTATTTTTGGTGGCGAAAATTGACAACCAAGTGCAAATACTAATAACCTGTCTTGCACCAAATGAATACACATAAAGCAAAAGTAAATAGTCCACTAAAGCTTGTGAAACTAATGTATGCATGCATTTTCGCCTAAAGGCCAAAGCACATGGTCAAATAAACATATACATCCCAGTCTATGTGGACAGAATCAAAGGTCATACAATCAACATTTGGGTATCATTAAAATTCATCAGCATGGTCAGCTCCTCAATGGTGATGAGCTGATAGTACATGCAACCAGCACCTATTTACTGGAATAGTGACCATGAACCACTCCTTTGCCACAACAGCATTTGCTGCAAGGTGCTTGGGGGAAAACTACCACTCATCCAACCTGTTTACTTGCCCTTTATGAGATTAGTATGTCTGGTGTTGGCTTAATGGTAAGGGTGGTAGGCTTGGGAGCCTGGGATCCTGAATTCAAATCCCACTTGGCTGTTCAATTAATACCAGGTGTGGATAACTCTGCCAGTCATCCTTCTGAGGTTGGCAAAATGAGTGGCAGCTTGCTGGTATCCTGTGTTGGAGTGGTGACCTATCCAGGATATTGCCCAATCGGCAAGGAAACTGCTGAGGCAGCACCAATGCTCTGCACAGAGTATGGTCCCAATAGATGGATGGATGGGATTAGTTAACATTATCTTTAAATTCTTACTGGCAGAATAAACATCAAAAGCATTCCAAGAAGCATTCCAGCTCAGTTTCAATTACATTTATAATGTAAACTTCGAACAGGTGCGTTTTTTTGTGATTGTGCTTTTTTTCCTGCATTTTCATCTGTACTGTTTTTCAGGTTCCACGTTCAGTTTGTAGTGATACTTGCCCAATGGGAACACGAAAGTTTCCTCAAAGAGGAGAGCCAGTCTGTTGCTTTGATTGCATTACTTGCACTCCCGGAGAGTATTCCAATGAAACAGGTATAATATTTACAAAATGGGAATAATAGGTTTTACATTAAATCTTTTTTTTTTCTTCTCAAGACAACAGTGTGGTGTAGTGATAAAAACTTTAAACTACTCATTGTTGGCCTTTTGTAATTGGTTTGCTTTCTTTCTTCTTGGTGAAGTCACCATTTTATCGTTTATTAACTGCACTTAAATATTCAAGACATTCAAACTTTGTTCTTTCACAACTGTAAATGAAAGGAACATTAAATATTACATCTAATAAATTAAATTTGTCATCTCTGTTTGTATCTATGTATGTTCGCGTTTTTTGCAGACACTGAGTTAACAACCACCACATATGGTAAACAATCCAAGTCCGACTCGGGGATTGTCCCAGGGGTATTTATTCTACCACCTCACCCTTTAAAGACCCCAAAGACCCTCACGACCATTTAGACCCAAAAGACTCCTAAGACCCTTTAAGACCATGAAGACCCCTAAAACTCTTCACACCCCAAAGACACCAAAGACCCATAAGACCTCAAAACATCTTTTAAAACCCTGAAGATACTGTCCATCCATGAAGCTGTCTATAAAACCGTGTGACAATATGTTAATTACGTACTGTTTGAAAGTCAGTTGCACCCTGACTACATGTATGTCTTTTCATTACGTTCTATTGGAATGTACCTATTAAAACTTTTTGACCCTTTCGACTGTTGAGACACCTTAGACCTTTGATGACCCCTTAAGAACCCAGTACTTTTAAGACCCTGAAAGATCTTTAAGGTACCAAAATATCTCTAAGACCTACAAGCCCAAAAGACAACTAAGACCCTTTAAGATCCTTAAGGCCCCTCAGCCGCTTTTAAACCCTGAAGACCCTTTAAGACCAAGAAGACCCATAAGACCCTCAAAACCACAAAGACCCCGAGAACATTTCGACTTTTACAACCCTTAAGTCCCTTTAGACCCCTTCGACCTTAACACCATTTATACCCTTGCACCCATCAGAGAGATTAGACAGCTTGGACCCTTGACAATTTTGAGCTTCAGACCACTTGGACCTTTTTATACCCTTTTTACATGTTTGAGAGGTTAGATCATTTCGACCCCTTAAACACTAACTATGATTGGAGCATAGTCTTTAGACCATCTAGATTCTAGAACCTTTTAAGTGCACACCACACAAACATCTCCAGTATTCTTGCAAATTACAGACCATACTTTTTCAGCAAGTGATGTGCAAACTCGACCCACCCCAGATTGGGGGTGAGTACTCTGCTTTCTATATGAATAAATGTCAGTGTGTGTGTGTGTGTGTGTGTGTGTGTGTGTGTGTGTGTGTGTGTGTGTCTGTGTGTGTGTGTGTGTGTTGGGGGGAGGGGGGACTTTGCATGCGTACCAAGGAATCACCAAGGAAGTGCATGAATGAAAATTGGGTGTTTGGGTACATTTAAACACCCCTTTTGAAGATAATTGACGGCTTACTCCATGAAACTCCTTGGTCAGTGCAAGTTCGCCTCGCAGGGGTCTTAGCCGCCATTTTGATTCTGCCTATTTTATCATGCTTTGCTTTGGAAACACGATCTCCTCACAGACCAGTTAAAGTATATTATCAAAATATTTTTTTATCAGATTTGGGAATTGGATCTCGTGGACTAAATAAATATTGAAAGCTGGAGTGAAATCTGAAAATTTTAATAAATAACAATTTTTTTTTTTAATAGCTTAGTGTATTTATTTAAGGAAAGCATTAAACTTAACTTTTTCTACTGTTCGGACAATTATATTGAATGAAGAAAAGCTGAAGGAATGCAAACATGGCATGTTGGAGGTGAGGAAAAACGGATTGGTAGGAATCCAAAGCGAGTTTTTATTTAATTAATTTATTTTTTTACCAAACGTGGTAAAAACGCCATTCCAGATGTTGTCAGTGACACAAATTACACCAGAGTACTTCGATAATCGTTTATTTACGAGGTGGTGTTACAGATGTTCAGAACTAATCTCAAATGCTTACTTACCGTTACAGTCCAAGTATGGACTCATCTCAACGATCGTGAAGCATATAACGATTGAGCAGAGATCAATCAAACTGATATGGCAAAACCTAATGGACGAATCACTTCATGTGACTGCAGTGCTCTGCATTGTATTCACCACAGGCTGTTGGGTGGTCGCTAGACTACCCTTAGTCTCAGGTTTTCCGTCTGTCTGTATGTCTGTCTGTTTGTTTGTATGTAATGGACAGCTCTGGAGGCCAGAGGAGTCAACCGATTTTGATGAAACTTAACTGGTAGATTCATACCAGGATCTAGTTGTATGCTTTTGAGCACCGTTGCTATGGACGCCACCGTTGCCTAGCAACGGGACTTTGAATTTTTTTGAAAAAATCCGAAAATTTTTTTTTTTTCGAAAATCAAAAATTGGCTTACAAAACTGCGTTTTTATGCGCACTATAATCAACCTATTTGTCAAAAATTTTCAGCCCGATCCGTCAAAAACTGTATGACTAGTATGCAATTAAATTACTATTTGCTTTCACACCAACATTCGCGTTGGGATTCCCTAACGTAGGGTTAGGGAATCGAACACAAATGATGAATGGACAGTTGCTCGTCATGTTCCTATATGGAACAACGAACGGCAAAAATGCCATCTGATGTGTTCTCTTATCGACATATTTCAAATTCGCCTTAGTCTAGCGACCACCCATGTCGCCTACCGGCTTGTCTTGGTCTTTCTGATGAGATATCTTGGTGGATCAAACTTATGACCCAGGGTTTTGCAGAAGGAGTTGGCTTTGCATGCGAGGAGAGCAGGTGACCTTATTTGACAAGCACCCTCGGCAATCGATCTTGTTCTTGCGAACTTGTGAGAAGGTACTTTCCTCTTTGGCATTACTGTGAGGCAGGACAAGTGTGTGCTGAACCACTGTAAACAGAAGGCCAAATCGTGGCTCCTCGTCTGCTCTTCTCATCAACCATACAAGGCTGGTGTTGGTTTTACGTTGAAAGTTGCTGGCTTATGATCTTAGGATCTTGAGTTTGAGCCCTTGTCGTTCCGTTGAAATACCCCCCAGGTGGGTTGACTCATCCTGTCATCCTTCCGTGGTCAGTAACATCGAGGTCGGCAAAACGATTGCAAGCTTACTGGAAACGGGGGCACTGCATCAGCGGCACAATCACGCTTCCAGAAAAATGATGCAACCAGCAGGCACAGGCGACATAATAAACAACATAAACGATATTTCATGCTACAAATTACCCTTCCAAATTCGAACTGGAATAAACATCAATAAAACGGAATACTCCCCTCCATCCAATGAAATAGGATGGGATACTACGCTGCACTCAAGCCTGTAGCTCAGTCGGTCTTTGTCATTCGATGGTATCATTGATCCTATTTCATTATTTTTTACTAGTTTTAATTTGGAAATTTGTAGACTCCTTGTATGAATGAAAACCATTTAAAATACTCGAAAAGGTCTGACAAATGTATCATCAAGAAGTGGAAGAGCGAATTTGAAAGCACGGGTCGAATGATTCATGCTGATTGCAATATGATGGATGTGATCAGAAGTGGGGTGATACTGTACGCCGAATGCTGGAGGACGTCGACATGGCCTTCGATGAGGGAAAGCTCATGACGTCACACAGCCAAATGAATACACACTAGACTGACTGGAGTGATACCTTGCATATCGACTGCAGGTCGCTACAGGCTATCAGTCTGTGTGTCAATCCTTGTAAGTGCAATGGAAGCGAAACATTAGGATTTTATTATTGATCGTAATTTCCATCCAATACGGGTTTTGACCACACTAACAAGGGTCTTCGGGTTTTCAGAAAGAAAACGGGTCAAACCTGTGAAATATGGGTTACCTGCCATCGATGGGAATGTGCAGAAAGTGGAACTTCATGGAGTGCAACAAAAACAATGAAGCAGTGAGATCGAAGCTACTTTTGCAAACCCATGGTGATACAGTCCACAGGGCCATTTTTTTTCGGCAATTATAAACGCAGTTTGTTTATTTCATCCTTTTGTGCGATCTCCTTTCTTTGTAAAATATTAATTGAAATATATTAATGGAGGTGCACGTGCTCACTCTAAGCTGTCGAGCTTGGGTTTGAATCCTGACACAGCCATAAACTAATTGTCAAACCAGTGTTTCACATGCAGGGTGATCCATCAATGTGTGTGCCATCTCTTGGATGGACGTGAAATTGGGCATCACATTTGGCAGAATCCCCCTCCTCACTCTCTCCTCCCTTATCTCTCTCCTCTCTCCTCTCTCCTCTCTCCTCTCTCCTCTCTCTCCTCTCTCCTCTCTCCTCTCTCCTCTCTCCTCTCTCCTCTCTCCCCTCTCTCCCCTCTCCCCTCTCCCCTCTCTCCCCTCTCTCTCCTCTCTCTCCTCTCTCTCCTCTCTCTCCTCTCTCTCCTCTCTCTCCTCTCTCTCCTCTCTCTCCTCTCTCTCCTCTCTCTCTCTCTCTCTCCTCTCTCTCCTCTCTCTCTCTCTCTCTCCTCCCCTCTCTCCTCCCCCTCTCTCCTCCCCCTCTCTCCTCTCTCCTCTCTCCTCTCTCCTCTCTCCTCTCTCCTCTCTCCTCTCTCCTCTCTCCTACCCCTTCTCTCTCCCTCTCTCTCTCTTTGTGTCTCTGTCTCCCCCTGCTGGTTGTTGGTGAGTTATTCGAGGGTGTGGCATCATGGCGGCTCTGCGAGTATAGCTGTGAGTACTGTGTCGTGTTGGTGTTTTTCCTTTCCCCTTTTCGCTCCCTTTGTATCCTTATTTGTGGTTGTGAGTTTTTCTCCTGTGTTTCCTTTCTTTGTTGAGACAGGAAAGTGAAAGAGGGAGAACACAGTAAGTGTTTTGCAGGCCTGTTCAGGACTTCCTGATATTTGGGCCTGCTTTTACTATTTGTCCCCGTCCCCTTCCTTTCCCTGTTCCCCGTCCCCTTCCTTCCCCACCCCCACCCGCACTCACCCTCCCAGTTGAGTTCGTTACTCCCCCCTCACCCTTTTTCCCTGCGTGGTTCATAACGGTTTTTTGTGTATATATTTTTCGTTCCCTTACCTTTCCCCTTTCTTCTTTGAGATGAGAGAGAGACAGAGAGCCCCCAGCTTGTGGTATAGGTAAGCTTTGAGCCGGTAGCCTACTGCGTTATCGAGTGCGTTCCTGTTTACCTGTATTACGGGTGTGTTTTTTTGTTTCTGAGAAACATACGTCTGACTGCTTATATGACCCTTCCCCTCATTCCCTCCCTCACCCCTCCCCTTACTTTTATTCAATGAAATCAAAGAATGTTGACTCGTTCCCACTACGCGGCCTCTGAGGCCTTAACACGGAAACATGGCATCATGTGCATTCCTCTTAACGAGGTCAGTGTAGAGGACATTGTTTCTGCCATTGGTAATATGGTTGGGTTTGAAAAAGTCCGCGCAGCTTCTCGCATGAAGAAACGAGTAGTTGTTTTTGTATCAGCCAAACTTTTAGTATATGACCTCGTCTCAACTGGAATATCAACTGAAAATGGTAATTTCATCTTAGCCTCCCCTCTCACCACAACTGGTACCAAAATTGTACTCAGTAATGTCCCACCTTTCATCATGAATGAAGCACTGTTAAAAGAATTATCTTGATTGGGGACTGTAGTCTCTCATATTACAATGTTACCTTTGCGATGCCGGAACGAGCAGGCTAGACACGTGATGTCTTTCAGGCGACAGGCGTACATTGTGCTTCCCTTGTCTAACGTCGATAAAGTGCTTAATGTGGTCTTTAAATTTCGCATAGATGGACACGAGTACCAGGTGTACGTGTCGACGGAAACACTGAAATGTTTTAACTGCAATGGTTTGGGCCATTTAAAACGTTTCTGCCCGAAAACTGCATCCCCAACAGCTGAGGATACTATTTCTCCATCTAATATGGCCCCACCTGTTAGCACCGACGACCCTGTTACAGTCTCAGAGAACGAAATATCAGAACCTAAGGATACAGAAGACAGTACCTCAAGTGTTTGGGATGGTTTTACAACCATTCCCTTACTAAGGAAAAGAAAAATGGAACAGAACGAACTTAACCCACATAAAGGAAAAAAAAATGTTTTTGCTGTGAGTGAAACAACTCCTTGCTTATGTGACACAATATCAATGGAAAATCGGTATGAGTCACTCTCAAATGATGAAATGGACCCCCTGTTGGTCGATCAAGGTGAAGAGGATTTACTCCCAGAGAAAATTAAGGAAACCACAGTCAAGATCCCTACTTCTGTAAAGGAAATTGAACCATGTAAGGATCTTACCGAAAAATAACTAAAAACTGTCTCCAGAACCCCCCAATTGTGCCACGAGTTAACCACCAAGGACTCCTCAATGGTGGAAATTGCTCCATCGAATACCCCTAAAGTCATAACTGAGTGTTGTGACAAAGCTCTGAAAAAACCACATCCTGAAAAACCTGAGGCAGATGCTGATACTACTACCCTCCCCCCCTCACGCCATCTCCCCCTCCCCCCTCAACATTACTCAAGGTGGAATCAAAGCCTCCCTCACCCCTCCCCTCCATGTCAAAAACAGAACAACCTGATACCTGTATACTACAGAGTATAAACACGGTTTGTGAATAAGAAATTGAAAATTTTCCAGATAGTGCTTCTGATATGTCAGAAGGAGGACCAGATAACATCGAAGAATTCCCTACAAGTAGTACTCCTAATGTCTAACCATCGCAAATCCTTAAATTCCAAAATCATACTTTTAGAAAAAGAATATTTATATAAAGGAATACTTTTCTGACTTACATGGTTTTATTGAAACAGCAAAAAGTATCATTTGTCGACCTAAGATTACCATTTCACCGAACCACAGTGCAGTAGGCTTGAAAAGCACATTGTTAAAGCTAAAATGGAAATGAAATGATGACCTGCGTGCACTTCTTTGCTTGCCACCTCTTCATCACTATGGCGATCCTTAGCAGCCGAAACATAAATGATGGAGCAAGCCAGTTTCAGATGCTCCAAGTATTCAACCTCATTAAACAACAAAATTTAATGTAGCTTTTTTTACAAGAAACCCACTCTACTCCAGCATCGCACAGTGTTTGGAATAGAATGATGAAAAAGACTGGCTATTTTAGCGATTCCAACTCTCGCACAGCAGGAGTTGCTTTTCTGCTTCGTCCACACTTTTGCCCTCTACAACTTTCATTTCAGGAAATAATCCCAGGTTACCTTGCTTCCCTGGATTTTGTTGACAATAATATTGAATTTACTTTAATAAATGCCTATGCTCCTTCAAAGGGCACAGACCGCCGAAGTTTCTTCAAAAGGTTACGACTCCAAATGAGGCAATTCGATTTGCAAAACTTCATCGTAATGGGAGGTGACTTCAATTGCACCCTTCGCCCGCACATGATCGGAATGGTGAAGAATCTCACCCCGGATCAGCCAGACTGCTGTCTGACATAATAAGGGATTTTAGTCTTCGAGACATATGGCGGATACAAAATCCAAACACCCATCAGTTTACTTGGAGTAAAGTTGCCAACAATCAGGTGGCCCTCACCCGGCTGGATAGATTTTACATTAACTCACCCCTTATTAACCCCTCACCTACCATGAGAATTTCTCCATCTGGTTTCTCAGACCATCACCTTATCACCACGTGCTACCGAATAGGGTCGTCTCCAAATCGCCACTCTTTTTGGAAACTTAACATCTCCATATTAGACCCCTCTTTTAATAGTTCCTTTCAAAGTGTATGGTCCAATTTGGTAGGTGTTAAGCCCCAATTTAAAGACCAGCGGTTATGGTGGGACAACACAAAGGTTCAAATTCGAAATTTCTGTCAACATTTCTGCTCTTTAAATACACAAGTAGAATGCAGAATAAAAGCGGAACTGGAGAAAGAAATTCTACAGATTCAAAGCAGCTTAAAAACCCACCCTGCCCCCCCCCCAAAACAGACTGCATGAGAAAAAGTCTCTTCTCTATGGTATAATCACCAACCATACCCAAGGACCGTTAACGAGATTACACTTTCAACACCTTTATCTCTTAGATAACCCAACCCGGTTTTTCAATGACTGAATCAAAATCACCTCATTCCCTAACCACTGCTTTAAAACGTCCTGATAACTCGGTCACTACTAACCCGGTAGAAATTAAGAACGACGCAAAACTTTTCTTCTCTAAACTTTACCAGGCAAAAGATGTTGATTTAGAACTGCTTTCTCATTTGGTGGATGGTATTAGTGTTCCATCCCCCAGACAAAAGATGGATTTAGAATCACCACTCACACTCGAAGAACTGTTCAGACCCTTAAGAGCCTGAATGGAGGGAAATCACCTGGGCTGGATGGTCTACCAGCTGAGTTCTTCAAAAAATTCTGGGACCTGATTGGACCTTGAATTTCTTTTGGTCTTCCAAGAGAGCCTGGAGAAGAATGAACTCCCACTAAGTTGCAGAAGAGCTGTGCTTACTTTGATTCCTAAAAAAGGAAATCCCTTGCTCATCTCACAGTGGAGGCCAGTGTCCCTGCTGTGTACAGACTATAAAATCCTCTCAAAAGCTTTGGCCTTACGTATTTCACCTCGACTAAAGGATATTATACACATGGACCAAACCTCCTCTGTCCTTGGGCGTAATATCCAGGATAGTATCTCTGTTATTCGAGATGTAATTGATGTTTGTGAGATAAATCATGGAAGTTGTAGCCTGGTCTTCTTGGACCAGGAGAGAGCATTTGACTGTGTTTCTCACACATGCCTTTTTGAAGTTTTAAATTTTTTTGGTTTTGGCCCCCGCTTTCTATCACATATACAGTTATGTTATTCAAACATAGTGGCCATTTTAAAAATAAACAATGAACTTGTACCCCCTTTTGGGGTTGGGAGAGGGGTAAGGCAGGGCTGCCCTCTTTCAGGAATTTTGATTACTTTATCTCTTGAACCCTTCTTAAACACCCTTCGTAAATCCTTATCTGGTGTCACTATGGGAATTAATCCCGTAAAAAGCATCGCCTATGCAGATGACATCTGTGTCTGCATAAATCATGCAGATAACGTCATTGTTAAACTCGTCATTGTTAAGATGACGACTACCTTGGATCTCTTCAGTAAAGCATCATCAGCCAGAATAAATTGGGCTAAAACAGAAGTACTGTGGCTCCAACCCTCTACCTATCCCATAGCCACTCCCCCTTTCCCTCTACCTCGTCATCTCCCTGGCAATATGTCTTGGAAAAGTGATGGGATCAAGTTCATGGGAGTGTTTCTTGGTCCGGACGATTTTGTGAGGCACAACTGGGAAGGTTTGTTGGCACGCATGGAACTGATTTTACTTAAATGGAAGAGTTTACTCTGACAACTGTCTACCAAGGCAGTGTACTAGTCATCAACAGTCTGATCACTTCAACGTTATGGTACAAGGTTGTGCCCTACAGCCACTTACAGACATCGTGGACAATATACAAAAATGTATCACTCGTTTCTTCTGGTCTGGAAAGCATTGGCTGCGACCGGAAATCCTGAACTTACCAGTGGCTGAAGGTGGCCAATGACTTGTGAATGTCAAGTGCCGCATCATGGCTTTCCGGCAGCGAACAGTATGGCGCTTCTTGTATGAACCCTGTTTGGTCTGGAGACAACTCACCAGTTGCATCTTCCGACAAGCTGGAAAATTGAACTTTGCACAAGAGTTGTTCTTGATGGACTCAACCAAGATAGATTTGTCTGGGTTACCTGCTTTTCACCGAAGCCTACTCAATGCATGGCAAGCTTTCGGCTGCCGATGTGACCCCTCGACCTACACTGAACCCATGTTCTTCAACGAGCCACTGTTTCCAACAGTTTATTTGAAGGCAATGAAGGTGAAAATGCTTTCATTCAGCAGTTCATAAACACTGCAATAATGAAAGTGTGCCACTTGAAGAATGTCACCAATGATAGGTGGCTAAGTGCCACTGCTCTTGTGTCAGAGGTTGGCATTAGATCATGTCGCAAAGGGGACAGCGTGCTAAAATCGGTACTACATGCCAATTGTGCCTCACAAAAAGTTTGGAAAAAAACCCCTCCCATACCCACCTCTGACTTTTCCCCACCTTTCCCAAACCTTTATTTATCTGGATCTACTCGTCTAGAAGCTATTAATTTTGGCCGATCTCGATCCTTTTCTAGGAATAATCGAAAAACACTGAACATACAATGCCTAAAAGTCCTTTTTCCCTCTTTGTCCTCCCCCGTATCTTGTACATGGGTCACAGTCTTACCAAAACCCCCTCCCCTTTATCCTATTTGGAATTGGTACTATAGACAGCCTGTATCAAAATGGGTTGGAGATCTCCAATGGAGAACCGCACATTGGGTATTGCCAACAAATTCTGTAATTCACCGGTTTTCACAAACAAAAAGTGAGCAATGTCCCTTCTATGGACAAACCGAAACACTACCTCACGCATATATATGCTGAAACCGTTTAACTCCTTTATTTGTTTTCCTGAAGATGCTTTTGGCATGTCTCTCTCGTAATTTCGATTTTCCAACCTTTATTTCTGGCCCGAGTATGCTCTTCAACTCCCCAAC
>NC_140961.1:82128384-82153384 GCF_056783735.1 Eptatretus burgeri | reverse complement strand
TCTCAGATCCTGTATCTTGTCAGATAAGAGTTTTTGCAATAACTGGAGTTCTTATTCACTCTGCTGTGATTGTTCGTCAAGTTCCGACTTTCCTCCTGTTGATGTCTTTTCAAGTTTTGTCACTCTCTGGGCTTCACTCTTCAATGACTGCAGTTCCATATGCAGTGCTCTGTTCTCCTGGTGTAAGCTCTCTATCAGCAGATTTTTTTTCATCAGGTCCTTCTGTTATGCTGGGTTCTGGAATCAGCAAAGGCTGTGATTCTGATTCCGGTTCAAGTTTTGCCTCTTCTTCTTCTGGGTGTGTCTGTGTTTGTTAATCCATCGAACACTTTTTCAAATTGGGCAATTCTCTCTCCAGAATTTACATCAGCAAGCTCACTTCGAATTGTTTCCGAACTAGCCAGTAGATCGGTACTTGGCATGTCTACATCATTGTCACTCTCCATCACTACATGTCCTGCAAATGGTTCAAACATTGGCTCCACCAAATCTGCTCGAACCTCTTCAGCAACATCTCCATTGTAAAAGTGCTGCTAGTCCCACCCAACTTTGTGCGAGTCAGTCAGCCCTAACATGGTCTCAACAGGACCATCCACGTCACCTTTGAGCATTACAGAAACTTTTGGTTCTATCTTCTCTCCCTTTATGTGTAGTGTCACAAGTATTCAGCTGCTTCTGTAATGTCTCATCCATCCTTTTCCCACTCAAATGTGGCTCCCACAAGCCTTTATCAACAAACACCTGCTCTTGTTCTGTTACATGAGTTTCCAAATTTTTCACTAAACCTCTGCTCTGGTGTTTACAAAATTCCAATTCCTACTCCCGCCATTGCACCATGGCATCCAAACAGGTGCGATAGCACTCCAGGCCCTTATTTACTTCGTCAATTCTTTGATTTGTTAACCCAATTTCTTCTTTCAACACTTCTCCCATTCATATAGCCTGGGATTTTACCCTCTCCTATTTTCAATGCCATTTCTTCCAGTTTTAGCTCAAATTCAGTCTCCAATTTCATCTCCATTTCATTCCTTTGTTCATCAAGTTTGCTTTCCATTAGTTCATTTCTTTCCCCTATTCCATCAATTTGTGCTCCCAGTTCCTGTGTCACTCCCTTCTTAATTTTGTTCACTTGTTCACTCATTCCCTTCATGTCACTCTCCATTCCATTAATTTGTCCCTTCGATTCTTTCCCTTGTTCCTTCATTTGCTCCTTGATTCCCTCGCATACCAATGCACTCGCTTTGCCTGGGTCTGTACGTACAGCGGTTATCTGTGTGCTGATTCCCTTTGACCGAGTCCTTACCTCTACGAGACCAGCCTTCAGGCTTTGCTGCCCTGCCTTTATTCCCTTTTGACCCACCTTCAACTACCCCATCATTTGTTTCATCACTTCCCACATCTGATTAATCTCAAATGGCTTTGGGGGCGGCCGATCTGCTACTTTTGAGTGTGGATCCCTGAGGAATTGCTCTGTCCTCCGGAAGGGGAGTTTGGTAGTGGGGGCCCCCCACTCGGGACAGGGGGAAACTTTTACCCCATACTTATTAACCGGCTCCATACTCGGCTCGTTTCCTTCATTCCTTCTACCTTCTCTCCGAAATGCCATTTTTTGATTGTCCGCCATTTCCCACATGCGTTTAATCTCCCCTGAAAAAAAAAATTCCCTGAAATTTCCAAGAGTTCTTTTCTCCCAACACCAATCATTGTGATCAACAATTTCATGTCCCTTGTGAAATCTTGTTCGCAGTTTGAATCCTGCACTCCTGAGGGAGTCGGGGGGGGGGGGAGGAGGGGATTCATATACCACTCCTTGACAACAAATGTTACGGGTCTGGCCGGTTACGTTAATCCCTCATACCTAATTGTGGTGGATTGCAGTAAACACCAGCCAACCCAGATAGCCAAGCGGTTTTCCTTAGGATTTGGCTGCGTTGATCTTCAGAGATTATAATGCGTGCAGGAAGGGTGGAGCGCAGCACTAGCATAGCAACAGAGGCACATAGAAACACAGCACAAGGGGGTTTATACTCGAACCCAATGACAAATACACGGACACATCAACTCAAAATAAATGCGGGAATTTAATGACAACATAAATATTTACAAGGGTAATATTTAAAATGTAATAATAATCATGACATAAATTAAACCTAAAGTCGAGGGGCCTCTACACACTGACTTAAATACAAACAAGGGGGAAACGAAACAACACAAAAATCCTCCCTTTATTCTGGTACTTAGCTTGGTAAAAGATGGTCTTTATGGAACTTAGAATCGAGGCGCTTCATCCAGCTCATGTAGACGTGCCCACAACGGTGACAAGCCACTCTACCCCAGAGGGAAAAAAAAACATACGTCAAGCACTTCGTGAGTGGTATTCAACACCAAGGCTCAGAGACCACCGTGTGGCTTCTTTATTGATCGCGCTTGCCGATTCTCAGCACTCTGCAGAGTGGAGCTGTCCCCTTCAGTAACATACACGAGCCTTCGAGGTCCGTCTCTTACGACCAAACCAAGAGCCAATGGCCAGCTTCTTACTCCACCACGCAAACCAATTCAACTCGGCACAAACACGAGAATTGCTCTGTCTTCTTCATGCATTGAAGGAAAGCCATTTTGTCATGCCAAAAGGAGAGCAAAACGAGATCCTCCTTCTCCTAGCCCTGTTCCTTTCACGACTACAACTGCCAACTTTCTCACACCAAACTCGTGCGATCGCTCCTGATCTCTCTTCGACTTCACACCGAACAACCATCCACCTCCGGTGCATGTTTTTCTCACCCGAAACCCGGGAAGGTGGGGCTTCTGCCTGCTCAGCATGCCTGGCTTGCTTGTTGTCAGCATTGTTGGTATATAAACACAATTTCTTCCTGGCTGACTTGTAAATGCAAAAACATAGGAATTGGTCACATGGGGCAATTACATACTGGGGGAAATTGTCCTTAACCCCTATATAATTAACAAAACAATAACCACTGTGTGATGACACGTAACACGTCAGCTCACAGTCTCCCTATTTAATTACAATGAGATGTCTCCTGCACGCCCACGGACCAAACAACTCTATTCAATCATAACTTTCCTATGAAACTCCTCCATCTACCTTCACAACCGTAACAGTATGAATGATTTTGAATGGAGTGCTTGCTTGAGTGCTTAACCCTCTTTTCGAGCGCTCCACAAGAAATGTGATAACCGAACACACCCTTGGTGTTGGCTTAACAGTTAAGGTGGCTGGTTTAAGATCTTAGAGTCTTCTGTTTGAGTCCCTGTCACATTGTTAAATAACACCAGGTGGGTTGACTCAGCCTTTCATCCTTCCTATGTCAACAAAATGAGTACCAGTTTAATGGGAATAGGGAGCACTGCATCAGCAGCACAGCCACATGCGTGATCCAATCAGCAGCCACATTCTGGATATTAAATAATAATACTGTGTGGGGTCTTGTGTTCTATGAACTTTCGAGTTACCCTTGCCGGAGGAGAGAGTATTGCATTTTGGTCTCTTTTTTTTTGGCTGCTCTTAGAGCACCCTTATTCTGGACATTTCCATCTGTCTGTCTGTCCGCGAAACTTTGGTCAAGCCTAGGGGCTAAACCACTCAACCAGTTCCAATGAAATTTGGTAGGTAGGACCAATATTTCTGGGAATCATGTGCTTTCGAATATGGGACCCGGGCCCAAGCAACGGCATATCAACGGCCCTTTAAAGTGGTCAAAAAATCGCAAAAAGTAAAAGAAATAATAAATCGAAAAATCGAAGATTAGAGTTCTGTGAGCAATCTACCTAGCTCCCTTCATGCCAATTGGCAGCCCTAACAAGAAATATTTGTAGGAGGAGATAGGTTTTGGGCGAGTACATGTCGAACATTTCAGAAACGGTTAATTGCGAATATCTCTAAGAGAAGGAGTCGGATTTTGATGAAACTTCGGTGAAATGTGAACAACGTGGCTAGCATGTACACAAAAATGAATGGTTGCTATGCACACCTCCGTTGCTTAGTAACAGCTAAAATACTTTATCGTACATCGTACACTTATTGTGGACTGTACAAAAAACATCAATACCTCCGAAACTGGACCTCCGAGGGACGTGTTTTTTTGTGCCCAAGGAGAATCTCTTACAGTATCGTATAAAAAATAAAATCTTTAGCGAATAGATAAATGGAATTACCACGGCTGCCATTTGTTAGAGTCTCTTTGGAAACATGCCTGAAATTTCACAAGGCGGGTTTCTGGGCGCAAACCAAGAGGGCTGTGATAATCATATTTATTTTGCTAAATTGATTGACAGCATGTACATGAATATCGGCTAGTCGCGTCGGCCAAGAGCTTGTTTTCCATCGAGAGCGAGCAGCCATGTCGCATACCGGCTTGTTTATATATTTGTCTCTATGTTTGTTTGTTTGTTTGTTTATTTCTCCGCACAGAACGAAAGTGTTTTTGATCTTCGTGGAGGATGTCTAAGTCTTACTCACGTTGTTGTTCTTCATCTTCTCTTTGTGGACTTTTTTGTTTCACAGCCTGCAGTTATCATCAAAACTTCCTGAAACTTGGCACATATATGTAAAAATACCCTGCACAGACAGTAACCATCTCCGATTTTGTAAATTCTTCTTAGAAAAAAAGTTGGCGTCATAATATTGCTGCTAATGGAAATCGCCTATACGAATTGAATTCATTTTAATACCATTCTGAATTCAGTTGAATTATCTTTGAAACTTGGCAAGCTGTTTGAATTTTGTTTGCGGGAATCAAGCCGGGCATTAGCACAGATAATTTATCGTAAATCTGATACATCACAATGACGTCATATTCGTTTTATGACGTCATCATTAAGAGGACGAGGATCTTAGCTCATTTGAGCTTGTTGTAATAAAACGTTCAAAAATCTTCTTCTCTGAAATGGCTGAACAGATTGAGACAGAACTTTACACATATGACCGCCTATCCATTAGGAAAAAAATGTTCTTCACACATATGATGTCATGGATGGTTTGGGTGTCACATTGAATTGAGCAGGTCTTTGAAAAAATTATTTCTCTTGATCCACATGACACTTCACAATTATGATCAAGTAGTGATGGGGCATACAATTTTTAAATTTCAACCTGATCTTCTTTCCTTGAAAAATTCTTGAGATATTGTGCTTTACATCAGTTTTGGTCTGGTCTGGCAGCCAGAATTATTATTAAATTTTTTTCTGTGGTCAAATTTATCCCTAGATTACCCACAAAAATTTTTATAGATCTGATGTAGCATTCTACGTATGCAATTTCGACATCATAATAAAGGGACCTATGATATCATAAATATGTTTCTCCATGTGAAGTATAATTCAGTTAAAGCCATCCAGAACTTTTTGAGATATTGTGCTATACATTGGTTTTGGCCCCATCACTTGATGGTGAAGAATCGCATTAAAAAACATTATCGGATCCTGACTCGGATTCAGATCTTCACCAAAATTGAATCAATTCTTCCTTGTCACACCCCCAACCTGTGTACTAAGTTTCAGCTGAATCTGTCAACAAATTCTTGAGATATTGTGCTATACTGTGCATCAGTTTTCGTCTGGTCTGGCAGCCTGAATTATTATTAATTTTTGGTGTTGGTTATTTTTTTATTATTATTTTGAATGAGGCTCACTTGCCTGGAGATGGGTTTCAGGGTGGAGGAGTAGCAAGTGAAACCCGAATCCTATCCAAGCTCCTCCTCATGACTTCATTTTTGCTTTTGCTTGTTAGGGTTCCTTCTAATTACTCCATTACAGTCCTGTACCTATTTGGTCTTCCATTTGATTTGAATTGAATTCATTTTAATACCATTCTGAATTCAGTTGAATAACAATAAGCATCATGGGTGAGGGAGAAGTATCAAATAAAAGCAGGGTTGCATCAAAGCGGGAAGTCTTGGTACCCGATCAGCACTGCCAGCAATTATAAAGTGGCAGTTCTAATTATGTCTATTATTAATTACATAACAACAGTATACAAACACCACACAAAATACACCACACAAAACAAGTCCTGGTGAGTGTCTGCAATCTCTGCTTGCTCTTTTCCTTGTTTCCAATGTTTTAAACAGTGAAATTGTTAAAGACTAAATGACAATCATAGTTATATTTCAATATAACTTAATTCGATGACAAAAGGGACAAACGTATTCATCATATTTTTCAAACAGGATCGAAATCCACGACTGTGAAAGGATTCGCATTGAAAGGTGTTGAATCATGAGATTAAATCCAATTTGATAGTGGCTCATCAGACTAATCATTCATCTATCAAATGAACAAACTCCAAGACCAGAACATCAATGGTGGTGATGTAGTTTCTTAGTAGAAAATGCAATGGATGGTTTACCATTTACCTTCCCAGCATTATTCAGTGTAATAATTTCGAATGTATTCTGAGAACTATCACAAAATGACCATTTATTTCTAAAGGTATGGTGTGGATCATTAACACCCACCATCGATGTAGTTATACACTAGACAATTGACTTCTCATAAGTAATGCCAAAGTCTGACAATTGGAGAAGAGCAACTAAAATCATCAGAAATTATAGGCTACCATTGTAAGGAAGCTAAAGACTTGCTACATTTTAGGTTCGAGTGAGGATGAAGGGTAATAAATGTGTTGGGTTTTAGTGTTTGGGTCAGGCTTTTTCATCAAGTTGATTTGATTTTGAACCCTTGGAGATGGGGTTGACAAGCAATCAAGGTTTAAACCACAAACTTGCACTTTTTAGGTAAAATATCAAGTTCAGACAATGTGCATTGTCGCACGAAAGATGTTCTTTGCAGAAACGACCTGATAAATTTGGGAAAATTTAATGAAAAAAATAAAACATTGCATTCATTACATGATGATGAACTGTTCTTGCAGATTCTGAAGATTGTTACAAATGTCCACAAAATATGTGGTCAAATGAGCAAAACAATGGCTGTGTGCGCATTAACAGGGAATTCCTCTCTTTCTTTGATCCTGTGGCGATTGCTTTGATTGCCTTTGCTATGCTGGGTGTTGTAATAACAGTAATTATATTATTGGTGTTCATAATGTACCGTGACCTTTCTGTTGTGAGAATGTCAAACCCTTCTCTCATGGCTTTATTGTTACTGGCTTTATCAGGATGTTTGGGGAGCAGCGTTTTGTTTATTGGAGAACCAACAACAATGGTATGCCAATTAAGGGAACCAATTGTTGTCTCTTGGCTTACAATTTCCACTGTATGTCTGCTGTCTCGGATTGTGCAGATAATAATTGAAAATCAAGGTGAGAAATATTTTTTATTGTCCTTTTTGCTGGTTTCATTTGAGATCACAGCACAGCACAGGTTCAAGTTCAACAACACTGTGTTGATTTGTTTATTATCTGTTAATATCCTTGTAGTTCATTTAAAATTACAATAATGTCTTTGAATGTCCTTGTAGTCAGGTTCCTTGTGTAATTTCGTTGGAATTTTTTGGAGAATAGCAAACCTATAGATTTTTGAGAAGTTTAAAATCTATTTAAATAAAAAAATGATGTTTCACATTTTTTTCAACTTTTGAAAGGTCGTTTTGGGGTGAAAAACGCTTTTTTGAATTCCAATTTAAAAAAAAAAATCTTTAGCAATACAAAATAACCAACTGATGATGGATTACTGTTAAATGGATTTTATAGGATAATAAAATGTTGCATTTTGACTGTCAGTTGCCATGGAAACAGCATTTTTGAGTGGAACTCAGCAAGATATTTTTGCCATGGACAGAATCAAGTACAAGCGGCTCTGGCCAAAGTACATATCTGACATGTATGCGCTTAAGACCAACCATCCAGAGACCTGGATGGAGCTCGAAGCAGGCAATATTTCGCTCACCAAGAATACTATCCCATTTGTATCGATCAGAGCAGACCACGCTGTTGAACATCTGAACAGGTTGCTGAAGGTTCACTCTGGTCTGATTGGCATATCAAATAATGCAAATGCCAGACCGATTCTTCTTGGCTGCACCTGAACTGTCACGCCTGTCTTGCGAGTTTTAGGGACAGTTTGGTCTTAAGGAAAGTGAGATGACTGAGCACCATGGCCTGTCTCCAAGTGTCGTCAAGCGTGAACACAATGCAATTGACCGAATCAAGGCTGTCATACTTAGTCATGAAAACCATTTGAAGTTGAGGGTAATCAGCTCTTCAATGTGGTCACCCACGCTTATGTGCCAGAAGAATTTGTACCACAGATACTGAACATCGATAAAATGGGACAGAATCTCTCTGAAGATTTTGTTGCGAAATGGAGCAATGGTGATGTCAGCCTATGGGCGCTGATGAAGAAGAAGAAGAAGAAGAAGAAGAAGAAGAAGAAGAAGAAGAAGAAGAAGAAGAAGAAGAAGAACAGAATGTACATATCTGGCAATACAACACTAGCAATCAAGATCAGGGACAAGACAGTAGATCTAAAAGAAACCAAGGATTTGTATGGTGGACTGATGGTACTTTACAGATCCAGCAAGGACGTCGACCAGAAGGATGCAATTGGCAACTTTGAATTCACTGTGACACCGAGGGCCCTGTTTGCACCAAACGGTAGCTTACTGTCGTGCACCGACAAGTCAAAGCTAATCCACAACTTGGAGAAGTTTGCCAACAAGGAACCGTCTTTTCCAGAAGATGAGCTTGATGCCACACACATAGAACCAGCACCCGCTGATGCTGTAATTGATGGCAGTACGAGCACGAAGGTCGCAGTCGTGGATGGAATGGTAGTTGTCCAGAAAATTACCAAGAAACCAGCAATGGTCGTGACAGTGAAGGACCTCAGTGAATGTTTCAATGATAAGGTGATGAGTCTGACTAGAGGCTTCGACCATCTAATTCTTGTTTTTGATACATACAAGCAAGATTCCCTCAAGAGCACAACCAGAGACAAACGACGTCAAGGAAAGGCACCAGTCCAATATCAGGTCAAGGATGATACCAGTATCAAACACATCACGATGAGTCGATTTCTGTCCCCTTGATCAAACCAAGGCTGATCTGACAGAGTACTTGGCAGAGAAAACTCTAGAATGCAACCACGATTCAACAAAGGTTGTAGTCGTTTCGGCATCTGTGCGGACGTCGAGCAACAGGGGTCTCCAATTTGAGGTGAATAACCATGAGGAGGCCAATACGTTGATGATCCAGCAAGCAATAACTGCATCACAGCAACACACGGGAGATATTGAGCTGACGATATTCTCACCTGATACGGATGTTCTGGTTCTTGCCATAGCAAATTATCACCTCCTGCCAAGACACACATCTATCTCAATGGCATCTAGCATTGTCAAAATCAAGCCAATCTGGAAGGCCCGAGATGAGGAGAGAGCCCAGGCATTGCCAGCCTTCCACGCATTCACAGGTGCCGAAAATAATGGGTGGTTCGCTCGACATGGTAAGGCAAAGTGGTTCCAGTGCTACTTGAAGGCCGATGACGACATGGTAGATGCCTTTGCTATGCTCTGTAAGGTTGCTGAACTGTCAGGGGACCTATACACAACTTTAGCAAGATTTGTCTGTTGAGGTTATTGTCCAAGTGGTGTCAATATTTCCAGCATCCCTGAACTTCGGTGGCATCTCTTCTGTAAGAACTTGGTTGAGAATGACAAGTTACCACTAACTGTCGGTGCTCTGAGGCAGCATATCATGCGGCTACATATCCAGGCATACGTTTGTGGTCAAGCAGCAATTTCTCAGCAAACATTTCTTGATCCATTAAAAAATGGCTTCCACAAGGACACGAGTGGTCAACTCAAACCGACAACAACAGAAATTCTCCCTGCACCAAAGGCAATTATCGAAATGATAAGGTGCCAGTGAAAGACAAAATGTTCATCACAAAGATGTTCCTGCAAGGCCAAGAACTTAATATGCACTGATCTTTTCATGTGCAGCACTTCGTGTGAGAATGACGAGGACTAAAATATTGAACGGCATGACCACGATAGTAATGATGACGATGGCAATGATGAGTGACATTAGAGACAGTGATGCCAATTGGCTACAAACTCATATTTGACATGAAGTACATTTCACTGATCACCATATTCATGCGTTACTTGTTTCAAGATTTGAAAGCAATTCATTAAATAAACGGTAATTTGACAAAATGATAGCCGTTTCCATTGCAACCATTGCTCAAAATACATATATATATATATATATATATATATATATATATATATATATATATGTATTCTATATATATTAAGAGCTGTCCTCGAGTTAACAATTATGCATCAACAGTTGCTTGCTTGCGATCAATTTTGAATTTTCAGAGCTCAAATTTTAAAAAAAACGGGTTTTTACCCCAAAACGACCTATGTGATCACATTATATGCATTTAAAAACTGTGAAACATTGATTTTCTGTTTTGGTATTGTTTAAGCTTTCCAAAAATGTTGGGGTTATCTACTCTCCAAAAAATTCCAACGAACGTCAAATTATGGACACAAGGAACCTAACTATTGACTGGCATTGAAGATTTGTACAACCTCTTCCCTGAGTCTTCGATCACTGCAGGAAGAAACAAAATTCTGACACATTCATGACTTTTTTTTTCTTTCTTAAACATTTTTCAAGCAGTGATGATACCATCTTAATAATTGAATGCTTTATTTATTTGTTTTGGTTGAACGTTTATGATGGAATGATTCAAAAATAATTGTGGAATGATTTTAAAAAAGCGTATTAATGGAGGACCCACTGATATTTTACTGTAAGAGAAACCAAGAAAAGGAAAAGGCTGTTTTGCTCAATGTCTTGTTCCTTTCACCTCTTGATACCCACCACGTATCGATATAGTGGCCAACAGCAGCAACTTGCACTTATATACACACACGCAAATACATGGGTGTATACTTTGAGACCTGGTAGGTCTCCGTTCCATCCCCTGAAACCCAGCCACATGTGGATATAGCAGCAAACGATACGCACATTATTATATTTCGTATGCAGCCTATATGGCACCTTTTGCATCATTGCTGGGAGCACAGCTGTGCTGTTGATGCAGTGCCCCCTCTCTACACTAAGCTGGTACTTATTTTGCCAACTTCAGAAGGTTGACAGGCTGAATCAACCTCCCTGGTTTTATTTTATTTATCAGCTCAAACTCGAGACCCTCAGAACTTAGGCAAATCACCTTAACCATAAAGTCAACATCAGGCTTTCGTGACACACATTGCCTCAACAGATGTGATTTTCCAAACAACAACTACAACTGCATCTATGATAATAAATGCGAGTGTGTGTCAGTCAGTCAGTCAATGTGTGCATGTGTGTGTGTCTCCTCCATAACTCCAAAACCATGAAACCTAGCACCCTAAAACTTTAAATGCGGCCTAAGGGAACTCCACAGGAGTGCATGAGTGAAAATTGGCTGTTTGGTTTGAATAAAACACCTTTTGAAGATAATTAACGGCCTTTTAAAATTATATCCTTTATCAGGTGCACCCTGGGCCACCTTACTCTCAATGGGGTCTTAAGGCACTCCTCAGTTACACCTTGCTGGGAACTTAATTTGCAATTTTGTTTGATGGTTTATTAACATTCGACGCGTGAGTTGGAGTAGCCCGCAGTTGTTAATTAATGATAAAGCACTCAATTTTTTTTTATTATTTTCCTCACTGATATGATCGAATGCCTGATCCTCATACCTATGAATTGCTGTATACATCACTTTTTTAAATGCTACATTTTTCCACTTTGGAGCTTGGAGTGATTTCACATGATGATTTCACATGATAGTGAAATATGATGTGATTTTTCTCCGATCTACTCTCACGGACTAATTAAAGTGCATAACAGAAATATATTTTGAGTTTCGTGGATTGGATAATGTGGACTAAATAACTCGAAATGTGGAGTGAAATCCGAAAATGTCAAGAAATCAGCGATGTTTAATTTTTTGCCGGTATGTGCCATGACCCATCAACTTGATATTGCATGCCAAGCCAGCCGATCCATATCAACTATTTCATTGGAGTGCTTTCCTGAGTGCTTAAGCCACTTACCAAACACCTCACAGTCGATAACGGTACAGTTTGTGTCCCGATCGGGATGTACAGTCAAAAGTTACGACAAGGGAGAGGCACGTATACAGCGCACATGGACGTGGTACATATGGGTAGACTTGGATCTGTAGGGACTCTTTGTTGGAGTGTAGGCATGTGCCATACCTGTTGCAGGTGCTGTGGTGGCAAAATTTGATCTCGTATCTGATGAAGGCTTTATCAAGTTTTCCTTTGTCCTCACGACTGTTTCTAAAGCATTTGGTTGTCGGGTGTGCTATATAAAGGTCATATGTTTCTCTTTGCAAGTTTCAAAGCAAAACACATTTGATCACACCTGATTTCTGAGCCGTTTGCCAAATTGCCATTTTTTTCTCAATTACTGGGGCAAGATTTTTTTTCCACCTGTCACACACAGCTGTTTATAAAGATAAATGTTTTGCACATCTCCTTGAAATGTCTACATAAATGAAACGTATTTTTCCGTGAAAGCTACTCGAGGTTTTTGGGTTATATACAGTATGTACTGTTGTCGGTAATCACACTGACTCCAATCTGCCAATTCCCCCCAAAATTACCCATATCGGCCAAGTGTGTGTGTGTGTGTGTGTGTGTGTGTGTGTGTGTGTGTGTGTGTGTGTGTGTGTGTGTGTGTGTAGCTCCCTTTAATCAACAAATGTGACGTCACTTCCTCTTTGACATAAAAATAAATACAAAAGGGCTTTTAGATTTATGGACTAGCTAATACAACCTGCTGCTTCGTTGACAGGGGGTATTAAGGAGGGGTGCTGAGAGTGGAGGTAGAGAGAGAGAGAGAGAGAGAGAGAGCGAGAGGAGACAAAAGAGAGAGAGAAAGAGAGAGAGGAGACAAAAGAGAGAGAGAAAGAGAGAGAGAAAGAGAGAGAGAGAAAGAGAGAGAGAGAAAGAGAAAGAGAGAGAGAGAAAGAGATAGAGAGAAAGAGAGAGAGAAAGAGATAGAGAGAAAGAGAGAGAGATAGAGAGAAAGAGAGAGAGAGAGAAAGAGAGAGAGAAAGAGAGAGAGAGAGAGAAAGAGAGAGAGAAAGAGAGAGAGAAAGAGAAAGAGAAAGAGAGAGAGAAAGAGAAAGAGAAAGAGAGAGAGAAAGAGAGAGAGAAAGAGACAAACAGAGAAAGAGAGAAAGAGAGATATATATATATATATATATATATATATATATATTTATATCTATATGTATATATATATTTATATGTATATATACATATATATATATATATATATATATATGTATATATATATATATATATATATATATATATATATATATATATATGAAAAAAAAAAGAAGCGAAAAGGTGAGGGATGGAGGTGGGGTTAGTAAAGAGAATGATATGTGATGCTGATTGACTGAACACACACACACAAAAACAAACTCATATCAGAACAGCTACACACACAACACAACAGAGTTTGCAAAGTAACCTGCTGGCACATATGCAGAAACGTTGATGTCCCAATTCCAGAAAATTTGTGGGAAAATGCACCAAAAGTAATCACTCAAAACATGGAAGTACCTACCGCTCATGTATGACCTAATGATCCCAACAAGCGAGAACATCGAAAACAAAGCGTTGTAACCACTTATCCTACTGAGATACAAAAAATGAGAAGGCATTGCTGAATGAGGTACCAGGTACAACTGAATACCAGTGATTTTGGACAAAACGATGCATAAATCAAGAAAATGACCAAGCACAAAGACTTCACGAATGATGTGAGAAATCCTGGAAGCTGAAGAATGCCAAAGTTGTACCAGTGATAGCTGGACCTACAGGATTGATGACAAAGAACCTCACAGAGATATTAAACACAGGGGCAATACCACTGGGTGCTCACCTGGTAGTGGCTGGATAAGATAACCAGGCAACCACTGGTAGGCAAGGATGACCCACAAAATATATAATGTAGAAGGAATTAAATACCTCTGGATGTTTTTTTTAATGCCATGAACAAACCATGGTACATCATGGGTGATAAAGGTTGTGGTCAAGTTTCATCGAAATTGTGTGTGTGGTTTCAGAAAAGAAAACAAATATAGATTTTGTGGGGCAACCCGCCACCTGTATAACCCCTAAGACCGCAATGTTTTTTAATGTTATGAACAAACTTTGGGACATCACGGTTGGTGAAGATGGTGGTCAAGATTAATCAGAACTGTGTGTGTAGTTTCTAAGAAGAAAGCAAATGCATATTTTCGGGGACAACCCCCCTCTCCCCATAGATCCTCCTAGACCCCAATTTTTTTAAATGTCTTGAACAAGCTTTTGTGCATCACTGATGGTGAATATGGTGGTCAAGTTTCATCGGAATCGTACGTGTAGTTTTGGAGAAGAAAGAAAATACATATTTTTGGGGGGCAACCCCATTAAATCCCCTTAGAGCCAGATTTTCTAATGTCATGAGCAAACATTGGTAGGTCATGGGTGATGAAGGTTGTCGTGAAGTTTCATTAGAATTGTGTGTGTCATTTGAGAAAAAAGCAAATACATCTTTTGGGAGGTAATTCACTTCCCCCACCCAAACTCCCTCTGTAGACCCCCATCAGACCTCCTGTTTTTGTCGATACCATTACGAGTGATGAAGGTTGAGGTCAAATTTCATTGAAATCATATGTGTAGTTTCTGAGAAGAAGTTGCACTTCTTGGTGGACGGACTGACGGAAGACGCACCATCCCATAAGCACCGGGAACCACTTTACGGGTGTGTGAAAAACCATCCCTGGGAATATTATTACAAAAACAACTACAGTTGAAAACCATCCAGGGATCAGTGACAATCCTGAAGAGAGCCCACAGCACAAAACTTTGAGAACAGAAAACTTTACAGCTTGGTCCATGTATCGTGACCCCTCACCAAAATGAAGGTGGATGCTTTGAACTTGCTCTGGAAGGACTCCATTTCACATTCTGAAGCCCGCATATGTAGATACTAATCAACGACACACACACACACACACACACACACACACACACACACACACACACACACACACACACACACACACACACACACACACACACACACACACACACTTGGCCGATATCAGCAATTTTTCGGGAATTGGCAGGTTGGAATCATTGTGATTACCGACTACATTATGTAATGCATACAACCCAGAAACCTTGAGTAGTTTTCACCAAAAATCATTGTGCCATTTATATAGATGTTTCACTGAGATGTTCACAAATATTATCTATCTTCTATATATTCCTAAAACTCTCATCTTGTATCTATGTATGTTTGTATTTTCCCGAAATACAGCCAAAACGGCACATGATAGTGCAAAAATGTTCAGCCCACCTTACTCACCATTCTCCTGCGGTGTGCAGTATCAAGTTTCGTTCAAATCGAGCAATGAAAAAATTATTTAGAAATAAATTCCCGATTCAGTCAAGTACTCTTTGGGAGAATTTGATCAATGCAAACAACCTCAACGGTATAGTTCGCTGGAGCTATCTTCTTCTTTTTTTTTCTTGAAATCATTTATTCAAAAATCTCAAACATTGTGTATAGACAAAGAACGATTTATTTTTAAGCATAAAATAAACATCTCCATTTTGATCTAATACTTTTGTGTTCATTCATGAATAACATTGTTTTTACAAGATTACGCACAATAATTTCTTTGACTTTCTTTTCTCCGTTTCTTTTTTCACATTGACACACAGTATAAAGCTTCGTTCAAATCAGACAATGAAGAAAATTATTAAAAAATCAATTCCCGATTCAGTCAAGTACTCGGGAATATTTGATCAATGCAAACAACCTCAGCAGTATAGTTCGCTGGAGCAATCTTTATTTTTTAATATTATTATTTTTTTTAATGATTTTTTTTTATCATCTGCTGTCACAACTGGGAACCCAATGGGTTCATGGGTCGTCTATTATATTACTAAAACTCTCATCTTGTATGTATGTATGTTTGTATGTATTTTCCTGAAATACAGTCAAAACGGTACACGATAGCACAAACATTTTAGTGTCACATTACTCAGCATTCTCCTGCGGTATGCATTTTCATGCTTCGTTCAAATCAGGCAACGAAAAAATTATTTAAAAATTAATTCCTGATTCAGTTCATGACTCTTCAGGCGTATTTGATCAATGCAACCAACCTCAGCAGTATAGTTCGCTGAAGCTATCTTTTTTTTTTTCTTGAAATGATTTATTTTAAAATCTCAAACATTTAGTATAGACAAAGAATAATTTATTTTTAAGCATAAAATAAACATCTCCATTTTGACCTAATACTTCCGTGTTTATTAAGAAATAAAATTGTGTTTAGAAGTTTACGCACAATAATTTCTTCGACTTTCTTTTCACCATTTTTTTTTCACATTGATGCCCAATATAAAGTTTCGTTCAAATCGGGCAACAATAAAAATTATTTAAAAAATCAATTCCCGATTCAGTCAAGTACTCTTCGCGAGTATTTGATCAATGCAAACAACCTCAGTCGTATAGTTCTCTGGAGATATCTTTTTTTTTCTTGAAATGATTTTTTTCCATCAACCGCTGTCACAACGGGAACCCAATGGGTTCACGGGTCATCTAGTTCTTTATAAACAGCTGCATGCGATGGGTGGAAAAAATATTGGCTCAGTAATTTGGAAAATACGATAACAGAAAACGGCTCAGAAATCACGCGTTATCAAATATATTTTGCTTTGAAACTCACAAAGACAAACATTTTACCTTTGCAAAGCAAATCCGATAACTAAATATTTTAGAAACATGCATGAAGACAAAGGAAAACCTGTTGGAACCTCCATAAGTTACGAGATGAATCTTTGCCACAACTGTGCCCGTAACAGGCATGGCATGTCCACACACCGGCGGAGAGTCTGTACAGATCCAAGTCTACCCATATGTACCAAGTCCATGTGTGCTGTATACGTACCTTTACCTTGTAGTTACTGTTGACTGCACATCCCAAACAAGGCACAAACTGTGCTGTGCAGTTCCGTAAGTGGCTTCAGTACTCAAGCACTCCAACAGACCACCTGGCTTGGCAAGCGATCACCAATTGCTGTCGAGCCAACGATACACTCGGAAACGCCAATGCAATATCCAAACTGAACAAATCAACACTTTTTTTTCAGTCGGAACTGCTGATATTTTCGAATCTTGAGCTTACATATATTTATCGTTCAGAAATCATTGTGGCCTTTCCAAATCAACGCATGGTTGAGCAGGCCAAAAAAACATGGCGGCTTCTGACCCCACCGAGGTTACCCATGAAATGCCTGAATACCCCAGACTGTGAGGTGGCCGAAGATTGCCTGATGAAGGATATCATAAAATAAGGCCGTTAATTATCTTAAAAAGGGGTGTTTTAATTAACCCAAACACCAAACTTTCACCATTGCACTTCCTTGGAGTTTTCTTTGTATGTATGCAAAGTTTCAGGCTGATAGGTTTTATGGTTTTGGAGTTATGGAGGAGAAACACTGACACACACACACACACACACACACACACACACACACACACACACACACACACACACACACACACACACACACATTGCCTTTTATTAGTATAGAAAGAAGATTATCGTTTAGGAAGGTAGATGAAAGCAGAAATACTTGCCTTGGGAAAATTAATAATGAGTGAGTGAATCAAAACATGGTAACTGGTGTAATTGTCAAAGGGCAGAGGGAACAAAAGGAAGGAGCAACATCAGACAATATGTGACAGTGGACATTGAGGCCACCAACCTGTCTGTGAAAACAGCCGGAGATAGCTTATAGTCTGGTCAGGAATTTAACACATGTTAAAGAGTTTGTTAAATGCGCGATTTGATTTCATAGATGTACATTCAGAGGTGTGCATATTCCACAGGCATGAATAACTAAAACTTCAACCCCCCTGGTAAGAACTTTATTGGGTAAACTTGCATTGCAAGATTGTATATTATTTAAACACTGACTTTAAATATAATATTATAATTATGTAATAAAAAAATCTCAAAATGCGCCTCCCAAATACTCAAATTGCCATTTTTTTTCAAATTGACTGGGAAGATGTTTGAAAAATCCTTTCTAATCCAGTCCTTATATTAATTGAAAATGCTTTTCCCAGAGATATCCTCAAATGTTATATATTTTGCTTCAAATAGACAGCTTTTGATGCAGATGAGCTGGTGATTTGCAGGCGACGGTGCTTTCACTGTGTCACAGAGGTGGCCGGCCCAAGTTAACCCCCTGACCCAAATTTATTGGAACCAAACTGTTAACACTGACCAACCTCATGGGACAGCCGAGTGGTTTCTTATTACTCGGAGGCAGACACATTGATCGACATAAGTCTCAACACATGCTCAATTGGTATGGTGGAGGGCAATGGTGAATGGCAAAGGAGTACTCGGACTGGAGGACGGAAGGAGGAATATGGAGAAGGTTACAGAGGGGGATTTATCCATGAACCCACGAAAATTACACAAATACAATTTCTTCAAAAAGAATACATTTAATGAACATTCACAAATATTTACAAGACGATGAGGTAAAAGGGAATAATAATACTAAATAAAAAATAAATAACTCCTATGATCGAGGCCTCACACATGGACACAAATACAGACAAAGGGTGACAAAATGAAAAGAAACAACACCCTTTTTGTAAGTGCACTGGTACTCAGCTTGGGTCAGAGCTGATCCATGTTGAACCCGGAATGGAGGCCCTGCACCAGCACGTGCATATGCAGGCAAAATGTCACAGTCACTCATAGCTGGGCACATGCACACAAAATGGCACTTCTCTAGTAGCTTCTCCACATGAAGGCTCCAAATGTCCCAGCCTTTCTCCTCTCAAAGGCGCCACCTGCCTCATGCGGTCCTCAAACCAACCTCGTTTGCGTGTTCTGCCGAACCAGATGGGAGCCTTCCACAATCCCCCTGTGCCATGCACCAGCCTCTCCTGTGCCTTCACCCATGCAATGCACCTTCAATCACTCCCCTCTCCTCTGGTGCTCTATCACCTCAGCCTCCAGGGCGTGGCCTCCACGGTCCCAAACCTGGGAAGGCGGGGCTTCCTTTTTGTTGTTGTTTCAGGGATGTGTTTCCCAGGTTTACTGCCTGGTTTGCAAGATCAAAAATCATAGTGAAAAAATCACAGAGGGCAATCATGTACTGGGGGACTTATTTTTCACTCCCAAGGCTAATTAACACTGCAACACCCCTCGTATGATGGCACCTAACACTTAAGCTCACAGATTCCCTAACTTAGTTACATTGAGATGCTTCTACTTGTCCATGCTTCTACTTCTATGGACCAAGCAACTCTACACAATGCTAGACCTCCTTATTAAATCATTCCATCTACTACCAAAGCCATAGCAACTGTATCCAGATAATCAAGTAACTACCTTGTGTTGTGGTTTTACAATGAAAGGGGTACATTGTTGGAGCAGGTGTCCACGCATCTAAGGCTTTTCATTCTAAATTGTTCATCAATAATATATTGTTTTTTTGTACTTTTTGTTGCAGTTATTACATTACACAAATCCATCCCTCTGTCATTCCTAAAACCAAAAGCAATGGTGGTGCTTCTTGCATTTCCCCAGATTGCTTTCTGCATTGCATGGTCAGTAATTTGGAAATCTCATCCCACACATGATTCAGAAGTTCGTTTTGGTACAATTGTGGTTGAGTGTTCTGGAGAATATGCCACTTGGTCTTCTTGTGCTTTGGCTTATCTTGCACTGATTGTAACTTTGTGCTTTTACCTTACTCTCAAGGCAAACAAGCTGAATTTGCCTTTCAATGAAACAAGATTGATTGGATATGGCATGATTTTTGCCTTATTGGTTTTCTTGGCCTCTGTACCAGCCTACATTAGTACAAAAGGGAAATTTGCTGAGGCGATAAAGATATTTGCTGTGATTGCAATAGTTTATGGGTTTGAAGGATGCACATTTGCTTCCAAGTCTTATTGTTTTTTCTTCAAAAGACAGATGTTTATGAAAGTTTTTTCTGAAAATAGATAATGACAATATTTAGTCGAAAAGTGTTTTAATTTGTTGTCTCTTCACCTATAAATGTGACAGACATACAGGATATGATTGTTTTCAAAAATGGCAAATAAATGTTAATTGATGGCATTTGTGTTTTGCTTTGTGTTTTGCTTTTGAAAAGCTATAAAACCATGAAGCTAGGGTCAAGCTATGATGAAGCCTCGTGACAAGATGGCAGTGCATTCATCCTGCCAAATTTAATGAAATGAAAGTTTTATTCATACATATGAATATTTCAACGATGGTTTGGGGAACATCAATTTTGACCACCTATACAGAAATGTCTTGCATTATCACCAATAAAACATCAACATGTTTGTCAGAAATTATCCAGGATGCAGAACTGCTCTAAGGAATTCCTCTACTCTCCTCTTTGCTGCCAAATATTTACGGCCAATCTTTTGAGCTTTTATAAATGTCGCTTCTTATAGGAGCCACCATGTTTATTATACAGGCCTGTGGGCTGGGGCACAGTCTTCTTGCAATGATTGAATGGACATTGACTGTGCCATTACTTTGGTAAATATGAGTGAAGGTGAAAGCTTGGAAATACCATCATGGGACACAAAAGGGATGGGGGGGGGGGTCCCCAACAAAACCTTAATGAAGGACAGGAATCGTGGGTGGAGAAGACAGAGGTGAAAGGTGAGAGGCAAAAGAGGACCTGCTATAGAATTGAGGAAGGTGAGCAGGTCATGAGCATTTTGGGCATTTAATACTGAATGTAGATTAAAGAGTAGGCATGGGGAATACAATCGGATCGTCAAACATCAAGGCCTCACCATGACAGCACTGAGGGGATTGTTGGCCAGTGCATGGTTTGGGACAAATCGTTATGGAGCAGTGTCCTGCAACAGCAGGTCAGTCAGAGTGCAAGAAAGGTCTCTCCCAGGATATTGGCAGGTGTAAAAGAGGATTTGCAGAAGTTATCGAATGACTGAGCGGTAGCAGAGTGGAGACTGCTGCATTACACAATGATGCATGATTGTCGCTTGTTACACATCGTAAAAGTTGAACATTTTCAATGTTTACGATTATCACTGATGACCCTGAAAAACTAATTGATGATGATCGTTAACTGCCACACATTACCCGATTCTTAAAAAAATTGCCAACTAAGCTGTCGCCAACAATATTATTATGTTGCATCACATAGTGTGCGGTCACCCTATTGGCTAAGTGTAAACATGAAAAAAAAAAGTTTAGCCGCAAATGCAATGAAACATAAACCGGTGTCATTTAAAGTGTGTTTGATTTAATCTCATTCGCTCCCTTCCACATCCACAAACTGTGAGTACATGTTTAACATGGAAGAAAAGACACCCAAGACATTGGGATTCCGAGTCCAGTCTCGATGAAACCCCAACTATGAAACCTCTCAAACCCCTGCTGAGAAATCCCGTCCTGGAAAATCCCGCAATAAACATAATATATACAGCTCTGGAAAAAATTAAGAGACCACTGCAAAATTATCAGTTTTTATCCCCCGCTCGTGGCGGAAAAGGGAATTGTTGTCACCCGGGTCGTCCGTCCGTCTGTCATCCGTCCAGCTGGCTGGGCGTCAACATTTATAGCTGTGAGTGCGATAACTCATAAACTGTTCGCCATATCGATTTGAAATTTGGGTCACACATGTACCACCTGAAAAGGAAGAACCATATTTATTTTGGGCGTGGCCGGATCCAATATGGCCGACTGGGGCGGCCATCTTGAAAAAAAGTTTGTTCGCCATATCGATTTGAAATTTGGGTCACACATGAACCACCTGAAAAGGAATAACCCTATTGATTTTGGGCGTGGCCGGATCTAAGATGGCCGACTGGGGCAGCCATCTTGAACAAATGTTTTTTGTAATAAATGGAAAACCACTTATCTGATTTCAATTATTTTTCAATGGCGAGGGATTCCCCATCTCTGATGGTATATTTCTTGTTTTATTATTTATAGGTATGTGTTTGAGTAAAATGAACATTTTTGTTTTATTCTATAAACTACTGACAAAATTCTCCCAAATTCTGAATAAAAATATTGTCATTTAGAGGATTTATTTGCACAAAATGACAACTGGTCAAAATAACAACAAAGATTCAGTGTTTCAGACCTCAAATAAAACAAACAAAACAAGTTCATATTCATTGTTAAACAACACAATACTAATGTTTCAACTTTAGGGGCTGTCACACCTTGACGTTTTAGCCAGCGTATGGCAAAGTATCAAAATGGATGTAAAACGCTGGCGTACGCCAACTATTGATGTTATTTTTAAGTTTCGGGTGTATAATAACATGTTGTAAGTATGTATAACGTATTAGTAACGTACACAGAACGTTTCAATCACATATAGATAACTTATTCCAACAAATGCTGAGCGTGTTGTCGGCGTTCACAACCTATGCCCAACGATAGTCTAACTTATGCATAGCGCGCGGGAGCATATCGCCAACGATCACATGGCGTAGGCTATTCATAGGCTGCTGCTCGACTATTCAAATCATAACCGCACGAGACATCGAAGTGTGAAGCCACTGTCACACCTTGACATTTTAGCCAGCATATGCCGACGTATGAAAAATTTGCTGAACCAAGCTGGCACACATCGAATACGTTATGGGTAAGTTTTGTATACATTAACAGCATGCTGGCATGTGTCATGGTATGCTGGCATACGTCGTAGTACGCTGACGTCCATCATAGTATGCTGGAATACATTGTAGTACGCCGAGTACGTCGACAAATTTTCCGCATGTTGAAAATTTTTCGACATACTCGGCGTATGACACACGTTCTGCCCACGCTGGCCATAACATGTAGGTACATTACACGATCGTTGACACACGTCGACACACGTTACTTGTAAGTTACTCATAAGTCGAAACACATCAAAGTCATGGTTAGCATCAGTGTTCCAGACTCCCTGGTTTTTTTTTTTCTTCGGTAAGACGGTGATGTTGACACTTCGATTTCTAGTGCGGTTATGATTTAAATCGTTGAGCGGCAGCCTATTAATTATATTATATTATAACCGCACTAGAAATTGAAGTGTCAATATCACTGTCATACTGAAGAAAATAAAAAGTAAAAAAAAACAGGGAGTCTGGAACACTAATGCTACCCATTACCTTGACGTGTTTCGACTTATGAGTACCTTACAAGTAACACGTGTCGAGGTGTGTCAATGATCGCGTAACGCGCCGACAACACGTTCCTCATAGGTTAGAAATAAGTTTCGGGTACGCTAAATATTACCTCGATGTGTTTCGACTTATGAGTAACTTACAAGTAACGTGTGTCGAGGTGTGTCAACGATCGCGTAACTTGCCTACAACTTATGGCCAACGTTATGCGGAATGTGTGAGTCATACGCTGGCATACGTCGAAAAATTTCAAGCATGGAAAATTTGTCTAACAGCTCGGCGTACTACGATGTATGCCAGTGTAATACGACATATGCCAGCATACTACGACGCATGCCAGCGTACTCTTAACATGTACAAACTTACCCATAACGTATTAGACGTGTGCCAACGTTTTAGCCAAATTTTTCGTACGTCAGGCATACACTGGCTAAATCGTCAAGGTGTGACAGGGCCTTTAGGAAGAGTTCAGAAATCAATATTTTGTAGAATAACCCTGATTTTCAATCACAGCTTTCATGTGTCTTGGCATGCTCTCCACCATTCTTTCACATTGATGTTGGGTGACTTTATGCCACTCCTGTCGCAAAAATTTAAGCAGCTCGGCTTTGTTTGATGGCATGTGACCATCCGTCTTCCTCTTCATCACATTCCAGAGGTTTTCACTGGGCTTCAGGTCTGGAGATTGGGCTGGCCATGACAGGGTCTTGATCTGATGGTCCTCCGTCCACACCTTGATTGACCTGGCTGTGTGGCATGGAGCATTGTCCTGCTGGAAAAACCAATCCTCAGAGTTGGGGGACATTGTCAGAGCAGAAGGAAGCAAGTGTTAATCCAGGACAACCTTGTACGTGGCTTGATTCATGAGTCCTTGACAAAGACAAATCTGCCCGATTCCAGGCTTGCTGAAGCACCCCCAGATTATCACCGATCCTCCACCAATTTTCACAGAGGGTGCGAGACACTGTGGCTTGTAAGCCTCTCCAGGTCTCCGTCGAACCATTAGATGACCAGGTGCTGGGCAAAGCTGAAAATTGGACTCATATGAGAAGATGACCTTACTCCAGTCCTCTACGGTCCAATCCTTATGATCTTTTGCAAACCTCAGCTTGGCTCTTCTTTGCTTCTCATTGATGAAGGGCTTTTTTCTGGCTTTGCACGAGTTCAGCCCTGCCCCGAGGAGCCTGTTTTGAACCGTCCTCGCCGTGCACTTCACCCCAGCTGCCGTTTGCCATTATTTTTGTAGGTCACTTGATATCATACTATGGTTGTTGAGTGACATTCGAATGAGTTGGCGGTCATCCTGGTCAGTGAAAAGTCATTTTCACCCTCTGCCAGTCTATGGCTTTGTTGACCCAATGTCTGCTACTTGACATTGTTCTTATGAACCACCATCTTTGAAATTTTAAGGATTGAAGCATTGTGACGCTCACTGTATCCCTCTGCCAGTAAAGCCAGAATTGGACACTGTTTTCCTCACTCAAAACATTTCTTTTCAACTCTTTTGGCCTGGTCAATAGTTACTTTTTTATTCCAATTACTTTTGAGTTACTACCAGCACTGTTTTTGCCATCCAGCTGGTCCTATTGCAAGAGAATAGTGATGAGCACAGCAGTGGTTTTTATACTTTTCCTGAGGTGTGCCTGTGTTGGAATTCAACAGATGCTGGAATGGAATGGCTGCCATACATGTAGAGATGATGATTTAAATTTTTTTTGGAGTGGTCTCTTGTTTTTTTCCAGATATATATATATATATATATATATATATATATAT